>NC_046351.1:300000-600000 GCF_000738735.6 Corvus cornix cornix | reverse complement strand
AGTTTCCATCCTGAATCAGACATTCCCTACTGAAATGTGCCACTTCCTGACTCTTTTCCTTTCATGACAGTTCTTGTATTTTACATTTGGGGCCAAAAGCCATGGCAATACCTTACTAACACACATCCACTGTGTTGTCTTCTAAACCAACTTGCTGTCTGCTCTGCACAGGACATCACCCCTCGAGTATGTTGGCTCAGGCTGTAAGATGCAGAGGCCAAACCACCAATCCCACCCCACAGCCATGCTGTGTATGTTGGCTCAGCATGTGTAACATTAGCCATGCTCACTATAATTATTATGTAAACAGAAAGATGTTAATAATAATTTTTAAGTAATGAGAAAATGCTGGGTTTGGTATTTGAATTTTCATGCTGAGGGCTCAGGTTCAGACCAGGAGTGCAGTTTCCCTACCTGCTGCCCCAGAAGTTGTCTCAGGAGAGGACACGTTTTGCACCACTGCTTTTTCACTTCTCTGAGCTGATGAAGAATTAAGTTTCTCTTGTCCTTTGATGCTTATTTCTGTTTTGTTACCAACTCCCTTAAAAAGAAAAAAGGAAAAGATTGTCTTCCCCTGATATAAATGTGTGTTGCTACCAGGTAATAAACCTGCCCCTGAATCTCAGAACAGAAACAATCAACAACCCAACACATAAACAGGATTAATCTACTACGGAGTTACTTCCCTGCAGAACTTTCCACCCCTCTCGATCTCCCCTTACACACAAGGAAAAAACAATTCCAGTGACTTTTCTAAACATTACCTTCTCTATAGGGCTTAGGATGAAATAAACACTCTCCAGGTAGAGAGGCAGAAGAAGGAGGCTGAGAAATAGTCCTAAGCCTTTTCCTTACACTGACTGTGGGAAGCTGCTGTGCACCTGAAGGAAGCTCAGAGGCAGAACTCAATTTAAAAGTCTGTTACACAAAATGTAGTTATTACTTTTTAGTACATTATTAACAATTTTGTCATCTGTTTCCCACAAAACCACTGATTTTATCACGAATTTTTGGATTATTTCAACTAGGAAGCTGAAGTTAAAACAGCTTTAATATTTTTAATGTGTTACAAACAAAAATATGGCCACCTGTAGGGAGCTGCTCTGCCACCAGCAAAACAGCTACTGCCAGAGCTGCACTGAAAGTGGGGTTCAGTGCACTGAAAGGTTCTGTTGTCACAGCTGTCTGTTAATCTCTCCAATGAAAGGAACATGGATGGTGTGAAAGCTTGGTGGACACAGTTCGAGCTCCCCAGTAAGGCAGGCTCGGGATAACTCAAGAGCAAAAGAGGGGTCACTGTGCCAAGCACGTACCTTGGTGGAATAAACAAACTGATCGATGAGTTTTCCATCCCCAGCAGCATTCTGAAGGGCAAAAACCTGTTCAATTTTAACAACTGGAGACATGTTACACTTTTGCAAATCCAAGTTGTGCATGGTTATCGAAGCTGGTAGGGACTTCCTAGCTGCAGCTGTTTTCCATGCGATTTTCACGGGCGGTGCCTCCTCCTCCTCCACGCTGGACTGCCTCCGCTGGCCCTGCCTCCGCGCCTCGGCGCTGGAAGGTGACGACCCTGCCGCCACGCTGGCGTGTTCCGGCTGCGCGTTCGGCACCGGCTTCGGCCGGCGGTTCTTCTTGGCCTCCGATTTGGAAGCAGCAGTCTTTTTGGCTTTGGCCAAAGCCTCCTCTGGCTCTTGGTCTACGTAAATGAAGGTGTACTGTTCTATCCTCTCTTCCCGGGTCATTTTCAGCGCCTTCTCGGCGTGGGCAATGCCAATGTCCCACTGGGCTCGCTCCCTCTGCGGCCGGGGCTTGCGAATCTTAAGGGACAAAGACAAGCAGTTGAAGACACTGAAGATTTTGCCACTACAGCACTTAAAACACAATCCTGAGGGTCTCTACATCTCTCAGGCAGCAGATTGAAGTCTGCTCTCCATTTACAGGGTATTTTTGACACTGAATGTGGACACTGAATTCCCTGCCAGCAAGATGCAGCCAGTCCTTCTCAGGGTAAAGCCCTGCAGAGTTCTAGACCAGCCCCAGAGCATCTCCCTTACAGAGATGATCCCCCCAGTGCCCCTGTACCTTCTGTTTTTCGGAGTGGTTGCTGGCTTGCTTGGCTGCCTCAGCCAGTAACTGCTCATATTGTTTGTGCCCTTGGTACTCCCGAACGCGCTTCTCGTGCACCCAGGCCCGCTCCGGCTGGTTGCTGAAGAACTGGACGTGGTATTCCCGGGCACCTGAAAGGGAGAACACCAGTCAGCAGTTGTATCAACACTGCCCTGCCTGTTCAGCTTACGCTTTCCTCCTCCCCAACGCTCCATTCCTGCAAGTGGAGGTACCTGGCTCAAGTGCAGAAATACAACAGGCCAGATCCAGAACAGTTTAAGATGGAAGCTCAGTACACCCTGCCCGCACCAAACACTCTCACACTGACTTGAGAAAAGCAGAAACGCCTGTGCACAAGCCCATTCCCACAGTTCCACCTGCAGAGGTCACGTACCAGGTACTAGTTCTGTGTGAGTCAGGACTGTCCTGCTCAGCACACACACAGCAGAATTCACCCCGCAAAGGCAGTTCAGAACTAAGATATTTTTAATAAAGGAACATCTACAGACACCTGACACTCTGGCAAAGAGCTTCCTCCCTCACCTCTTGTATTAATTTTGGTATGCACGTCAAGCTGTGGATCACACGACACCATGCAAGGCCACCACGGGTACGTCCCCACCTTGGACCAAACGAGATCCCCAACCTGGAACTTGACGTCGTGGGTGACCTGCGTTGGAAGGGATGGCAAGAGCTGCTGGACCTGCAAAGGAAACACCAGATTAAAGCCACAGGAGAGGATTTAGAGCACTTGGAGATGACACACTATCCACAGGGACTTGTTGTTGTTGTTCTCTCAGATATCCCTGAGGTTTGATAATCCAAGATGAGAAAAACATTTCTCAGAAACATGACAGAAAGGAGCTGCACACAGCTGGGATTTACGTAACATCACTGACAAACCAAGATGCAAAAGAGCAACTGTCACCCCCCCAAAATGATTCTGCTTCCTAAGTTGATTAGAAATAATGCTTTTAGGATAAAATAAAGCAATAAATCCAGTACAATAAGAGATGCATTGATGCAGTAATGATTAGTAAGAGTTTAAAAGAAATGACAACTGATTTATCAGACAAATTAAAAGAAGCAATGGAAGAAACAGTCCAAAAATAGTAACATTCTGTATGTTCCAAAAGTGTTAATTGGTGTATGTACTAACCGGGGCTTCTTCCAGCACTGCATCTTCTCTTGGTCTCTCAGAGAGTGTGCTAAGCCTCTCGTTTGGTCTCTAGGAAATGGGTAACAATGAAGAGAAAAAAGGAAAACAAACACAAACAAGGTAAGGGGACAGTAAAACAACAGAAGACAATAGTGAAACCAGGCAGAAAAAAATAATTCACAGAGAAAGGCAACCAAGAACCCAGAAAACAGGAATATGACTGCTCCTTGTACTCAATTAACATAGTAACATCACAATAAAGAAATACCTGGTTTCCCCTACGCTATTTACATTACGATCACACCTGACTATAACTACGTTCTCCTGTAACAGGTGACAGAAGAACATACATTTAGAAACAGTGAATCCAAATAACTTTCCACCTAAAATAATACACAATTTCCAAAAACCAGAGAACCCCATGTGAGGCTATCCATAGTAATGCGGTGAGTCTCACTGTACACCAGTTATCTGCAAGAACAGCAGTACATAAATCATGTTAAATACACAACATGATCATTGTAAAATCGATGTTAAATTGCACAGAGTTGACAAATATATTTGGAGGATCAAACATGTCTGGAACACAGAGCAGAATCAGCCCCAACCAGAAGCTGACACTGACGTGGGGTGGCCATGCCAGACAGTGTGAGGGGACGGGCTGAGATAAGGGTTGGCTGGGAACTATCTCAGGAGACAGATCCCACACACTTGCTTTTCCTGCAGCAGAGAAGTCTGAAGTCAAAGGACTCAAAGAGCAGCAAAAGGAGCCGTCAGACACAAGCAGTGAGAAACTAATAATGCAGACAATCCCCATTATTTGCAGGCCACTCCAAGCACAGACCCCACATCAGTCCATGCTGTGTGCTCCAGAGAGCCGGGGACACAAGGAAAGGGACAGAGCAGCTCAGGTCAGGGGGGGCATGGCCCAGTGTCTCATTTGGAGCTGTGTACATAACCACCATTTAAGACTGATCACATTGCTATCTGCTGTGCAGAAATCCTTCCTCCCTGTACTGCAGGAAGCACAGCACTGATTCCTGCCTTTCCTTCACTACAGGGAGTTAGTGAAACCTCCCCTCTGCCAGAAGAGTCAAGCTGAGTTCACACACTGCAAACTCCCAGTTCCTCACAGAACATAACTACCGAGCAGAGAGGCTGATTCTTAAAACAAGGATTCAGAGCTTGACGTTCATCCGTGTATTCACAACATTTCAACTTCAAATCAGGCTCTCCAGTATGGGCATACCCTCATAGTCAGTGGATTCCCACTGAGATTACAGTGCCAGAACAAGGAACAACTAGCAGATCATCCGACTTGCCACAGCCTTGTTGAGTGTAAAACTATAAAACAAGCATAGTTGTACAAAAAGTTGTTTGTTCCTATGAAGACGATCCCAAGTCACAAGTCTCACACCATTAACACTGAAGATGACAAAAGCGTACATGATGAACACACATGAAGATGAAATTGTGCAGAGGAAGGCAAAGCGATGGGAGGATGGACCTGAGACTGCCCTGGCAAACTCATACCGAAAACCACCAGCACAAAATGCTGTTCCTGTCAGAGCAGGCCGTGTCTGAAACAGGGCTGGGTAACACGAAACATTAATTGCAACACCACCTTTAGAAAGGGAAATGGAAGCAACAAGGAGGACAACAGCAAGACCAACATTTCTGGTGAACTCTAGATGACACATACGACTAGGAACTTGGAATTCAAGATGCAAGGTTTTAGTTCAGTCTGTGAGAGACAGAAGATTCCATTCTCGCGGTAAGCAGGTAACAGAGCCAGAGGGACAGGCAGATCTGAAGCTTCAGGAGCAGAACAGGAGTCACTGGTAAGAGGGGAAACAAACTGACAGCCTGATGTGGGGGTGATGGAGTCTGGAGAAGAGGCCAGAAAGTTGGTACAGTGCAAGGGAGACACTGCTCAGGGAGTGCCAGCAGGACACAGCAGCTCCTACAGCCACCTCACAGGGGCTCCAACAGCACCTCCATGGGGCACAGAACCCACTCTACTAGATCAGAGCTGATCCCTGCAGGACAGGATCTTCTCCCTGAAAGCACCAAGGGCTTTCACAGACTTTACAAGAAGCCCAGCTACATTCTGTAACAGCCCAGCCCAGCCTGCACTGGGCAATTTCTGTCCTGGCCAGATACAGCAACTTCCCCATTCCTGGCACTTACCAGCCTCTCTGCCACCCATTCTCTCAACTGGGAGAGGCAGAAACCAGCACCACAGAGGCGGCAGTAACAAGCATGAGAAAAGGAAACAGAAGTACTAGAGTGGCTTATGAAACTGAAAGAAAAAGAATGAGGGGGCAGCAACGTAATCTGGGTCTTTGCTTCCCGGAATCTCAGTTAACACCACCTGATGTACATCCTCTGGATATGGACAATATCATACAAAATCTGACATAAATGGGAACAGACAACAATACTAAATCTTTCCAAAATGTGCTGTGTCAGCTGGTACTTCTCATTCCCCTGCTGATTTAGAATACTCATTTTTACTGGTTCTACCTATGCTACACAGCTCCTGGGTTTTGTAAATCACAGTATTTTAAATATCCTTCAAAGACCAATTAAATATTTCACTGCTGAATACCCCAAGTAACCTGACCTTCCACTCAACAATCCAGCACTATTTTGAGAGGCAATTTTAGGAACGTGTGAGCTTTTATCCAGAAGTTCCATCTTCAACACTGGCCGGAGTGCAGCAAACTCTAAACATGCTATAACACTAAATAATATTTAAAAAACAGTAATAAATAAGACCCTTTCTAAAATTTATTTTTCATATGAGCCTTTTAACCAGCATTGTGTTGTCCTACAGACACAGCTCCCGGCAACCTCATCCTGAGGCTGTGACAAGTAACTAAAGCCTGGTGACTCAGAGCGCACACAGCCAGAACAAGGACAAACCCTGCTGGACAAGCTCTCCATCAACAATACCAGGTGTACAGATGGCTGAAATTACCATTCCACTTACATTTTGCTCCTCTGGTTCTAATTTTGGAATTTTGTGCGACTTGCGCTCTTCCGATCGGGAAGAGTCATGCTTGCTACTTTTTTTCCTTTTCTCTTTCCTCCCTTCATGTTTTGCCTTAGCGTACTCCCTCGCTTGGACTTCATTCAACAGGTCCCCACACAGGGAGGACTCAAACAATTCCCTGCCGTTCTGGATAGTTTTGGTTATTTTGAGTTTGATCTCTGGTGAGCCAGTCTTCTTTGGAATCCCCACTTGTGGAGCTGAAGGTGGTGGTGGAGGTGGCGGCTGGGGAGGGGAAGGTTTTTCCAGAACTTCATGCGGCCTCGCGTTAGAGTTCTCCATTTGGTAATACTCCGGGGGACTGAAGTTCCTGACTGTTCCAAAGCCATTGGCCGATCCATTGGGATACTGAGCGTACGTCTGGTATTTGGCTTGGGGTTCGTACATGCTGATGGCCGGGGGATACCCGTTGGTGAGGGGGGGCAGCTCCTCTGCCGTGGGCGTGGGGTACTGGAAGCCTTGCTGCAGCGCGGCCTCGTACGGCGTCCGGCCCCCATCCTCAGCAATGTCACTGCTGCCATCAAAGGCCTCCTCTTGGCGGATGTTGGCGGAGTCAATGAGTTGAGGTGGTTGCTGAATTGTGTTTCCCATGATCCCTTGCATGAAAGAGAAAGAGAAATCCATTGTTCTGCTCCAGCATCCTTAGCTTTCCCTTTTTCTCATAGGGCCTAGAGGCAGGGGAAGGGAAATAAGAAGTCAGTGTAAATTAAAAAATAGTAATTAAGCAAATTAAACAGTTGAGGAAAAAAGGGATCTCAAGACCAATTTCCCCCTCTCTATTCAGCAGCCACCCTCGCCTGGATTTAGACTGGTGTTACTGAGCCTTTACAAAGGGCTACTGAAGTGTCTTTCATATGGCAAATGTCTTCCTTTCCAAGACATTTCAAAAAATATCAGAAGCACCTACAAGTGCTTAAGAACTATAAGCCCTAGTCATGCAGGAGGAAGGGTTACTCCAACCCCAAACAGCTGGACAGCATTTCACCCTGCAGCATATAAGAGATACCAAGTTCTCCTGACACAGTCGCTGTAAACTGCATGACTGAGGAACACCACAGAAGAACAAACAACAAGAACAACAAACAAGAAACCTCTCCTCCTGCCTCCCTACCTTCTTGCCAAAATTCAAGACATGAGCAGCCCTTAGGAGAGCAGGGCCCTGAGCCATGGGATGCTCTGAACAACAGCACAATGAAAGCAAGTGGGTCATTCCACCTTGGCCACTGAGAAACCAGTGCCCTGCAGCAGCCTCAGAGGGGGCTTCCCAACCTCCACCCTCGCCTGAGAAGCAGAGTACAGCTGGCATGCACTGGCTCTCAGCAGCTGTGTGAGCAGGGTTATTCTCCTGCCCCTCACACCTTATTTTAATATTAAGCACTGCATGGGTCTGAGCCTCAGCACCAACAGACCCCCAAACCCTGAGGTTACTCACTGAATGAGATTCCAGCTGAGCACTGGCATACACACCTTCAGCTTTCCAGTGCATATTAAAACACCAAAACCAGACTAAATCAGAGTTAGACTTCCAAAACTGAACAGCAGGCTCAGAGAAGGCTTTGCCATTCACGTAAGCAGCTCAATGTTCAACAAGAAGCAACACACAGTGACCTGACCTGCAGGTAAGAAACACCAGTTTGCTTCCCACAAGGTTAGTTCAGCCCTTCCAAAGCAAACACGGCCCCATGGTATTTGTTCTGCCTGTGTGGGCACGCAGGCGGGTTACTGTGCCCTTCTGGTCCGGGTTTGAAATGACATTAATGCATCCCACAGACACTTCTTCGAATAGGAACCTCAATTAAACCCTGCCCACATGAAATTCTCACCCTCCCAAAGCAATGCTTCTCAATACCTTAGCTAAGAGCTTTCCTAACACTGAGAACTTCCCTCCTCCAAGACTGCAAAAAGTAACCAAAGTTCCAACAGGAACAAGAACTTGATCAGATTTGTGCTGGATGTTTGGGGTGATGCTTTTGGATGACCTTCACACTCAGATTAAATTGATGTTTGTCTTATTTTCACTGCCCTGTGAGATCGACTCAGGCACGTTTGTGACCATAATTAAGCAATTCAGGGCAGTAACAGCACAAGGCTCTGCAGCAGAATTTTCTCATTGCAGGAACTTTCAAACCTTGGGGCCATGAAACCGTCCCTTCCTCCACAGCTCTGCACATCAGCCAGCAAACCAACACACCTGCCACTGTCAGGGGGCACAGATCTGAGGAGCAGCACGTGGGATTGTACAGCAAGATCAGAAACCCCAAACCACCCCTGTTCTGGGAAGAGGAAGTGTTTGTACTATTTACCACCAAATTGTTACTTTGCATCTGCCAAACTGAAGAGCAAACAGCAGATTCTCACACTAGGCTGGGCTTTATTTTTCACTAAAACCAGGTTAAATCTTCTTTTTCTTCTGAATACTTGAAAAGAACTCTTGGGAAGCTGTGGCAGCACTTCAGGAACATCCACAGCTGGAAGGGCACAGTCCCAGCTGCCGATGCAGCTCCCGCAGGCTCTGCAGTGGTGGCTGCCATTGTGCTTTGTTTTGTTACATGACAGAAGTGTGGCTTAATGAACTTCAAAGCACTGCATTTACACTGGATTTAGGAGCTACCAGTGAAAGAATAGTTATGATTTCTTTCTTTTTAATTAGTTCTGGAGCTCACCTGTGTCACTCAGCCTGGGTGCCAGCCTGTTCTGCACAGCTGGGACACCCCATCCCAAATTCGTGCCTCAGTAATTCTGTGCAGGCTGAGAACCAGGGTCAGGGCTCCACAGAACTGCTCTCAGCAGCCCCAAAGCACTTGAGGCTGTTCTCTGCTCTCCCACAGCACTGACATTACTGCCAGCTCCTTCCTGCCCAGTCTCTCACTGTCATCACTGTTAACACACCCAGACTTTCCCACCCTCCTCCTTGCCCAAAATTCTGCATCAGTGGATCAGTCCCCAGATGCTGCCCAGTGAAGTGGCATCTGGGCAGGCTTACAGTGAGAGGACAGGCCCTGCAGTGACCCACAGTAACAGAACACAATGAGGAATCCTAAGCACACAGGAATCTCAACATCCAAGCCTAAGGAAGGATCACTTTGTGTACGTCCCTGAAGAACACCCCACTGTCACCGAAGAGAGCCATCCCTGCCGCACAGCAACACCACCCAAACCACAGGGCAACGGGATTTCCAGCTGATCTTGCAGAAATGTATTCCAGAATGAATTCTTCTCACTATGCTAGTGATTACTCTATTAACCCACCCTGTGAGCCTCCCGTGAGCGGCACAATTTTAATTCCAAACATGACCTAGAACAGATCCTGCACAACACTGTGATACAGTGATACAACACTGGCAATCAACAGATAAAGAAACAGTTTCATCATTTCAAGGTTTATAGGAAATGGGCACTTCACAGGCTGCAAACAACTTGAAATCAGCACTTTCAAAAGTGCAAGTGAATTTCCTAATGAGAGAAAGAGTTTCCTCTTTAAAAGTGAGTGTCCGCCATTCTGTTCTAGTCCTTTCCCAGGGTAGACAGGGACACAGGGCCATTTAAAAACACTGGGACTCTACACACCTTCAGCAAATATTTTCCTGTTGTCCATGGGAGAGTCACAATTCAAAGTACCAGAGGAAAAGGTAAATGAAAAAATACAAGCCATACAGAATAAGGCAGGTCAGCCTAGTAGAAATCTTTCTTAAGTGAACACTGTTTCAGTTCCCATCCCAAGCTTCTCAGCTCAACTGAGCATAACTCAAAAAATCAGTTCCACTCCAAGAGTGAGTGCTCAGTGAGGGCAAGGTTTTGCACAGATTATGGATCCTCCAGGTTCACGTTTTCACCAACAACTGCAGTTATCTAAAGCCAGTTTTAACATGAGTATTTTTCAACTTTGCTCTCAGAAAACAAGACTTAAAGTTCTCAAATCTTGCTTCCATGCTGCATTAGACTAAATAACAACTGACCTCAGATTCTCACACAATTCCAATCCCATGTGATCACAGCTTTTCTTCTTCCGAACCAGGGAGTTCTGTAGGTTTGGCTGAGGCTGGCTGTGGCCACAGCAGGGAGAGATACAGGAGCTACTGATAAAAGTCCAGCATACACATATTTCAAACAGAAGTTTCACAAAACCTTTTTCCACCTTTTTCTGTTGACAATCCCCACATGGGGTTAGCACAGTCAGAGGTAAGGTGGTTTATGGATGGAAAGTGTTTGCTGTGAGACAGGACCTGGCCTGCTGGCTCCCTAAGGGAGCTGGAAGCACTGCTGTGAGTCAGCCGTGTGTGCTCAGAACGGTGTCACTGCCTTGTCAGCCTGAGCTGGGCTCTCTATCAACAGGCTCAAAAGCAGAAGTTCCAGGACATCTTTATGTACAAATACCAACCCAGTTCCTGTCCACACAGACCTAAATCAGAGAGATTCAAAGCTCTGCTCACATCCTACCAACCCCTCCTTACCCCACAGATGTTTACTGCCATTTTCTGTGCTGTTTCGTTCCGAAGTATCCAACCTGCACTGGTGCTGGGCCCCTCAAGTATCCAACCAATGCAGCAACTGCTCTCAGTAGCTCTTCACTACTGCAGGTGTTAGACAGACAGACAGACAGAGCTGCCTGGCTTGACAGGCCGGGTGTCTGAAGTGATGCAATCATTCCTGACCTCTCAAAACCTTAAGCCTGCAGTTCACACACACACTCCTGCATCTCACTCCTCTCCAGAGCTGAGCACACCCACAATTTCTAATCACTTTACCCATGACCCAGAGGGACACCTTTTTCACCTGGAACATCATCCAGGCAGATCAGAACTGTACGAACTGCAGACTGAAATAAAATAAAACAATTGTTTCTACTAATCCCTGCATTCAGTCTGCACAATCTGCTTTGTCCCGTTCTTCTCTTCATGTCCTTAACAAAAAATCCCCCAGGCAAAGCTCTGTTTGCACACGTTAAGACAACTCCAAATTTTCACCTGCACGTGAGTCTTTAACAGGAAACCCGGCCTGTGGATTTTCCTGACTCCAGCTGGACTGAGCTGTTCCTCCTGGCAGACAGCAGTGGTGAATCAGAGGCCTCTTGACAAACTTTAAAGAATTGAGGTGAGGCTGCTTCCCTGAGCACCTTTGCAAAGGTGTTTTGTGTTTGGTTTCTGAATGCCAGAAAAAACAGTCATGTCTCTACCTGGGTTTGATAAGGGCATTTGGAAGGAGTTTCCCACGGTGCTGTGGAAAGAAACAACTTGGACAGCAGAGAAAAGGGTTTTGTCTGAAAAAGGAGCTCAGAGACTCATTTGGTTAGAGAGCCACAGGATTCAAACAGGAAACATGGAGCAAAATCTTTGGATCTTCAGGAAAAGTCATGGGCTGGTCCCGACATGAAGCCAGAAGTCAGATCTCTGGCAATACCAAACACAGTAACGTCGTGACAGGCAGTCACGTATCACAACCAGGGCAAGAACCACAACGTGTGTCACACGAACCACCTCAAGCTCAGGCAAAGTCGCGAAACTGGAAAATGCAAAATATGTTTGTATTAAACAAAACATACAGTCTTTGACCACCATCCTCCACTCTTACCCTGTACCTTCATAAAGCACGTGCTCAGGTTTTGGAACAAAATCTTTTCAAGCAGTTCATAAAAATAATTAATTAAAAAAAAAAAAATCTAACTACCAAAGCATTCACTGTGCATCTCTGCAAAAGGTCACTGAAAGACCTAAACAGTCATCAAAACACGATACAATTTTTCCTTCAACTGTAACTACTGGCTACTTAATATTGCCCTTTGGGCTAGTTAGTATCTACAGAACTATGTTATCGTTGAGACTTTTAACAACAAATTGCACTGAAACGACGGAGTGTATTGACAGCGAAATGAAAGCACTGCGAGACCACAACAAAGTGCAGCACAACGCAACAGTACCGCAAAAAAATAACATCGGAGCAACAACAAACCCTTCGCTGATGCGCAGCTCTTCCCGCGCGCAATAAAAGCCTTTTCCTCGGGCTGGGGAGGCCGCGGCACGGTGACACCGACGGCTCCGCTCGGGTGAAACCCCGAGTTTCTCGCCCGCAGCAGGTCGGGGCTCGGCCCCGGTGAGAGCCGCGGGGCCGGAGCGGGGAGCGCGGAGCCGGCCGGGGGTCCCGCGTCACGGCGCCGAGCGCGGCCGAACCCGCGGTCTGCCCTGCCCGGAGTGTGCCCGGCCCGGCCCGGCCCGGCCGCCCCGGTGCCGCCGCAGCTCCCGCAGCAACATGGCGGCCGCGGCCCCTCCACCCCGGGGCCGCCGCGGCCCCGCGCTCACCTTCAGTCAGTTCCATTCTCACGGCCCCGCCGCGTCCGCCCGGCCCCGCGCAGACAAAGGCGGCGGCGGCGGGGGCGGCGCGGGGCCTCCACCTCCTCCTCCCGCAGCACCAGCAAGGCCGCGACGGAGCCCCGGCCTCGATTTCCGCGCCCCCGCCGCTGGCGCCGGCTCCGCCCCGGGGAGGCCGCCCGCCCCCAGCGCCCGCCGCGGCCGAGGGAGGCGCTGGCGGGGCCCGGCGGGCCCGGCGGGTCGGCGGCCGAGGGAGGCGCTGGCGGCGGCGGCGCTGGAGCGGCTGTGCCGGTGCGGCCCCGCCGAGCGCCTCCGCCTCCGCCCGCCCCCCGCCGCCGCCGCCGCACTGCGCAGCCGCGCGCGCACGCGCCGCCATCACCCATTGGCCGCTCGGGCGGTGCCCGCCGCGAGGCACCACGGGAGATGTAGTTCGGTCGGGGGTGGCGTTGGGGTGACCCCCAAGGGGACCCGGGCAGAAGAGAGGAGTGGGCCGGGTCCGCGTCCACTGCTGGGCTCCTCGGACAAGAGAGACAAGAGGATGGTCTGGGAATAGCTGTAGTAAAGGAAATCTAAAAACTGATTCTGCTCCTCACTTTAGGGACCTTCCTAAAGGCCCTTGCACAGCACAGAACATCCATAGATCAGTCTCCTCGGGAACACGACTGTCTCCCCTCATTCCCACAGGAAAAACTGTTTTAGAGACATAATCTAAACGTGTTTAAATCCAAGTTTTGTACTGGGAGCTCTGGCAGCAGACTCAGGAGCTCTGTCCGTTTATTCACCCATCTTACCCCATTTTATTTTCTACTTTTAAAAATACTGTTTGGGCATCCATTAGCCAAAGAGTTCCACACCCTTTTTTCACTGGGGCAACAAAATGGTTTTTTCCCCCCTAGTCTCTCAAAACTAGGTAGTATTTCATGGAATTTCAGAATCGCTCGGGTTGGAAGGGACCTTAAAATGATTTCAAGGGATCAAGTCACCTGTCATCTGCTGAGAATGTTTCTCCGGCTGTCAGTGTGTTCCATCCGCTCCTCAGACACACAGGACTGGGGTGTTTGTCTCACACGTCAGGGCTTCAATCTCCCCTCTGACACCTCATTCCATGCAAAGCTGTTCCCAGAACACAGAGGAGTTTCTGCTCTGCTGTGTCCTGTCACACACAGAGCCGCTCACAGGAACTCTGTGCTATCTGTGGGCATTGTATGGAGAGAGACTATTGACCTGGGCCTGGAGCGACAGGACAAGCGGGAACGGCTTCCACTGCCAGAGCAATCTTGGGAAAAACTCTTCCCTGTGAGGGTGGGGAGGCCCTGGCACAGGCTGCTCAGGGAGGCTGCGGCTGCCCCATCCCTGGAAGTGTCCAAAGCCAGGCTGGACGGGGATAGCGGAAGGTGTCCCTGCCCATGGTGGGGGCTGAGCCTGGGTGTGCTTTAAAGCCCCGTGGCGGGGAGCAGTGGGTGCGCCCCGTGCGGCCCCGCTGCGGCTCCCCCGAGGCCTCACGGCCCCCAGGGCCGCTCCCGAGCGCCTCCCACCCGCATGACGTCATGCGCAACGCCCCCGTCTCGCGATGGCGTCACGCACCGGCCCGTGACGTCACCGCCTGCGCGCCGCCACCGTTCTCGCACCCAATCAGTGGCTTTTCCCGAGGGCTCCTCGGGTCAAGCCCCGCCCCACTCTGCTCCCATTGGGCGGAACTCCAGCAGGACCGGGATTCTGACTTCTGATTGGCTGATGTCGAGGCGGTGCGGCGCGGCCCGAAGGCGTCACGGCTCAGATACCACAGAGCGGCGGCGGGTCAGAGCGGCGCGCGCGGGGCACGACGGGACGGGTGGGAGGGGCGGGAGGAGTGCGGCCGCCGGCGAATCGGTTCCGGGACCGGGATCGGGATCAACGGTCAGGGGATTGGGGCGACCGGGACAGGGATCGAGATCACCGGGACTGGGCCGAGCACAGGGAGCGGAGAAGGGCAGCGCAGCCCGACCAGCTCAGCCGAGGACCCGTGGGAGCCCCCGGTCCGGCCCGGCCGCGCCCGGCACCGGGTCGGGGATGGGTCCGGCCGGGCCCCGGCCGCCCCCGCCGCCCCCCGGAGCCGCCGCCGCCCCCCGCCGCTGCCGGGGGTGAGGTGCCGGCGGCCCCGCTCCGCAGCGCCATGGCTGCCCGCGGCTGCAGCGCGCTCCTGGCCGCGGCCAGGGCCAGGTACGGCCGCAGCCCCCGCGCCTGCTCCGCCTGCGGGTGGGGAGGAACCTCTCGGGGCTTGTTTCGGCTCGGTTTACCCCGTTCCTTGGTAAAAGGGCTTCCGGGAGACGCTGCGGAGGCTTGGGTGGTTCTTCCCCAGGAGATGAGTCACTGGCACGGGAGAAGTTCTCAGTGTTTCACCCGTTGCTGAAGGATCAGAATCTCAGCCACAAAATGAATTTCACGAGGTTGATTTGGTGCTGAGAGTGTCTATTCGGGTGCGATGCCTCGGTACTTTGGCCTCGCTGCACTGTTCTTACTGACACAACTCTCCAGTTTCAGAGGCTCCCAGCTCCTGGCGCACGCCAGCCCTCTGTACTCTCCAGCCACTGCTCTTGTCCAGCTGGTGGATTCCCAGTTAGCCTGGACTTCAAGAGACTCCAAAAGCCATCCCTGGCCACGCCGTGCCTGCCTGGGCGCTGCCCTGCCTCGCTCACCTGCCCACACCTTGCACACTTCCACCTGCCCACGGCAGCAGCTCCCAGGTGCATCCCCGCCCCACCGAAATCCTGGAACCCAGGGAGCTAAAATTCTGACAAAACAGATCGCAGAGGCTCCTGCAGGAAAAAAGTCCTTGCGACAAAAAGTTGTGGATGAGCTGAAGCATTACTACGATGGATTCCACCTGCTCTGGATTGACACCAAGGTGGCTGCCAGGATGGTGTGGAGGCTGCTCCACGGGCAGGTGCTCACCAGGAGGGAGAGGCGAAGGGTAAGTGCCACAACACATGGATAAAGTGATGCAGTAAGAGGCTTAACCCCTTCTTTGGACACATTTTTTGTGTCTGGCTGGGTGATAATCTCTGGGTAATCTCCGCTGTGCTCTTCTCTGTACAGTTGCTGAGAACTTGTGCAGATCTCTTCCGGCTGGTTCCCTTCCTGGTGTTTGTCATTGTCCCCTTCATGGAGTTTCTCTTACCTGTGTTCCTGAAGCTCTTCCCTGAAATGCTGCCCTCGACGTTTGAGACGGAGTCAAAAAAGGTTTGTGTCCTGTCTGAGGTTGTGGAGTGTCCACAGCTCCTCAGAACATCTGTGCAGAGCTGCTGTTCCCTGTCTGCTGCTGGAAGTGAGGATCAGCCTCACCCAATGCGTGAGGCATTCCCAGCCTATTCCTGAGCTGAGTGGGAGAGTTGGAAGGTTGTGCTATGGACAGGGATCGGAAGGAATGTGCACAGCAATTCCATTTCCTGCATTATATTTTCTAATTTATAATTTTGTATTTCCCAAATGAAGGAAGAAAAGCAGAAGAAGAAGTTAAATGCAAAGCTGGAGTTAGCCAAGTTCCTGCGGGAGACCATTGTAGAGATGGCCAAAAGGAACAAAGCAGACACAGGACAAGGGAAACAATTCTCCTCTTACCTGCACGAGGTAGGATGGGCTGTGCTGGGGATGGCAGCCACAGCAGCGACACACCTTTAGTACTGCTGGTTTGGGCAGAGAACATGGGATTTGTACCAGGATTGTGCAGATGTTTGACAGCACAGAGCTGCCCTGTCAGGTGCTGTTCCCCGGGTGCCTCCCTGCTGACCCTACTGTCAGAGCTGTGCTCACAGGAATTCCCATCCTGCAAGGGTGCAAGTTTCACCCTGTGCAACTTCCAGTGGCCACTCAGTAACGGTTTCCATTTGACTTTTAACTGCATCGTCCCGTTTCCATCAGAGACAGGAGTTCCAGTGTGAGGAAGGGGAAGGGGGGGAGCAATTCCCAAGCAGTGATCCTGCTCAGGTTTGGGTTTGTCCCTTTGTTTAGATCCGTCACAGCGGCCACCGGCCCAGCACGCAGGAGATCGTCCGCTTCTCCAAGCTCTTTGAGGACGAGCTGACCCTGGAGCACCTGGAGCGGCCGCAGTTGGTGGCTCTGTGCAAGCTGCTGGAGCTGCAGCCCATCGGCACCAACAACCTGCTCCGCTTCCAGCTGCTGCTCCGGCTGCGCAACATCAAGGCCGATGACGAGGTGAGTCTGAAACAGCACCGAGGAACTGCTTGGTGCTTGCAGGTTCTGCACGAGGCCTGTGTCCCTGCCCACAAACCCTCCACAGGGCAGGAGTTTAATATTGATGGGAGTCAGATCCTCCCCATGAGAGATTCCAGAGGAAAATGGAATGAGAGTTCATCTCCCTGTGCCTTTGTGGTCTCTGGGGAGCTGTAACGAAGGTGGCACTGCAGATATTGGCACTAGAACATTTCATTTTGGAGTCATGCTAACGTACAAAAAAGGGATGTTTCAATGTGCAATGGGGTTATTTGGAAAATGGAACCAGATTTATACGTGCAGAGTGGAGGGACAACATGTAATGGCCATAAGTTGCAGCAAGGGGAATTTCAACTTGGTAAGAAAAAAATTAAAATCAGTGAGTGGATAAACAGTGGAAGAGGTTGTCTGGAGGCTGTGAAATCCCCATCCCCTAAAGAGGCTCAAAGCACAAATGGAAAATTGAATTCTGAACAGGAGATTGGACTGGGGACCTGCAGAAGCCTGCTCAGGTGCAGCAGGGCCTTGGCTACTCTGTGCCTGCATGGGAACGTTGCTGTTCTTTCCAGATGATTGCCAAGGAAGGGGTCAGTGGCCTGAGCGTGTCGGAGCTGCAGAGCGCCTGCAGGGCCAGAGGCATGCGGTCACTGGGGCTCTCTGAGGAGCAGCTGAAGGAGCAGCTCGGGCAGGTGAGTGTGCCCCGGCCTGGGCTGGTGTGGCCACGTTCCTCGGAGGACAGTTTCCAGGCAGTGGTCACGTGCAGCAAGCACAGCTTCCTCAGAATTCATGCACAAGTTTCAAGCTGGATCCTCACCTGCAGAGCTGAGGTCTAAGGCATGAAGGGTCCAGATTATGTCCCAGACCGAAGAGAAAACCAAATAGAACCAGGGCCAGCTAGAAGCAAGGTGAAGTGGGGTGTATTCTAAACTCCTCAGACCCATTTCTTCTCATTTTGGTAAATTAAAACTGTATTAGCCAAACTCAAGATTGCTTTAAGGACAAAGAGTTTTGTATTAATAAATACCCACATAGAGCCAATATGAAATAACCTTCCCTTCTGTTCTCTTCCAACAGTGGCTGGATCTGCATTTAAAGGAGAACGTTCCTTCTTCTCTCCTCCTGCTTTCCCGTGCCTTGTACTTAATAGACATAAAGCCCCAATCTGTTCCCATTCCACAGAACAAGGTGAGTTGTTTGAATAAAACTTCTAGGTTAATAGCTCAACCATTATACATTATAAAAACGAATGACTGTGACAGGAATCTTGTTTTTTGATCCTACAAGTGGACTGAAGTTATGACTCTGTGTTCTTCTGCAGACAAGTGAAGCTGCTGGAGTGATGACATCCGTGCTTGAAGGTCAGGAGACCCTCCTGGATCCCGCCCCTGTCGTACAGGGAAGAAAGGTTAGAAATAGCAGTCTGCAAGCAGGAAAACTGCTGAAATCATTGGGAATTGAGTGTGACCAAACCTTTCCAAAGCTAGACAAAACCAGTGTTTGACACCATGGCACAGAGCACGAGCAGTGTCTGTTCCTGCACTGTGTAGATGTTTCCCCCCAAGAGCCTCACAGTTGCATGTTCTGACTGAAGAGGCAAAGGAAGGGAACAGGGATCTGCTGTGGCACAACTGGTCCTGTTGCTGGAACAGCTGGTCCTTCAGTACCATGGTACTGGCATGGTACGTGTGAGCCAAGGAGGACTCCCAAGCTGAATTGCTTCAGACCTCAGCCCAGGTACATTTAGCTCAGAGAAGCCAGCTAAAGAGGACTTGTTTTTAGCCCTCCTACTGAATTTGGGCTCAGTTGTCCAGGACAGAATGAGCCACAGTTATCTAGAGTAAGAAAGCCAGAGCATATGGTTCTCAGCATCACGCTGCAGTGAATTCCTTAGATTAGTCCCAGCTGATAAAAGCAGCAGCAGGAATCAAAGAATATTGTATCAACTGCCAGAAATATTTCCACATAGTTAAATTGTGCTGGGGAAACAATGGAAATGCCAGCACAGCTTTCACAGAGTGAGCGGGGAACAGCCTGACTCAGAAGGGAGAAGGGGCTGTGGGGTTTTGCCCTTTCTGAGAGGGTTCTGTGACTTACAGCTGCTTTTTCCTTAAAGAATGAAGAATTTGTGTCCCAACCAACAGAGAAATTGCCATTCTCAGAAGCGTCAGTGAAGCCTCCCCCACAAGAGGTGAGCTTGTCAGAGTTCTTACACTTCGCAAAAGAGATTGTTCTTCACACAGCTTAAAGCTAAACTGGAAGTTTGTAGTACAGGACACTGTGAACACTGAGTTCAGGGAGCAGCTGGAGAAACTGGATGAGAACTGCACTGAGGGCTTTTCAATACAGAAATACCACAGATGACATGGGAAGGCACCTTCAGAAAAGATTCTGAATTTCAAGAGACATTTGTACTGCCTAAAATCTGCCTTTTTCTCTTGCCCCTAGACCAAAATGGAAGCGTCCCAGAGCAGCAAGGCCGGTGCCAATGGAGCCTAACCTGGAGCCAGCACTGGGAGGGAGCAGTTTCCGTCTCCACACCTCCTGCAAATGGAACAGGGATTTCCCAGGAGGCTGCTCTACACAACGAGGCAGCAGCCCTCATGGGCCTCTCTGTCCCAAGCTTGTTAGCAACTAGGCCGCTGCTGTCTGGATGGTCCCAGCTTCTCTTTTGCACTGGATCCTTGCCCTGCTACTTTTAACTTACGGTGTAAATACGTTAATAACGGTGCTGCTGTCTGTGCTGTTCCTGAGCAGGTGTTTGTGCTTAGCAAAGGCAGCTTTTCATGTCAGAATGGTCTGTGCACAGAACAAGCTGGGCTGGGGGTCCAGCAAAGCCTGTTCCACAGTGTGAAATCCTCTGCAGGAACATCCCCACACACCCAGAGGCCAGCAGCTTGTCCTGAGTGTCACAGCTCAGGCTCTTGGTCCTGATTAGGGTGGTTTAACCAGTGACCAGCCCACAACGACCCATGTGGCCACAGTTTTACTGAGGAGGGCAACCACAGGGAAAGAAGGAGGGAGCAGCACTTGGTGCTGTGGTGGAACTGATCAGAAGGACTTTAGACCTTGCTGGGCAGGAGTGGAGCAGTGACAGGAACTGCCTCCACCTATGAGCGTTTGCTTCCCCAGTGAGTGCTGTGCAGGTGCCACACACTGTGACAGAAGCAGACTTGCACTTCGAGGATCCCTCTGGATCATGTGAGGGAGCAACCCAGGACCTGCACACCTTTCCTAGGTATGGAGATTTGGTTAATCCGTACCAGGCTCAGAATACACACCAAGTGTTCTCCGTACTTGGCAAAGCGACTCCTCACACGCTCCAGTGATGACTCAGTTTTTGCCAGATTCTCAGAGGATACTGAAAAGTTGTTTTTAGCATTTGTTAAATTTTTTACTCTGTCCTATGTAAATGCTCAGAAATTACTCACATTATGGATTTTAAATATGTATATTTATACTTACTGTAAAATTAGATTTGGTGCTAAGTAGGAATGGAATCTCTCTTCCAGATGTCAGATGGCCTTTAGAACAACTCGACTGAAAGCCAGTTCTCCAAGGTCAGGTGTAAGCAGCACTTTATACCTGAGGCCTCAGGCGCCTACAGCACCACAGAGCCAGCTGTCAGGTGTCCTGTGTCCTCAGCTCTGTACCTGAACCTCTCCTTGTTCATCCAGCCCGTCTGCAGTGCTGGATCTGTGTTTAATAAATGGGAGCAAATGTTATTTCAATAAAACAACAACACCGTTGCTGCTGTGGAGTCACTGCTGCCTCTTGGCGTGATGATGAGGGAAGGCGTCTCCTCCTGCCTAGTGTTCCAGTCTGTGACTGCTCCTACTCCCAAAACCGGCGGAGGGAGAGGAGGAGGCTGGCGGGTGTCCTGGGCGGGATGAAGGCAGAGCCAGCCTGTGCCGGCTGCCGAGGGAGCAGCACATTCCTCTGCTGAGAGGTTTCACAGATGGAGAGCGAAGAGGGGCTGGCGGGGAGCCTGGACATCACCTGGGCACCGCCCTTCCGTGGGCAAACTCTGGGTGGGCTCTGGTGCTTCCGACGTCCCCGTCCTCCAGCCATGCACCAGCATGGCCACGTCACCCTGGTGTGTGTGAGGGCTCAGGCGGTGTCCATTTGCTTCCTGTGCTTTCAATTTAGGAAGATCTGGAAGCTGGGACTCGCTTTTCCTTGGATTTCCCGCGGTGACCACCCGCCCCAACCCCGTGTTCAGCTTGAAGAGCACAGGCTGTGGCAAAGCCTCCCTCCTCCCGGGGGAGCCGGGCCCTGGAGCAGGCAGAGGGGGATGAACCCGAGGCGACCCCGGGCCGCTTACACACCTCTGAACAAACCCATTTTCAGATCAAAAATCCCCTCCTCCCCCAGCCCTCGCGGGTCACTGCTGCTGCAGGGCTCTCGGGGGGACGTGCCCGAGTCTCACCTCTGCCTGGCACGTCGGGACCCCAGGCACCTCCCCAGGACCGCTGTACCCTGCAAGCACACAGAGGGGAGAGGCAGCAATCCTGCTTCATGACCTTCCGAGCGAGGGGAGGAAACGACCCCCGTGGAGCCCCATAAATCACGGGATTCTGTTCTGCAGCATTGGGCAAATGAAACGCTGCGGAGATCCAAGGCCGTGTGTGCTTTGGCGTGGGGAGAGCTTTTCCAGCCACGCCGGTGCCAAACACCTTCCAGTCTCCCCTCAGCCTGGAGAACCAGCTCCTCTGCTGTTTATCCTTCCCCCTCCCGCTATCGCTGCTCCAGCCTGGAGCCGGGGTTGTGGCGCCCGTGTCCGTCCCCCCGCGCCGGGGCCGGGCAGCGCCGGGAGTCGGGGATTTCTGCTGGATGCTGGTCGGGACCGTCTCCTGTGCCAGCGCCAGCCCCGGGCCCTGCGTCAGCCTCTTCCCCAGAAAGCTGCTGGGGAAAGATGCCCCGGTCAGCACTTTTGGAGGAGATTAGTATTCAGAGGGAAAAGCAGTGATTTAGTGCGGCCCAAGCACAACAAAGGCTGGGATTTACAGCTCCCGGGTCCCAGCGCCACATTCCTGCAGCCCTTCTGCCTCTGCTATAAACGTGTAACAAAGGAGACGGAGCTTTATCCCAGCCTAAAGTAATGTAGGACAAGGGCTGCATTGTCAAACCTTGCATGGAGGGGGATGGGGTGCAGGTGGCAACGTCCCCGAGGTGTCCCCAGGGATGGTCCCATCCCACTGCCCGACACACTGCCCATCCTGCTTGTCCTCATGGTGCCCACATGATGCAGGGCAGGGCCCATGACAGCAAGGGTTTGGGGAAGCCACGTGCCCCGGCTGCAGCTGCACACATCTGGCTGTGGCCCTACTCAGCTGTGGGTGGCCAGGGCGGGCTGGAGCTGGACGCTGGGGTCCCACTGACCCCACAGCTGGGTGGGACATGGGGGATGGAGGGCGGCTGAGGGGGCTAGGGGCAGCCATGGCCCCCAGGCTGGGGGGGATCGCTCCCCATGCATCTGCTGAGCCATGCTCCAAGCCGTGGGACCCTGTGCCAAGGTGGAATGGCACAGGAGGTTCCTGCCATGGCTGGCAGTGGGACAAAGCCCAGCTCAGTGCTGGCAGAGCAGCCATGTCCTGGGCTGGGGCCAACAGATTGTCCCAGCCCTGCACAGTCCGAGGGCTTTAAAAGGAGAGAACGAGGAAGGCGAAGAGCAGAGAAGACAAAGGATGCTGTGAGAGCCAAACGTGGTCTAGGCCAAGCACTCGGCAGCCACGGATGCCCAACACGCCCCACCCGCTCAGGGGGCTCCTGAGGGCAGCACCTTTAGATCCTCCATTGCTCTGGAGCCATTTCCTGAGGGACCCTATCCCCATCCCCCTCCTAAGCGGAGACCCTGGTGCCGGGCAGTGCTGGAGGGGCTGCAGGCACCCCCTGGGCAGGGGCCCAGCTGGGGGGTGCTTTGGTCCTGCAGGTCCCCCACAGCCCTGAGTGGGGCCTATGGGGTGCTAAGGCCAGTTTTGGGGTGTGCCCATCTCCCGGATTGCCCACACGGAGAGGACGCCTTACCGGGAAGAGTAGAGAGGAGCTGAATCTTCCTGCTGGGGTCCCGCATTCAGGCAGCCCTGTCCCATCAGCATCCACGGTTTCTGCTGGGTGCCAGCCAGGGCAGCACCCCGGGGACCCTCCATGCCTGTGTCCCCACGTCCCCATGGAATGCAGTGGGCACTCGGCTGCACGTGCCCCTTCCCCAGCCCGGCAGTGAGCACCAGCAGCTCTGCTGCAGCTGCTCTGCTTATTATCATATTTAATTGCCCTCCTGGTAACCCCAGGAAATGAGCAGGAGACGGTGAGAGCTGCAGTTTGGGATGATGTAAACACGAACTCCAGCTCTCCCTGTGCCTTGCCAAGCCAGTCCCAGAGAGAGCAGTGATTTATGGAGCCCCCCAGCCTTGCTCCCCCCGCCTGGGCTGTGAGTTTAATCCAGGGCTGCAAATTCAACATAAATCACTTGATTAAAAGCTCTACTTAATTTAAAGGGGGTGGGCAGAGTGCAGCTGATCGATTTAATTTACACCGGGAAATAGCAACAAGCAGATGCATTTAAAAAGGCCGGGGAGGCCGGTGATGCTGCAGCTGCTTCAGCTGCCTCAGCTTAACCATTTAAGGGCTCTGGAGGGGCTGGCAGCCCCTCTCACCCCCCCTCCCTCCAGGCATGGTCAGCCACCTCCCACACCACTGCCCAGGCCCCGTGGGGTGCAGGGTACTAAAACATATTTACAGGGAATACTGGAGCCCTGAAAAACAGAATTCCCACAGAACCAGCTGCCATCCCGGCTGCTCCCTGAGCATCATCTTCCCAAACTGCTGCTTGGATGAGCTTGAGCACCCAGAGCCCCGACAGCCCCATCCCCATCGCCCCTCCAGGGACAGGCCGTGGGTGGCGAAGTCGCGGTTAAAGTCTTTAATAATTACAAGAATTCCAGATTCATTACAGAAGAGTTTACAACAAATAATATTTCTCCATACAAAAGCAAAATAAACTTTTCAAGTAACAGCGGCCTGGCTCCAGCGTCGCGACACCAGTGGCAGGGAGGGAGGGGTTACAGGTGGCCCCTGCCCCGGCCAGGGAAGCGCCCCGTCCGTGCAGGTGGAGCAGAACTCAGGCAGTGGGACAGCCCGGGGAGCACGGACGGGCAGAGCTGGGATGAGGCTGCTCCCCCGGTAAGGCACTGGCAGGCATCGCCCGGGGAGCGGGGGCTGCACGGGGGCCGCGTCCCCCGGCCGGGGCACAGCGGGGCTGGACCGAGCCGGGCTGGACCGAGCCGGGCTGGAGGCACGCGGCACCGCCCCGCAGCCCAGCGGGACCCGCGGCCCCCTGCTCCTCCCCAAAGGCGGATGGCGGCCGGGCAGGGGCGGCAGCCCTCTCCCCCAGGGCACCGTCCCCATCCCGCAGCGGTGCCCCATCCCCGCACATCAACGTGGTGCCACGGGCACTGGCCGGCCCCAGCCCTGCCGGAGCCCCGGGAGGGAGCGGAGGGGACGCGGGGCCAGGGCAAGGCCAGGCACGTAATGACAACGGATTCCCAAAAGGCATCGACACATTATTATTATTGTTTAATACAACCCCATATAAAACTGAAGCAGCAGCAGCAATTTTTATCGAGGGACCTAAACTGAAATAGGTTTAGAACATAATTTAAAAAAATAAAAACAGCAAAAATAGCAAAATATATGATTTTTTTTTTTTTATAGCAACTGATATCTACCAGCCACTTGTACCTTCCTACCAAACTGGTATATCTCTGGTAACAACCCTTTTTAAAAAGACATGTAAATATATATTCATATTTATACATATTTTTCGTTATGTACACGGGACTCTGGGTTTAGCACAGGTGGGTTCGGGTGCCTCTGAGCAGTGCTGGGTGCTGCACCCGCTGTGGCTCCTGCCCTGGTTGTGCTGGGCACGGCTCAGCAAAGCCCACTGGCACTGCGGGGCTGCAGGACCAGCCCCGGAGCATCCCGGGCAGAGAGGGAGCCCCACACCAGCGAGGCTCCGGGCACACTGACGCTCCTGGCACGCCAGGGCTCCTGGCACACCAGGGCACCCGGCACACCAGGGCTCCTGGCACACCAGGGCTCCTGGTACACCAGGGCACCCAGCACACCAAGGCTCCTGGCACACCAGGGCTCCTGGCACACCAGGGCACCCAGCACACCAAGGCTCCTCCGTCGTGCAGCCGCAGGAACCGGGTGCTGCTCCCGGCTTATCAAGTTCTCCAAGTTGCAGACCAGCCCGGCTCTCTGCGCCCTACCAGGATGTGCCATCCCGGGATGCCCAGCTGGCTCTTTGGCCGTGCATTGCCCACGGGAGAGGATTTCAGCTCAACCAAGTGGGAATACTCAAGCACAGAATTCACGGAAAAGAGGTTTAAAAACGGAAGGAGGAAACGCCATAAAAACACTGGAGCCGAACTCTTTGGGCTGTGGAGAGCTGACACGAGGTGGCAGGAGAAGCTGGCTGGAGGTGGGTGGTTTTGGTTATGTGAGATGCTACGGATGTCTCTGAACCCTTTCTGCAACAGCTCAGCATGACCAGGCTGTGCAGGCAGCGTCCACGGGCATGGCACAGTGTGGCACAGCATGGCATGGCACCCCAGGCAGTGCCACCCTCAGTGTCGCTTCAGTCCACCGTTGCTGTGCTGAGGGGGGAACTTGGGAAGGCACGGCTCATCCGGGAGCGGGTCGTGGGAAAAAACAGAGTCCTCTCCTGAGGAGCAGGTGGAGCTGCGGGTGTCTGGGAAGCCGGGAGAATACTGATCCAGCGGCATGGAGAGGTCCAGGTACTCCTGAGAGGGACAAACCCCAAGGATGGGCTCAGGAGGGGACGGGGCAGCCCCCAAGGAGCACCTCCCCCAGGTGCCACCTCTCCTACCTGGTTGGAGGTCATGGCCACGATCCGGTCCAGGTCCTCCACCAGCTGCTTGAAGGTGGGTCTCTGGGAAGGGACGGCGTGCCAGCAATCCCTCATCATCATGTACCTGCGAGGGCAGGGGGAGGCAGGGGCTCAGCCCAGGGCAAGCGGCTGGGGAACCCCACCCATGGGAGCAGAGGAGCACCAGGAATGTGGCCCCGTGCTCAGGCTGGGACCAATGAAGATGCTGCTCCAGGGATTTAGGGTAATCCCCTGTGTGGAAGGAAGGGAAACTCTCCCGCCTGCCCTCATGACCTAGGGCTGTTTGGGGAGGAGGACGGACACAGTCTGGGCTGGTCCCTGTGCTGGGGTCACTCTGGGATTCCCTCCTGTCAAGGGTTAGTGGAGGGAGATGCTGATTATTGCAAATCTGATGGACTGATGGTTTTGCAGGGCTGGGAACTGCTGGGACTGTAACTCCAAACATCTGCCCATCACCCTCTGTGCCCCAGCCCATGATCTGGGCCAGGCAATGGCACTCAGAGACTTCAAGCCCCTCTTCCCCATCCTAGCACTGCACTCACAGCTCGTTGGTGCAGTTGCTCGGCTTGTCCATCCTGTGACCTTCCTTCAGCAGCTTGAAGAGCTCCTCAACGGGCACGCCGGGGTAGGGTGACCCACCCAGCGTGAAAATCTCCCACAGCAGCACCCCGAAGGACCACCTGGGAACACAGGGAGGATGCTGGGGCACCAGCTCCAGGGGGCTGACACCCCGCTGGGCCCCAGTTTGGGTACAGTTAGAGCTTGGTTTGCTGGGAGGAACAACCATCCATGGCTTCAATTGACTTTGCAGGATAAATGAGTCCCAGCACCAAATACAATTTGGATTCAGAATGTTTGGTTGGCTGACACCAATTGTAATTTCATTAAATCAAGACCAATCCCATCCGTGCATCTCCCCAGCAGGCGCTACTCACACGTCACTCTGGTGGGTGTAGATTCTGTCAAAGAGAGCCTCAGGAGCCATCCACTTCACTGGCAGGCGACCCTGAGACACAAAACCCCACATTGGCTCCGTGCCACCAGGCTGTGAGGGAGCCTGGGGCGGGGGTAAGCCCTGCACGCATGTGGCACTCCCAGCACAGACTGGAGCATCCCTGGCATCCCCACCCCACAAAGCCCCTCGCACACCACTCACATTTGTTGTCTTCTTGTAGTAATCGATGTGGTGGATGTCACGGGCCAGCCCAAAGTCAGCGATCTTCATCACGTTGTCCTCCGTCACCAGGACGTTCCTGGCTGCCAGGTCCCTGTGGATGCACTGACCGAGCACGGGACCATCAGCTGGTCCCCCAAGCCACTGACTGCATGGTTCCCCACGACGGGATGGGTGGGGTGGGGAGGGAAGGGTGCATCCCCCAGGCCCAGCTGCCCCATCACACCACAGCCTCCTGGGAGCTCCTCACCTTCTTGGAGGCCAGGTACTCCATGCCCCGTGCCACCTGGTAGGCACAGGAGACCAGGTCCTTGAAGGAGAGCTGCTCCTCGGGGACGCGGGTGGGGTTGTAGCAGTACTCCATGCCCGGGGGCCGCCGCGCCTGCAGGTACTCCCGTAGGTTGCCCTTGCTGGCATATTCCACGATCACGTAGAGGGGTCCTGAGGGGACGCTGTGATGAGAGGCTGGAGCACAGAGTCGGGTGCCAGGCCAGCCCCTCCCAGCGGACAGCGGCTGGAGGGGTGGCAGAGGGGACACCTCCTCCCTGCTCACGCATCCTCACCATCCTGTGTGCAGGCTCCCAGCAGGTTGATGATGTTCTTGTGCTTGCCAATCATCTTCATCATCTCCATCTCAGAGATGAGGTCAGACAAGTCCTTCTCCGTGGCGTCGGCTGAAGTGGAGAAGGCAGCAGTTAGGGGGTGCCAGGCTGGGTTGCAGACCCCGGGCCCCAGCCAGGGCTGTGGCATCATGCCAGGACCACCCTTCTCACTGCCACTTACACTTGAGCATCTTCACCGCCACCTTGGTCACACGGTTGGGCTTGTCCTTGTCAAGGCCAATGGCTTCTGCCAGCACCACCTGCCCAAAGCACCCTTCTCCCAGAGGCTTGCCCAGGATCAGCCTGGTGGGAGAAGACCCCGATGCAGGGGCAGCAGGTTGGTCCCAGCACCAGCACCACCATCCTCACCCAGCTCCCACTGGGGCAGGGCTGGACCTCACCTGTCCCGGGGCAGCTCCCAGCGCGGGTCCTCGGGGAGCTCGTACTCGGAGACGCCGGCCAGCATGGGGGTGCCGCTGGAGGAGAGGCGCGAGGGCCGCACCAGCATCACGCCCGAGTTCATGGATGAGCTGGAGTCGGCCGACACCTGCGGGGGACCGTGGGTTACCTTCACGCAGTGCCCGGGCCCGCGGCTGGCTGCCCCCGGGGGGGAGATGGTGATGGGAGCCCTCACACCCGCCCCTGCCCACAGGCCCCTGCCCACCCTGCCTGTGTGCTCGTCAGTGCTGCTCCCCTCGGTGGAATTTTTAATGACTCTCCACCATGCTGTAGCCCAAAGTGCACAGCCTGGGAGCTCTCCCATCTCCTCAGTGGGCACCGCGCTCTGCTCAAACCTTAAACTGTTGTAAATCCTCCTGGTTCTCCTCATGAGCCCTGTCAAGGGGGGATGAGGAGGAGCTGTGCAGCCCCCCCCCATCACTGTGCTGCCATCGGAGGCACAGCCCGGGCAGTCCCCATCCCATGCCACACCCTGGTGGGCATGGGGTGCAGTGGGTGGCACGTGCAGCAGGGTGAGACGGTCCCAGGTCATCCCATTCCTCCTCCCCCACATCCCCTGGGAAGGGCTGGGCTCCAGGAGGGGCAGTAGGTGCAAACAAACCCCCTCTCTACTTTCTGTTACCTGTCTGCGCAGGGGGATGCTCTTGGCCAGCTTGTGCACGGCCAGCTGGCTGTTGAAGTCTGTCTTCTTGGTGGTGCTCTTCAGCTTGTAGATGATGATGGTCACCACCATGCAGGAGATGAGGAAGGCCCCAATGCAGTAGATGATGATCTCCAGGTAGAAGGGAGATGTCATCATGGTTGGGGTGTCTTCAATAGCTGGGTCGGCGTGAACAGGGTGTTTTGTTAGCACCCACCAGCCCCAGGGAGTGGCACTGGGGGAGCCCCTGGCTCCTCCCCAAGCTCAGTGCGGACATTGGTGCACCAGGGACTTGGGGCTGCCCACCCACCCTGGCAGGGAAGGAGTGCAAGCAGCCCCCAGCTCATCATCCCCATGGCCAAGCAATTCCTGCATCACATCTGCAGGAGGCCCAGGGTGGGATGGGGTCAATTGGGACAGGCTGGAAGTGGGCGGACAGGGCCTGAGTCACCCCACAGGGACAGGACACCATGGGCAGCTCCAGGGACAGGTCTCTGTCCCAGCTACTCTGCCCACGTTTGGGAGCTGCAGGTGCCTCAGGATCTGGGGTCACCCTGTGCACGTGGGATAGGAGGGGGTGTCTGGCAGTGTCCAGGGCTGTGGGAGTCCAGGCCTTACTGGAAATGACTGGGGAGAGCTCGCAACAGAGCAGCCAGTGGCACCCTAGTGGCAGTGACCTGCTGTGGGAGCCTGGGACGGCAGAGAGAATGGACCCCACAGACGCTGCTTTGGTGGCTGAGGTGGTGCTGGAGCCATGAACAGCTCAGAGCCCGCAGCCATGTGCCACGGTCTGTGGGGAATCCGGCAGGATTTATTGCCACTGCACCTTCTGCACCCCCAGCCTGACGCCCCCAAAGAGCAGAGCCTCAGAGAGAGGTTTAAGAGGGAGCTGGAGATTCCTGTCCCACCTCTGAGCACACCTGGCTGACAAAGCAGTGGCTGATAACTGGGAAAGTTTTGGCTGGAAAGCAATGACCACGCAGCACCCCAAAGACTTTCCCACAGCTGTTATCAGGCTTTGGTCCGTGCATTGATACCGAGGAGCAGCATCAATGGGGACGGGGCAGCCGTCCCCGCAGCGCAAGCACACACAGCCCCTGGACGGTCCTGCACTGCAGGGCAAGGCCAGGCCCTCAGGCAGAAGGGCAGCGCTGCCAGCACCCCCAAACCTCCCTTGGTGCCCCTCTGAGCCCGCAGCACTGGCCTGGCCTGGCCCGGGGGTGCCGGGACCGTCCTGCTCCAGGGGAGCAAGCCCTGGTTAAGTTCCCCGGGTATGCATTGCCTGGGCCAGGGAGAGAGCGGGGGGCAGACCCCAATTGGGGTGGAGGGGGGCACAGGGGTGGGGGGACACTGCCCCATCCTGCTCCAGCTGCAGAGCAGCCCCGCAGCACCCATGCTGACCCGCTCTGACAGGGCAGGGGCCGGGAAGGGCTCTCTCCCAGACCACAATGCATACAGTGGAAAGGAAGGAGGAAAGGGAGAGGAAGAGAAGTATATACCTTCGAGAACTGTCAACCATGCAGAGTGATGGGAGATCCCAATAGAATTACCCGCCAAACATGTATACTCCCCAGCATCCTCAAATGAGACATTCCTTAAGTGAAGGACTTCCATTTCTTTGTCTGTCGTGTTAACACCAGCCGTCTGGAAGGAAAAATGGAAGCAAAAAACGGAGAAGCAAAAGACATGAGATCTTCTGGGAGGAGGCCAGAGAGGAGGGAGAGCCCAGTCTCATTTGCCAGACCCCCGGGGAGCAGACAGAGACCACTGCAGACCTGCTAGAGAGACCCTCGGGATGACCACTCATCCCGGCGGACCTACGGAGACGCTGGTTAAAACCCTTCACCACACTGAGTGTCCTGCCCATCCGAACATGCTGGCGATGGGCTGCATGGAGAAATCAGCCCAGGCAGAGCCGGCCGGCTGGCTCGGGGGACGTGGGGAGGCACAAGGACAGGGACGGAAGGATGGAGATGAGAGAATGGGGATGGGAGGACAGAGACAGGACAGAGACGGGAGGACGGAGACGGGAGGGCAGCACAGACAGGGGACGCAGCACTGTGCCAGCCTGTGGTGCCTGGACTGGCCTGACAGCAGCACCCTCAGAGACCCGGGTTCACTGGTGCCAGGCCCAGCAGGGACCTGGGCAGCTCTGGTGTCTGCATAGTGGGGAGGGCAGCACACAGGAGAGACAGCGGGACACAAGAAAGACATCAGCACACAGCAGAGACACTGGAACACACACAGAGCACAGCGCCCAGCCGGCCCCACTGGGTATTTTTCCATGGTTGTTGCACCAGAAACACAGCAGAAACAAGAGAGCCCAGAGTTTTGTTTTCCACCGCCAGGCATTCTTCCGATTACCTGTGGCCAGGGGCCTGGTGACAGTGAGCCACGCAGACTGGTTGGCCTCGCCAATATAATTGGAAACCTTACAAACATACTCCCCGCTCTCCGCCTCTGTCACATTATACAGGGTCAGCACCTCCGCATCAGAGCTATTAATCCCCGAGTGCTGGAACAGACCAACAACATGGAGTCACATGGATGTGCTCAGCAACAGCAGCGCCCGGAGGGTCGGCAGCGGCTCTGGGGGGCAGGGGCTGCTGCCCCCACACCCACAGCTGGGTGGGAGGGATGGGGCTGCTGCACACGGGGCGTCATGGGAGGAAGGAACAGGCAGGCATGGGGGTGTAACCCTGCTCCCCCTGCGTCCCAGCGGGCAGGGGCACAGCTGGGGATGGCTGCATGGAGTCACAGAATGGGCTGGAAGGGACCTTTAAAGGCCACCCAGTGTGACCCCCTGCCACAGCAGAACACCAGCTGGACTGGTGGCCAGTCCGCCCGCTGAGTGGCACTGCTGGGGTGCAGAGCGGGCTGCTCTCACTGGGACGATCCAGGGCTCAGCTCCCAGCTCCAGCGCCGTGCTCGCTCCCCGGGACAGCCCACCCAGCCCTGTGCTGTGTGCCCTTAGGGCTCCAAAGGGACCACAGAGCCAGCACAGCCGTAGCACAGGACAGCCCTCCCTGCTCCCTGCTCCCTGCTCCCTGCCGGCTGGTGATGGCTCTGGGGCTCCAGCTGCCCCAAGGCCGGTGGTCCCCAGGCCCAGTTGACTCCTCTGGCCCATCCATGCAGCTGCCATCGCCCTGCTCCTGCCCCAGGGACAGGGAAGCCGGGGGCTGTGGCTGGAGCCACTTGGCATGTGGCTTTACCTTCAGGATCTGCACGTAGGGCAGGTTGTCGGGGCCAATCTTGCTGCCGTTCACCTCAATGTGCTTCAGCCACTGGATGTGGGGCTGAGGGTCGCTGTACACCTTGCAGACAAACTCCACGTTGCTGCCCAGGGCCACTGTCTTGTTGGCGGGCAGCCCTGCCTGCAGGATGGGCCGGTGTGGGGACCGCTCTGCGGGACCAGGAGTGGGGCACCTTACAATGGGGTTTGGGGTGCCCTGCTGCCCATCCTCGGGTGCACCCTGCAGCCCCCCATGCCCAGGACCCCTGGCTGAGGTGGACACCAGTGCACCCAGCGCAGCATTGGTGTCCCCTTCCCCAGGAGCCTGCCTGCAGTGGGGTGAGAACATCCAGGATGGGGGGACAGGTGAAACCCCAGTGAGGGGACAGGTGAAACCCCGGGGTGGGGACAGGGACATCAGCACCTATTGGGAGGGGTCAGAGGTCAAACAAACCTATGGAGGGCCCCAGCCCTTAACAAAGTGGCTGCCACCGTGGTGAGTCAGCATTAACAAACCCCTTTGTTCACCTCACTGACTGTTCCCTTCAGTTTGCTCAGTGTAATCAAATTAAATCACATTTTTAATGGTTCATTTACTGGCATTTAGAGCAGCTCCACATGTGGAACTGCTCAGACCAGCCTTCCCAGCTGGGAATTATGGCTAATAAGGCGATTAGAAAAAGTTTCTGTCTGGTCTATGAAATTATTTTCACCACAATTAAAAATCCCCAGAACGGGGTGGGGTGAACCTTCTGCCTGGCCGGCTCGTTGCCCGCTGTGGAGCAGACGTGCACACCGGGGCGGGAGGCCACGGGAGTGGGAGGTGGCCTCAGGGATGGTGGGCAAGCCCCTTCCCTGGGAGCACAACCCACCCGTCTCTTCAGGGTGCAGCACCCGTTCCTGCTGGGGAAGGTTTGGGGGGACGAAGATGTGGGGTGAGCCCCCAGCCCTGTGCTTCTCACCCACGACATCCAGCTGGTAGGTGTGGTTGATGCTCCCGTACTTGTTCTCCACGATGCAGGTGTAGTTGCCCTTATCGGACGGCACCACCGAGTCCATGATGATGCTCCAGGTGGCCTGGCGGACCTGGGGGCAGGGGGAGCACAGAGCCGGTTACGTGCAGCACGCACGAGCCCCAGGTCCTGCTCATGCCGGAGCTGGTTCAACCCCCGGCACGGGCAGGGCATAAAGCTCCCTTTGAGGTCACCTTTCTCCTTCCCTACACAGGGGCCGTAATTGCTCCCAGCTGTCCCAGGACAGCCTGGCCACGGAGCCAACTGTGCCGAGAAGCAGATGTTGTGAGCCGAGCGCGATGGGCTCGCCTGGCGTGTGGGGACACCCCTCTCTGGTGGCCCCCGTGTGTGGAGGGAACAGACCAGCATTGTTCCTCCTGCAAGAGCTGCTTCCCCGGCTGGCCCTGGGGTTCAGACCCCCACTGCTCCCCACGGCCAGCTGGCCCTGTGCTGGCCCGTGGGCAGGTGCAGCCTGGGTGTCCTGCACCCGGGACACTCTGTGGGTGCTGCTGACCCAGTACATCCCCTCTGGGAGAGTCTCAGTGGCTCTGCCAGGCAGAGCACTGCCCAGACCCCTCTGGCCACGGGGCACCAGGAGGCTCTCCAAAAGCCAGCCCTGTCACTGCTGGCTCCAGCTGTGGCTCCTTGTGGCATGGATGCTGGTCCTCCCATGGGCCTCGTCTGCAGCAGCAGCAGCCCCACTGCAGGACTGGAGCTGTGAGAAGGGAAAGCTGAGCCACCATCCCACACAGGCAGCATCTGCAGCCTGGCTCCACTGTGGGTGCTCGGGAAGCAGCACTGAGCTCCTCCTCAGCTCAGGAAGACAATGTGGCCCCCAAATGTGGGCTGGAGCACCCCTGGTGCTGGTGCAGCCTCCACCAACCACTGCTGGGCATGGAGGGGCTCCTCCAGCCCAGGGCTCCTGCGGATGCCCACACCCCTGTCCCTGCCCAGACCCCTGTCCTCGGCAGGGGATTAGGGGGAGGTGGCCGAGCCAGGCGGGCTCCTCAGCATGAGCCCCCTCCCCCAGGGCTGAGCTGGTACAAACATGACCCAGAAGCAGGTCACTGCTGTAGGGCCACTCCTAAACAGGAATGTCAGAGGGGCCCATCTGCCCCTGCCGGGGTGGTGTGGACGGGGGCTTGGTGCCTCTTAAGCCGCAGAGCCCCTTCCCAGTCCTCCCCCTCCCCACGAGCCCCCAGCCCTCGAGGTGCGCAGAGCCAGGGGCTGCTCCCACAGTGCCCCGGCCCCCGTACCTTGTACCCCCCGATGCGGTGGTCAGGCTTGAACTCTTTGCCGTTCTTCAGCCAGCGCAGGGTGGGGTTGGGCGTCCCGCTCGACGGACACTTGAATTTCACTGTTTTGGCAGCAGGGACAGCATGGAGCTTCTTCTCCATCTTCTCGGGATAGGTCCAGTATGGAGCGATGGCCTCTGGGGAGCAGAGGGAGGGCTCAGCACGGCCAAACCCAGCAGCCTCCCGCTCCTGGAGTAACCCCAAGGATGCCCAGGGCAGGGCTGAGACAGGAATTTGGGGAGATGCCAGCAGCCAAGCCTGGCTACAGCAGGGAGGGGAGCCCTGGGACACAGGGCATTAACCACGAGCCACAGCAGCCCTTTCCTCGTTGCGTGGATGTTCGGCTTACGTGGCTCCAGCAGCGGTGACCCCAGTGCAGCCGTGCTAGCACACTCCCTGCTCTGACCCAGCTGCTTCACCCACTGCACCCAGACCTGCTGTCCCCACTGCGCCCTCACCACCGCCGGGTGCCCTGGGCTGCCTGTCCCACCCCTGGGCGATGCTCGTGTGTGCCCAGCCTCCCGTTGCCTCGCCACAGGGCAGCGCCGTGGGCAAACCCAGCTCGCACATACGGTTCGGCTTGGTGTTATCCGCCTCCTTCTCCTCCGACGAGGAATCATCTTCATCATCATCATCCTCCGCAGAGGGGAGAGCGTCTGCAAGAGAAGCGACGGCCCTGCTGAGCATCTGTGTGTGAGTGGACCTTTGTGAGCGGGGCTGACAGGGACCGGAGCGTCGTGGGGAGGTGGTGGGGGCTGTGCCTGGTGAGGCAGGAGGGCAGGGTGGTGCTGGTGCCCAGCAGGGGCATGGAGATCTCGGGGAACACTCTGCACAGTCCCCAGCACAGCCAGGGCCAGCAGAGCCCACCATCCCGGTGCCTGCAGCCATGGACATCGTGAAGAGATTTGGTGTCAGAGGTGACCAGAGCTCCTCACCCCACATCTGGTGCCACCAACACCCCTGGGGTGGCAGCCAAGACCCCGCGAGCACAGACGTGTCCCCACCTCGAGCGTTCCTCCCTCCCCAGCCTCACACTCCATCAACACCAGTGCAGACCGCATCTCCCACCCAGCACGTGCCCCTCCTGGGCCGGCCCTGCAGCCCCCTGCCCCCTCAGATAAACGTGAGATGACCTCCGCTGCTTCTCCCTGCACTGCAGCGGCCAGGAAGCCACGGCACCACACTGGAAACTCCTCCGGGCACCCGCAAGCTGCAGGTCAGCCCCAAACTCACCACGTGTGGCCAGTGTGTGCTGGCGAGCGTGCAGGGGTGTGCAGGGGCGCGCAGAGGCAGCCTGCTCCTCGCTTCACAGCCCGGCCCCGCGGCTGCCCCTTCCCTGCATAGCCGGGGCTGCTACGAACCTGAGATGTTCACGGAGAAGTAGGTGGTCTCGCTGCCCGAGGGGCTGTTGGTCATGCAGGCATAGAGCCCCGAGTCCTCGGGCACCACGTCCCTGACCTCTACCTCCTCCCCGGTGATGCGCGTCCGGTTGTTCTCAGCCAGCTGGACGCCATCGCGCACCCAGTTGATGCTCTGGACATCATCCCGCAGCCGGCAGCGCAGCTGGAGGAGGTCACCGGGGTGGGCTGAGTAGGACTCCACTTCGATTTTTGCTTTGGGCAGAGCTGGAGGAGTTAGGGGAGAGAAGAAGAGAAAAAAAAGGAGAAAAGGAATAGAGACCAAAGAAAAACCATGCTGCTGCTGCTGCTGCTGCTGCTGCGGCCTGGTTAATGAGGCAACATGCGCTGCTGAGATGCTCCCGCTGCTGGGATGCTCCCGCTGCTGGAATGTTCCCACTGTGGCACCGGGGACCCCAGCACCCAGGCGATGGAGCTGGCGGCAGCAGCAGAGCAGAGGAGAGGCAGAGGCAGAGGCTGCGAGCACCCCAAGCAGCACCAAGTGCTCCCCTCCACAGCAGGACCTGCTCAGTGCCTGGGCAGTTCCAAAGCCCTCACCCTTCTCGGCTCTTATGGAGCGTGACAGGGCAGAGGCTTCCTAACGGGGGAGAATCAGGCAACTTGTGACAACTCAGGCAGTGCCGCTGCACGGCAGGATCCAGCCTCTCCCAGAAGCATCCCAAATCCCTGCATGGCTCTGCCACACTGCAGGGGTCTCAGGATCCCTACCACCACAAGCGGGCAGCCAGCAAAGCAGGCCAGGGCCCCCATGGCACCAGGACCCTCACCCTGGTTAGAGCACGGCGGGGCAGGGATGAAAGGGCAGGGGCTGGGGGCTGAGGCAGGACAGCAGGCAGGGAGCGAGGCAGGACAGGTCAGCCCAGGGAGCTCTGGCCAGACAGGTGCCGGCCATGGCGTTCCCATCCACAGCACTCCCAGGCAGGGGAGCTCAGCTCCCCGAGGTGACACTTGTGTGAGCAGCACAAAGATCCTTTCTCTCCATCCTGCTGTGACACGATCTCATCTCTCTCAGCCCTGAAGTGTCCAGGGCTCTGTCCTCAAGTACCGCCCTCCATGATGGGTGGGTCCTGGTCCCAGGCTTGGGGAAGATGCTGGGTTTCAAATCACCTCTTCCAATTCCACAGCCCAAGGAAGGGTTCAGGCTGCTACAGCTCTGCTGAGGCTCCCTGTGATGACGTGGGTGGATGCAGTGTGATCGTCATCCCAGACTGAGCTCCACGGGTTGGCGGGCACAGCTCCAGAGCCCAACTCTTCAGGCACCCCTTGACCTCTGTCTCCTCCCAGTAATGTGTGTCCAGTTGTTCTTGGCCAGCTGGATGCCATCAGGATGCTGAGGGAGCAGCATGAAGGGGCACAGGGCACTGCTGCAGATGCTGCTCTCAGGGGCAAGAGACTGGGCTGGAAAATCCCAACAAATGCAGCAGAAACAGCCAGGAAACATTCAAGCTTCAGCTGATCTGTAGCTTGAGGGCTGAGCCCCTCAGGATTTCTGGGTGCCCAAGACAAGAACAACCTCTGCTCCTGGCTCTTCACATGTGCCCTGAACAGCCACAGGGCAGCTTGCCCTGGGCCAGTGGCTGTGGAGTGAGTGACACAGGGTCTCTACTGGCATAAAACAGTAGAGGAGCCAGGGTGTGCAGGCAGCGCAGGGCCAGGACCGGCAGTGAGGCCTCGCTCCTCCCTGCTCCTCCCTGCACCCAACAGCCACTCCGTACGGCCAAAAACAAAACCTCAGCTCTCCAGAACTGATTCACCACACCGTGACCTGCACTTCACTTTCTGGCCTCTTCTCTTTGCCTTGGACTGATGAGAAGCTTCATGGGAAAAACATTCACGAGCAGCTCCAGAGTTTCTCCTCTTTCTTTTGCTCAGCACTTGAAGGAAAACAGTGGGATGGGGAAGAATTCCCTTTCCTCAGTTGCTGTAATACCAATGCCAGGGCTCCAGTTCATCCGTGAGAGATTACAAAACATTTTAATGTGGAAGGGGAAGACTAATGAGAGCCCCTTTGGTGGTGGGGAAGGGTCTTACTTTGCAACCCTGTTTCCCCCTGATTTTCTCCCACAGGACGGGCACTTCTTACAGCTCTGATTTGTGTTTCAAGTGATTAGTCACAGGCATCTCCGAAGGCTCACAAAGCAGCAGTGACATCCCATCCTGTCTGTCTGAACACCCCGGGTCTGGGTAAGGCCACATCCTCCTGCCTGTCCCAGCTCCCTCCTCACACCGAGCAAGGTCAGTGGGCAACAAACAGCCATGAAAACCCAAACCAGCAGGAATCCAGTGCTGCAGCCATATCTGCTCTTATCTGGCTCCCAGCTCTGCCCCTTCCCACGCACCAACAAAATTCCCTATGGAACGGAATAACCCTGCAGGGAAACCCAGGTGGTGGCTCCTCCTGGCCTCCAGCTCCACCAGCACCCCACAGCTGCACCTGTGGAATGTGCAGAGGCAGCCTGGCATGGAAAAGGTCTTTGGACAGGGGAAAATTTTCGGGGAACCCAGCCTAAGCCAGGGCTTGAGGAAGCAGTGATCCAGGTTCAGGAGGGTCCCTTCCCAATGTCCACAGGTCCTTGGGTACCCTGTGCAAGTCCCACTGCTCTTTCAGACCCCTGGGCATGGGGCCAGATCCCCTTTCAAGGCTTCCAGCCCCCTCCTCCAGCCCCACAGAGCCAGGGCTGGTTTGCATCAACAGCATGACTGGGAGGCACGGAGGTGTCGAGGTGATGGACGGAGAGGGGAGGCAGAGGGCACAGCAGGGCCCTGCTCTCGGTCACCCACAGCACTTCTCTGGCACTTGGGATGAGGCGGAAAACGCGGCATGGTGGGAACGGCCTGGGAAGGAATTCACAGGCTAATGAGCATGTCCAGGTTTGCTCAGCCTCTCGGCGGGAGCGGCGCTTGAACAGCGCCATGGCCCTGGCATGCAGAGAGCACCATGGCTGCTGGGATGGCACAGATGGCACCGAGCACCGGGATGGCAGCAGGGGCACTGAGAGCTGCTGGTGTGAGCCGTGGCACTGGCGTGGCCTCCACTTTGGTTAATGATTGCTGGACTCATTAGCCTGATACATCCGTGTCTCATGTTCTGCTTTCCTGTAACCTAAACCACAGCACTGGGTACGGCCCCACAGCACAGCCTCATGGAGACCCCCCATGGCAGAGCCCCTGGCCAGTTGCCCCCCATGGGCACAAGCCAGGCCCACATGGGCCACCTCTCCAAAGGTTCATCAGCCAGACAAACACTTGGCTCTCATCCCCGAGGCTCTGGGTGCTCCTGGCACTGCACAAAGGTCGGTTAGTGGGAGTCCTCACTCCAGCTGGGAGCTCTGGGGTCGGTCACAGCCCCTTTGAGCAAACAGGGTGACAGTGAGGAGAGCAAAGCAACACCAGTCCCACAGGCCTTGTCCCATCCCAGGGGACAGGAGGGCTCATGCCCGTGGGGAGCCCCAAGGTCCCCAGAGAGGCGAGGGGCAGCCCCAGCTGATGGTGCCTCCGTGAGCACCCCCAGAAGCAGTGCAGTGCCATGGCCGGGACAGTCGCTGCGGGTTTATTACTTTATTCCAGCTTTGAAACAGAACCGAGAGCGGAGCCGAGCCCAGCGAGCACTGGGCAGATGGAGAGTGTCACCAAGGGCATATAACTGTCACTGGCTCCCCCGGGGCTAGCCCCCGACAGGGACAGCAGGGACAGGGACATGGGGCAGCCCTGGGGACAGGAGCTGCACGTGTTCATTGTGCCCCCCAGGCTGGGCACACACAGCGGGGAGCCCGGGGTGCACCCTCCGAGCGGCGAAAGCCACAGGCTGCGCTGGCCATGGCGATGGTGACGATGGCAATAAAGGGGCCAACAAAGCGGCGCGGGGACAATGCGGGCGGGGGGCGCCGAGCCGCAGGCGCCGGTTGCCCTGGAGACCCCAGCGGGGCTTTCCGAAGGTATTTCCTGAAGAAAAAGCACACACATGCCCGGCAGCCCCACTAATCCCAACAGGAAGCGCTCACCGGGACGTGGGGATTGGCTTCTTTTTGATTTAAAAAGCTCCTCACCCTGCCGTGCGCCCCCAGCCCGGGCTGTGCCGGGGGCACGTCCCGAAGGGTAACATCCCAGCACCCCAGTTGCTCCCAGAGCCGTGCAGATCCCTGGATCCCCTGCTCCAGGGAAAGGCTGCAGCACGGAGATGCCAACAGATGAGCATCGCGGGCTCAAGGCACACGCGGCTCTCGGATTGCTCAGGGCACCCCCAGCTCCTCCTGTCCGAGCCAGCCCGGGGGGCCGCGGGCTTCTCCACACCCACCCTCCGCTCCCCGGATGCCTCCTCCTCAGGGAGAGCGGGATTTATGTCCCGCTCCAGGCCCTCCCGCTCTCCCAGCCTGCACTGCAGATGAAGCAGCACTTAATTAACAAGCGTGTTGGGAGTTTGCAAAGCTGTCAGGATAAACCCACCCCTTTTCCCCGGGGCCCCCCCGGCCACGCTCAGAGCTCCGCAGCGGCTCAGAGCCCTGGAGGCAGTGGCTTGGGGCACAGACACCTCTCCACCAGCTCCCACCAGGCATGGGACAGACGGGGATCACAAGAGAACACCCCAATCCAGTTTTTGGCTGGCTTTGCCTGGCCCTGGCTCACCGCCGGCGCTGGGTGTCCGTTCCTCTGCTCACATCCCTGCTGCACAGCCCCAGGCTGTTGCACAGGGGGGGCTCGACAGCTGGCAGCCCGCAGACACTCGGGGACCCTCCTGCTCCCCCCGGCGTGGCTCCGCTCACCCTGGGACAGCTCCACAGCCCAGGCTCTGGCAGAGCACGGCTGCTTTTCCCAAAGACTCATATTTCTTCTTTTCCTCCTCAATTAAGGGCCAGAGTGACAGCATCCGAGTGGAAAGGCGGGAGGACGGAACAATGCCGGCCCCACAGGCTGGGAGGGGACGGCAGCGGCGTGATGCCCTGGAGGACACAGCCATGCCTCGGGGAGCCGGGACTGGGCGGCTGCAACACCGGGGTCTGGGGGTGCTGCTGGGCCCCCTGAGCTCCGGGAACAGTCCTGGGCTGCTGCCATCAACAGCAGAAGCGCAGGAGGCTGCAGCCTTGGCAGGGAATCTCTGGGCTGCTCTTGGGGCTCCAGCAAGGAGTCAGCGCCTTCAAATGGGATCCCCTGGGGCTCCCCGAGGCACTGGGGGGGAGACACCCAGAGCTGCAAAAACAAGGGGAGACTGGACAGCAGGGAAATGGGGAGAGGGACAGAGCCGAGGGTCAGCAGCGCCCTGGGAAGAAGCAGGGACAAGCCAAAGGTGCCGCCTGTGGGGATGCTGGGCTCCCCCAAGCTACCCGGGCTGAGCCCATGGCCTGCCCCGGACTTCTGGCTCCGGCAGGGTGTGGAGCAAGACCCCCTGGACGAGCCGGGGACAACAAAGCCCCGGGAGCCAGGGCCCCTGCTGGCCCCGCAGATGTCCGGGGGGGGGTTAAGCCTGTGGCCAGCTGGGCAGCCAGCAGCCCTGGGAAATGGGGCAGCCATTGGCCCCTGCCCCACGGGGAGAGGGCTGCAGCCAAACCTCCTGTGCTTTGGAGAGCAGATGCACCCCCTGGGGAAGTATCTGCTGCACTGGGGCAGCTTTGGGGCTTGGTGTGCCCCAAAACCAGCTGCCCAAGGCAGGAACCCCCCCAGGACACGGCTCCCCACAAAAATCTGCTCGGCCACTCGGCAACCCCTGCAGGGCCACGGCAGCCCCCTGTGAGGAGATGCCTGAGCAGCGGCTGGGACAATGGCAGACAAGGAGAGAGGGAAAAAAACCTTGGCAATTTTCTGCAGGTTTCTATTTAACCTGGAGACAAAGAGCAGCTTTGTGCAAGGGAGTGACAGAGGCTGCGCATGGAAATTTCTTGGCTTTTCCCCTTAACCAGGGTTTTTTCACCACCTCCAAATTTAGGTAACTATAAAACGCAGTAAGTGCCCGTTAATATTTTATTTGCTCCAGATTTTTTGGTACCGGGAGGGAGCCCCTGAGAAGCAGAGCTCCCAAACTCCCTCCCACACCACAAGGAGAGGGGGGCCACAGCTGAACCCCCCTCCACATGAGGCCAGGCCGCTGACCGGCCGCGGGGGATTACTCCTCCCTGAGAAGGGAGCTTAGCTGCCTCAGAACCGGGAGTAAACTGAAACCCCATAAACATCCAGAACAAAGTCCGGGAAAGCTGCTGCCTCCACCACGGAGGGGACCGAGTGCGGCCGCTGCTGCCCCCAGGGTGATGGGGGGATGCTCCTGTGTCACAGTGCTATGGGGGAAGGACAGAGATGTTGGCCCCCAGGACACGATGGCCCTTGGCATGGGAGCTGAACCCCATCCACAGCCCACGGGACCCCAGAACCCCTGGGGCGGGGTCGGAGCCTGCCCCTGCGAGATGCTGGTGGCTCAGCCCTGGCTGCAGGTCCTGGCCCAGCACTGGCTCTTCCCATCCCACACGTCCTGCTGGGAACATTGTGTTCCCACCAGTCGGCTCCCGAGCCAAGGGACGGATTCTGCCCCAGCCGGGCTCCTGCTGTGGCACTAATTGGGCCGCCCTGGTGAGAACCGTGTCGGGAAATGTTTCCAGAGGTTATTGTTAGCCCTGGCATGAGGTTGGCGAGGAACCAGCTCCCTCCTCTCCAACCTCTCCTCCTCCACTGCCACCGCCTGACGCTGCTCCCAAACCCTCCAGGGGCTGTAGGGCTCCTCACGCACCCCAAAATTCACCTGTGCTCAATCAGCTTCCCTCAGCCTGAACACCCCAACACCTTTCCCAGTGCCACAGCTGGGGCTGGGGCTGCAGGTGCTGCTCTCCTAGCAGCACAGAGCCATCCTTACCCCAAACACTGCCAGGAAACCTCTTCCAGGAAGAGCAATCTCCTGAGAAAAACATGTTTACCACTGTCTACCACATTGTTTACAGATGCGGGGAGCAGGCATGCCAGTGGAAAAATGTCAGCAATGGTCCCTGTGAGTGAAGCTCTGCCCAGGCTCCTCTCTGGAGCTGCAGCTCCCCTGGGACCGCTCATGGCTCCAGCTGTCTCCTGGGGTGTCACCTCACAGGGTGTGACCTGTGACCAGGGTACCTGCTGCTCCAGAGGTGCCAACCCTGGGACCCAAGGGCATCACCCAGGCATCTCCCACTGGGGCTGGTGCGGCTGCAGCAGGGGTCACTTCCCGGCTGCCAGCTCCCACCCCAAGCCCTCAGGGGACCCCAGGGCACCACACACCACCGTGCCCATGCCGGCCACAGCAGCAATCTGCCTCTCAGGGTTCTGCTGGGAGGAAGGGGGAAGGGGGAGCGAGTCTTAAAAAGCAAAGCAGTGCCCACAGACCAGACATTCTTGGGTAATTAGAACCAAAAGGAGCGAGTCGAAGTCCTGCGCAGCACTGCCAGGTCTGGTTATTCTCTGCCTCGCCGAGGGCCGAGGCTCTGACACGCCAGAGCAGGGCTCTCCGCCAGGGCCAACTCTGCCCAGGGCCAGGCGACCCACTTGGCCCATCTGCTGAGCCCCCACACTCCAGAGCTGAGCCAGGCTGAGGCAGGAGCACCCCTGACCACTGCTACCAGCCCTGCACTACTCCTGGGGGACAGCAGCGATAACGAGGGAGGGCATGTCCTCGTCAGGGGCTATGCACTCCCCAGCCCCAGTGGAGCAGAGATTTGGACTGCAGAAATCACCTGAGCCAGCCCCGGCTTTGAGCCCCACCTTGGGCATTCCCAGCTGGGAGCAACACTGGAGCATCCCGAGGGTTTCTGCAGGGTGCATTCATTCTTAGCACTGCCAGCCGACAAAAGCTGAACCAGTACCCTGCACCCCAATCTTCGACCCCACCAGCTGAGCCCAGGATCACCCCAGTGGGGCCAGGCAGGGTGGGAGCAGCCTCACACACATCCCGGATTATAAATCTTCACAGGGGCACAAAAGCCATGACATGGAGTGACCCCAGCGGGGGACACAGCCCCCAGGGCTCTGTATCCTCCTCCAAACCAACAGGTCGGGGCGTGCCATAATTTTTCTCCAGGTTTAAAATGTCTCCAGGCACTGCTGGAGCCACACACCCACTTCTGTGCCCACACAAACCACTCTGGGACAACATGTGCCATGTCCCCAGAGGCACCAGCTCTCAGGCAGCCGGGTGACACCCCAGGTGGCACTGGGGACGTGCTGGTGGCCCCATGGCTGGAGCACACGCCAGCCTCTGCCTTTGCTGCAGGGAGACCAGCTCATGTCGCCCAAGAGGAACACAAAGGATGAGGAGCGGGGGCTCCCGGTGCGGCTGCATCGGGCTGTGCCTCTTACCTTGGTCGGGCAGGGTGGGGGCCGGCCGGGCAGCGGAGAGCGCGGCTGCGACCAGCACAGCCCAAAGGATGAGGCACCGCCAGGTAAACATCCCACTGCTGCAGCTACTGCTCGGCGACTGGGCTCCGCAACTCCCACTCCATGGGGGCCCCAGGCTGGCCCCGGGCGGGCGCAGGGGGGTCTCCACAGGGCTGGCAGCCCCTATGAGCTGTAAAGGAGGAAAGCAGAGTCAGGGCAGGGCCAGCTCCCCCACATCCCACCGTCCAGCACGGCTGCACGGTGGGATGCACTTGCCATGACAGGCGATGTTCCTCCTGCATCCAGCCCAGACAGCAGGATGTCCCTGGGTCACGGGATGTCCCCAGACTGCAGTGGCAGGTCTCCACAGACCCCTCAGCCGCCTGACACGACCTGGCACTGACTGGCAGGGTTATGTTTCCCTGTGCAAAAGCGCTGATGTGTCAAGAGTGAAACTGCTGGTGAAGCAGAACCGAATGCAGCAAAATTTCCCCGAATGGTGAGAGAAACATTAACGCCGGTTAAAGAAAGGGAGATTCCTGCTCTCCTCCTCCTGCACTTTGTCAGGTGTTGCTGACCCATGGCTTCACTGAGGGAAATCCCTTTTCCAGAGCAAAATCAGATGTTGTCTGTGCCACCATCCACCCCAGCAAAGCAGATCTCACTGCAAACTCCAGCCCCCTCCATTCCCTATAGGATCTATAGGGCACATAGCAGCCACCCCCACGGAAAGGAGCCGGAGGGTCAGCCAGCTGCGGCCGATCTCTTTCCATCAACAGCTGTTTTTGAAGTGGCTGTTTGGGGAGAAATCCCCCAGCTTCCACGGCCAATTCTGCAACTTGCTCTCGTCCCTGCCAGCTCTCACGCTGGGCTCTCCAGCCCACCCATCCCCTCAGGTCCCCATCCCTTTCCAGGGGACTGCTCCATGCAGAGCAGCTTTGGAGCTGGGTTCTGGCACAGGGAGGCCCAGCAGAGCCTGATCCTGTCTCAGGGTGCTGTGGGGGTGTGCCCTCCATGGCCTTCATTCCTCCTTCCCTCTGACCATCCCTCCTTCTCACCATGCCAGGAGCATGGAGCTCTTCCAAGACACGTTCCAGGAGGACGCTGGAGCCCGAACCCAGCCGCCCCCGGCCAACTGCTCCGAGCCGTGTGGATGGGAACAAGCCCCTGTGCTCCACCCCCGCGCCACATCTGCACCTCGGCAGCAGCCTGGGATGAGGTCCCGACACTGGCCATGGCTAATGGTCCCGCGGGCTCTGCCGGAGCGCTCGCCGATGAGATCCTGCCCAGCATTGCACAACCCGCACAGCCCCGGCCAGGGCGCTGCTGGCAGCAGGAGCTCTGGGAGAATTACAAGGACCAGGATGTGGACAGGACAACACCACCCCACAAACCCTTTCCCAAGGCACCTCCCGGGGTATAGCTGTGCCTCCAGGCCCCACAGCCCTTGCCGAGCATCCCGAGCTCACCCGGTTCCTCTCCCAGGGGACGTGTGCTCCCCGCTGCCGCGTGCGGTGCCGTTCCCAACCTGCCGCGGGAACAGGCGCTTCCTTTCGCCGAAAGGCGTCAGGCTGAAGTACACACTGTTAAAAACAGTGAGTAATAATCGTAGTGAGTAATAAACCGCTACTCATCCTCCCCACGCACTACGGAGCTCTGGCCTCTGCCTCTCCTGCTGTAGTGCGAGAGCGAGACCCTGCGCTCCCTGTGCCTGTAGTGCTGCCTTTTCCCCAGGGATGGGCTGAGCAGCCACAAGCCCCAAAGGGCTCAGATCCTCCAAAGAGCCTCTGCACCCAAAGGAAGCCCAGCTGGGGTGTAGCTGTGGGGGCTCCAGCTGCCTCCTTCCTGCCCAACTGCTCTGGCTCTGGCTGGCACAGGAATATTTGGGACCCAAACTATTGACAGAAGGAGTTGGGCAGGGAAAAGGGTGCCCAGCAAACATTGGCATTATCTCCAACACCAGCGCTCCCAGGCACTGGGTAGTGCTTGGAAATAGTTATCGAATGTTCAGGATTTATCAGGGTTTGGAAGGGGGAGGTGGAATTCTTTGACGGGGGAAAAAAAAAGTCTTTGGTATTTCTGGAAATTATTTTCTGTCTCTCAGTGGCTTTGTTTATCGACAGCACATGCTCCCCGGAACATGCCCTAATGCGGAGCGTCTGCGTGGGCCTCCCGAGCCGGCCCCGCGCCGAGGGGAGGGATGGAGGGATGGAGGGGAGCCCAGTGCCTCCAGTTCCTGAAAAATGAGTCAGTGCTGGCTCGCGCACAGCAGAGCCCTTCTCCAGATACACCTCGGAGCGGGTGCCTTCCAGCTGATTCAAGGGCTTGACAGCAGCATATTTCCATGGCGTAGGGATCACTCGGCAGCACAGAGCTGTCCTGTGGCTGAGAGGGTCACTGGGAGGAAGGGAGGAACAGAGCGAAGTGTGCCAGGACCCAGCAGGAGCACACAGAGATGGTTGGCTTCCCAGGGCAGTGAGGGAGCGCGCAGCAGCCATGGCTTTGCTGGAGGGCAGCAGGACCGGGACACATCCTGCCCGCTCCTCCTGGACAGGTTCAGCAGCACCCAAGGGAATCACAGTGCTCAGAGATGCTGAAGAGGCAGCACAGACCCTTTTCCTCCTTTCCAAGGGAAAAGGGGAGACTGGGGAACCCCAAGACACCTGCCCTCATGACTCCTTGGTGTCCACACGGGAAGGAGGAAAGGAAGTGGGGAGAGTGCTCCTACCTGTGTAAACAACAGCACGGCTCTTCTCCGTGTTTATACAGCTTTTATATAAATCCCAACAGGAAACCATTTGCTCGGGAGGATGGCAGCTTGGGCAGGGTGGGTCTCCAGCTCCTGCCAGGCACTGGGCACTGTCCCCACTCCCCGCGGCCCCGGCACACTGCAATTTACTGCTCTGGGGTGGACTCAAACAACTAAAAATGGAAGCAGTTAGAGAGGAGCCAGGGCTAAGTGCCCCTCAGAGACCTGCCTCCAAAACTGCAATTACCACCAGCCATTACACCCACGGAGCTATTTTGGAGTGGTGATGGACAACCCTGCACCCATCTGTGCACCCTCAGGGGGCACATGCTCCCTGTGGACCACAGAGATGTTCTCACACTGCCTTTGCACACCAGTGTGTCCATGAGGAGTCTTGTGCAACCTGTTCCCCCACTGTCCTCAGGGACCCTGAGGGCTGCACTTTCATTCCTCGCATCTCTCACACCCCTGAGTCACAGGGCTGAGCTGTCCCAGGGACGTGGCACAGACGGGACCTTCCCACTCGGACAGCAGATGGACCCCACGGTTCTGAGCTGAGTGGTTCTGAGTGGGGAAGCCCCTTCCTGTCCTGTGGCTCATCTCTGGAATGCATCTGAGGTGCCAAACACAGGAGCTGGTGCTGGAGCAGAGTGTCCAGCCAGGGTTGGAGCCCTGTGACATCTGCAGGGGAGCCCCGATCTGATCCCTGTGTGCCCGTGCTGCTGGATGTGATGAGGGGTGGCTGCTGCCATGGGCTTGGTGGGGCTGGGGGCTCCTTGGCCTCTGCCTCCCTGTTGGGGCAGAAATGGCCCTTGGCACTCACCACGCCAGAGCAGCCGGGCTGCCTTGGCACCAGCAGCCAGTGGGGAACACAGCAGGCAGGAAAAGAAGAGGGACAGGCCAAATCCAACAGGGAGAAGAGTCTGAGCTCAGCTCCAGGGTCTGCACAGCATCAGGAGCCTGAGGTGGGGGACTGTGCCCAACCAGGCACAGTCCCTGTCCCTCAGGAGGTGAGGTGGTGACTGCCAGCAGACCACCCTGCCTGGCATACATGCCCCCCAGCTCCAAAACACATGAAAAGAGACTCCTTTTCCTCTGAGGTATAACAAAAGCAGCCTTCCAGCTGCCCTTGGGGAAGAAGGACACGCCAAAGGCACAATCTGTGGGCGACAGGACCGAAGCCTTTCCTTCGCCCAGTGCTCCGTGCCCCAACCTGTGGCTCAGGTCAGGAACGAAGTATTTGCTGAAATAAAAAGCAAACACAATTGCAAATGGAACTGTAGGGAAAAACTGTAATGCTTAAAGCAGACACATGCTTGGAAAAATAAATATCCAACTGTGCAGCCTACAGAGCATGTTAACCCTTCCCAGCTGGCCGCCAGGACCTAGGGCTACCAGGGGCATCTCCAGCACCGAGCTGTGGGCGGGCATCCAGTGGTGGGAGAGCCCGGGACATGGGGCAGAAAGGACAGGGAAAGGCCCAGCCTCACCCACAGATCTCTGTAAAACCATCTCAGTTCTAGAAGCATCCTCACGCTCAGGGATCCCTCCCTACCTGAAGACTTGATTTTCAGATCTACAGAACAACCATTGGTACTTGAAAATCTATACTGGGCTGGTACCCTGACTGCTCTGGGAGAAGACTGGTCAAGGATAGGGACACTGGGACACGGTCACAGCCTGCCATCCTCTGGAAGGGGCAGAGACCCATTACCCAACCTGGGAGGGAGCTGGATGGGGTTTTCACTGCTTTCCGCTCCTTCAAGGAAAGCCATTGGGAGCGCAAGGACACAAATTTGCCATCATGTCCAGAAGCAGAAGGCCCCCAAAGGGGCACAAAGCTGGACTGTTGGGATGGGATGAGCATCAGCAAGTGGCCCCTTCCAGCAGCCTGGACTTGGGGGGCTCCACCTGGGGCTGGAGACAATACGGCTCCTGGCTCAGATTATGTTTTTAGGTGGGTGAATAAAGAAGGAGCTCCAGTTCACACCTGAAAGTGACCCTTCCTGCACGGCCAGGGCAGGCACCTCGTGTGCGGAAGAGCCCAGACGATGCTCCCGCTGGCTGCCTTCACCCCGGCACCACTCGTGCCTGCGCCCTGCCGGGGCAGGGGTGATTTATTTTAATCCTCTCGCAGCAACACAAGGAAAAGGCAGCAGTGCATGCCAGCCAGCACAGGGATTAAGGGAGGAAGTGCTCCTGAGTGGGGAAGATGGCTGCTAGCCAGAGCAGGGGGCTGCAGGGCCCACGCTCCTGCGGCGTCCCTGGGCGGGGGGGCCGTCCCCGCGCCCCGCTCCTCTGTGCTGGCATCCAGCTTGTCGGCACCCGGAGAGCTCCAGCCAGAGCAAACCACCTCCTCCGCCTGTGCACAGCCCCAGTTTCCCTCTGGCCGGGACCCGGCAGCCTCCAAGCCCGACCGTTCCTCCCCGTGAGCCGCTGGGTTCACTGAACTGTTTGGGTTTAAACATTGCTGGGGAGGGAGCTGCCCCGACCAGCTGTGATCCAGGACACGGGGCAGTAACTCAGCAGTCCGGGCAGAGGAGGAACGGCGAGGCAGATCCTCGGCGTCACCTGAACACGGACACGCTCTGCTCCGTCCTCACACGAGGCCAGCGGCCACCTCTATGTCTCCCGGCCCCAGAACTCAGAAAAACCATAACCAAACCCCTCCGCAATCAAACGCTCCCGGTGCCGAGGGCCACCGCACCGGCCCGGCGGTCACCCGCCATCGCAGGTGTCGCCGCCGTCTCACCGCACTCCCGGCACGTTCGCCGTGGGCGGACGAGCGGCTCCCAGAGCCCGGCACAGCGCTGGGATGCGGCGGCTCCGGGAGCCCCACCAGCCCGGACACACAAAGGGAAGCACCAGCTCTGGGACGGCGATATTCCAGCGCCTCCATTCCCGCTGACCGCCCCGGGAACCCAAAACTGAAACGCAACCAAATCCAGCTCTTTCTCCATCTTTTTCTGGAAGCCGCAAGGCTCCCGCTCAGGTACTTTTCGGGAAGAAGGGGCCAGGCAGCGACTCGGAAAACGGCGCCCGATTCCCGCCAGGCTCCCCCGCGGCCGAGAGGGGTTTCGGGGTCGGGACTGTGGGGGTGTTCCAGTCTCGGTTCGGCCGATGGACGGGTTCGGATCCGCCGCCTTCCGAAACTGCTGCCCGCCGAGCGGCTGCACTCCAGGAGCGGCCCCGGGGCCCCCGACTCCCGCACACCGGACGGCCCCGGTGCCCGCAAACCCCCAGGTCCCTCAAAGCAGAGCCTCCCCCGCGCCGGTGCCGCCGTCGAGCCGCCCCGCCAGGGCAACGAGGCGCATCTGGGGGGTTCGGCCGCGACGGAGCCCCGTCCCCCCGATCGAGTCCCCGAGCCAGCCCCGCGGAGCACAAAGCGACGCCCCGCGGTCCCGGTGCCGCCCCCCCGCGGAGAGCCGCGGCCGTTACTCACCGGAGCCCCGCGGGCGGCGGCGGCGGCGCGGTGCCGCCGCTCCCGGGAACAATGGAGGGGAGCCCCGGCCGGGGCGAGAGGCGCAGCCCCGCCGCCGCCGCGCTCACAGCGGCCGCCCCATGGCAGCCCCGGTCCGGCCCGGCCGGCGGAGGCGGCGGGAGGCGCTCCCGGAGCCGCTGCCGGACGCGCTCCCGAAGGCGCGGCCGCCCCGACGCCGCCGCTGCCGCTGCCCGCCCGCCGCGTCCCGCCGAGCGCCCGCCGCCGCCGAACTAAGCCGCTCCCGCACCGCCCCGCCGACAGCCGCGACTCCTCCTCCGCCTTCCTCCGCCCTCCTCCTCCTCCTCAGCGGCCTGATGGGGCTTGTAGTCACAGCCGGACCGCCCCCCCCACCCTGGAGACCCTGGTGGCCTCCCGGCAGTGGGATTCCAGACGTCCCCCCGGGGTTTTGCGGGCGGTGGTCGCCCCGAAGGCAGCGCAGGTTGCGCTGGGGGCAGCGCAGGGATGCTGGCCGTGATGCTCCCCTCGCCTCTGCGCTCTTGCCCTGTTGCTCTCGCTGGCACTGGGGAAACCTCAGGCCCCGTGGGTACAGGCTGGGGCGAGGGGACTGCCCGGACCCCCTGTTATCCCTGTGCAACACCCGGTCTGCAGGCAGCAGGATGCGGGCAGTGGGATGCGGGCAGTGGGATGCAGGCAGCAGCGTGGGCAGAGCTCTGGGCAGCCTGGAGCCCCCAGCCGGCCCCTCTGCACAGCAAGGCCCAGGGCAGATGTTTAAAGGGGCCCAAGTCACCAGCCCCAAGTCCTTCCCAGGAGCCACCACTGCTGCAGTCCCTGCCCCTTCCCAACTGTTTTCACTGAGGTTTGGAGCAGGAGCATGGCAGCTCTGACACAGAGCTTCTCAAAACTCTTGACATGCACTTTTCGCTTTGTCTCAGCTGGGATCACACTCAGTCCCCAAGCCAAAGGGCGGAGTGGGACATTGTCACACCAGTGAGCCCAGCCTGACTTCTGTACTCCCCAGTATGGAAGCCCAGCTCACAGAGCCCCAGTCTGGGCACTCAGACGAGCTCCCCTAAAGCTGGACTGGCTCAGGGTAACGTGGGTGGTGCAGAGCATTCAGCCTCTGTGCAGGAAGCACTACGGGAGCAGTCGTGAGTCCAAGTCAGGGCATCCCAGGATGAAGACATCTCCAGTCGGCAGGGAAGGACCTGCCGAGGCAATGTGTAAGTGATTAAGTTATAAGAGGGGAGAAGACAGGCTGAATTAGCCCTGTCAGTCACCGGCGTTAGATTTGAACCAAATGCTGGGCATCCATCCCCAGGAGCAGCCTCCTCCTGCTCCAGGCAACCGTTCAGCTCCCCATGCCAAGACCTACGGAATATTTCTTTTTCAGGTTTGACAGATTTATGGACAGGGAGAAGGGGGAAAGGTAACACACCTGCTGGGATGTTCTCCCAGCAAGCTGAAGATGGGGAGCATTTCAATGATGGCAGAGCCGACCCCAGCCCTACACAAGCACAACTTACCCAGTGTACATTTAGGGTGCAGTCACCCATCCCCAGCCCAGCCTTCCTCACTGCCCAACAGCCAGGAGCTTTGGGCTGAAGGTGCCAAGGCTGCTGGGAAACCTGCACCTGCTGGATCCTGCTATCCATGGCTCCCACTGGGCTTCTGTGCCAGACTTTTCTATGCTGGCCCCAAAACAGACCTTACAGGGCTACACGGTAACCCCTCACGATGGACAGGCAGCACCTCTGTGGCTGCTGGTCCCTCGGCATGGTTTTCTGCATGATTGCATCAACAGGGCACAAGTTCTCGGGCCCTTATCAATGAAGGTGCTTGGAAATGGCAGAAAATGGGGAAAACTATCCCCTGCTCGTGGGAGGCTCAAGGATCTGGCTGCATCCTTGGCCTCAGCAGCATGTTGGGGCTCAGCGCAGAAGAGACCGTGAGCTGTCACGGTCTGGTGGCATCAGTTGCACACGAGCAAGTCCTTCAGGATGGACAGGGAGAGGAATGACCTCCTGGAGCAGATGGAGGTCTGCAAGGGGCATGGCTGCAACTGAGGAGCAGCAGAGACCATGGAGCAAGCCAGAGCTCACTCACTGCTGGCACTTTCAGGGATGTGCAGGGGCTGGGGCAGTTCCTTGGCATCAGCAGCCCATGCTGGGCCCCTGCCCATCTCCTGGACCAGGGCAGGAGCGTGTGATGTGCAGGGCTCTTCCACAAACACGTTTGCATTGGTGAAGCAATTTTGAGGCTTGTGAGGCTGGAGCTTGGAGAGTTTTGTGTTGGCTGAGGATTTTGTCTTGCCTGAGTAGGAACAAAGGCATTTGGGGAGCAGCTTCCCTGGGACATGGCTCTCAGAGCCCGCAGCTTGCACAGCCTCCTGCAAGCCCCCCTTCGTCCCGCACACTGGACTGGGCACAGACAGGGGCTGGACCTGTTGGGCTGCACCCACCTCTGTCCTCCCACAGGGAAATGCCCATCTCGGCTGTGTCCCTGCATGGAGTCACACACACATAGCCCCTGCAGCTCCATGCGTGCCCGTCTGCACACTCAGCGCTGTCAGATTGCCCACCTCTGCTTGCCAGCCCAAGGCCATGGGGCGGCCTTCCTCCTCCTCCTCCTCCTCATCTGCTGCCTCCACATACCGGCTCCCAGCTGTGGCATCGGAAGCAGCAAAATCCACCACAGGCAAAGCTGACCCATCCCCGCAGCTGGGAGAGCAGCCCGTCCTACCGGGCTGGTTTCCCCACGTCTCCAGAGTGGTTCCAGTGGGAACCGGACTGTGAAGAGGGGGCACTGAAAGGGCTGAGCCTGCAGAGGAGAGGCCCTGCACAATAGAGCAGCTCCCCCCTGACCTTGCCTTCCCCGTGAAAGATCTGCAGCTCTCCCCTCCTCCCCACTACAAAGGGGCTCCTTTCAGTCCCTAATTCTGCATTTAGAAAACAAAAGCAGATGCATCTAGTTTAGGTTTGGAGAGGGGGAGGCAAGAGCAAATGCTGAAGAACAAAGAGCTTTCCCTGACAGATCTGACTGACAAAGACTTTGTCAGCTCCATCTCTCCCTGAAAGGGCTGGAGCACATCAGGGTGCGGGCTCCTGGCAGGCAGCTGCAGGGCTGGCGGCTCCCAGCCTGGCCAGGCAGAGCACACGCGTGTGGGACGTGCACCAGCCCTGCGGGGCAAAGCCCAGTGTGCACACGCGTGCGCTCATGTTCACAGGGACGCAGCCTGGCCCTGGGGCTCAGGCAGGACACCCTTGTTTGTCCCCAGACGGGACCCAGCACCAAGGGCAGGCTGTGCCTGTGTCACCCTCCATCCTAGTCCCCAGGACACAACTGTCGTCTTTTCCCGCTCTCCCTTCACAGCCAGGCCACAGCGTTTGCTCTGCACCCTGCAGAGATTCCAGGTGTGTTGCCCAGCCTTGGCAAACCACTTCCCATCATCTGGAACATCTGAGTCACAGAGAGCGACCTGGCACGCTGCCCCAAGGCCAGCAGCTCGGCAGTGGGAGGCAGGAATGGGGTTTGCTGATGCCCCCTTGGAGAGAACTCGAGCCCCTCTCAGTGTCCAGCCAAGACGTATTGACCCAAACTGGCTTTTTCTTTCCTCAGTTTCATCTCAGCACCATAACCTCCCCCACCTGCCACTACTTGGCTGCTCCTCTGGGAAACATTTTTTAGGAGCCTCTGCCTGCCAAACTGCCCAATCATCATCTTCTTCATGGAGGTGAGGACCTGCTCCAGGACCAGACATGCTTGGGGCACCCACAGTCATAGTTTTAGGAGACCGGGCCAGAGCTGACCGAGCAAGCTCAGCCAGGGACAGCAGAACACCAATGCCACCCAACCTTGCCTTCAAAGCACCCAGCCCAGCTGCTTTTGCCACTTCCTTGACATTAGTGTGGTATCTCATTTTAAATCCAGCTGATAAAAGCTCTCTGCCCCATCACAGGGCTGAGAGTCCTGGCAGCCTCTGCTTGGGACAGGGCATCTCCTGCTGTCCCCACACTGAGACCCCAGCCTTGGGACCAACCCCTCCAGCCAGGCAGGAGCTCCGCTCCCCTGCAATTGTCACATGCCGAGGGGCTCATTAAGACATCACATGATATTTTATTGTCTGCAGACAGCAGTCAGGGCAGGCAATTCCACAGCGGTGCTTGCAGCCAGCACTGCAGCATGTCCCCAGACTGGTGTCTGTCCAGGACAGGCACCCACCTCCTCCCCAGGCAGAGTGAGAGGGGAGATGGGAGTGAAGGGTGCTCAGGGCTCTGCATCCCCACAGGCACTCCTGGCACAAAGATGAAGCCTTCCCCACACTGCTGGAGCTGCCAGGTAAAGGACTGAGCCATCCATCCCAGAAACCTGCTGCCCAAGAGTTCTGCCAGGCTCAGCTCACTGCCCTGGGCAGTGCAGGCAGGCAGTTACTCACTGGCGATCCATCAAAGAGAGCACAAGGGATTGTGCCCAAGGGGAGGCTCTGATTTGCTGGGAGATGAGCAGGTGCCCTTGGAAGTGCTGCGGGGATCATCCTCGTTGCTGAGGATGATTATCCACTGCAGTGTATCTCCTGTACGGGGAGAGCTTGACTTCTGCCCCCGATTGATTTGCAGAGGGAAATTAATTATGTTTGTTTGACATTGCCCCTCTGGCACTGAGGCTGAGCTGCTGTATGAATGTCATTCTGTTCCAGCCTGGCTTGCTCGTGGGGCTGGGATGTTTAATAAGCTGTCCCAGGGGACCTCCAGCTCTTCCCATCAGTTGCCCTGATGCTCGATACTTGCTGAGGCTTCTCAGGCTCCATGGAAGTGCCCACACACCCAAACAGGTTCAGAGACCTGGGGATGGAGCAGTGCATCCCTGGGCTTGCTGCCTGTGAGTTGGAGAAAGGACAGGCTCTCTGGTGGCCAGATGCTGCTCAGCTGCCCTGATGGCATCAGGACACCCCGGTGGCTGCCCAGGACAGCAACTGTGTCTAGAGCCAGGGCAGGGCCATCCTCTTCCCTTGGCTCTCCACCCTGAGAAATCCTCCTGCTATCTTTGGACTGGCCCCAAAAGATCTCCAGGGGCAGATAAAGGTGCCGAAGTCCATCAGAGCAACAACAGCCACCTCCTCAGGCTGTTATCTTGTCTTCACAGGGATGAGATAAGAAATGTCAGTAATTTACAGCATTTGTAGTGATACAGGCACAAGACAAATCTCTTGGGGGTTCTCCTCAGATGAGGACTCCATCCCCTTATCGCACCCCTCCAGCACTGCCTGCAGCACCCATACATGGTCCCTCTCCCTGCTGGGAACCGGGGACATGGGGACTGGTCCCTGGAACTGGTGGGATCCTTGCGAGTGGCCAGGGGAAGAACAGCCTGGGCTGATGCAGAGATCTATGCAGACATGGGATTTTCCTCTCCCATTCCTTTGTGGGCCAGGCTGAGAACGGTGCTGGCAGCTCTTCTTCCCAAGGCCAGATGCATTCCACCGTCTTGTTGTTGCAAAGATTCTTCACTTGGATAATCTGCTAATGGCATTTTCTGCATGCTGTCGTTTGGAAGCCCAGCAGCAGCTCCTTGCAGTGGGAGAAGGGCTGTCATTATGTGTCATTACCCACGGGCCATGATTCCTCCCCCACTAACTGGAGCTGTTTTTTTCTTTCAAGTGCTACTTGGATATTTACAGGGAAAAAAGCCACAGCTGGGGACAAAACAACCGGGATGAGGACTTTCCCCTGCAAGAGTATAAAGTGAAAGCACTGCAAAACAAACTCAAGCAGGTTTAGCACCTGGAAGGAAGGACCAAAGCAGCTGGGTCCTTGTGCCCTTCCCAGGCTCTGATGAATGAGGGATCCAGTGGATCCCATCCCTGGAGCTGCTCTGCAATGCTCGGCATAAGGATGGGAAGCAGAGAGGCTGTGAGGAAGGGAGGCCAGAGCAGGACAGAGGGGTGGTTGTGGCTGCATGGCATAACTGTGCTGCCTCCCCATCTTCCTCCACCTCATCCAGAGCCTTGGATCCCTGGATTTGGGAGCAAGGTGCCTTTGAATTGCCATTCATGGGAAGAAGGAGGAGTTTTGGAAGTTCTTGCACCCTGAAGGACACGACACAGAGGGCAGGAGGAGCTGCAGCAGCTGCAGGCAATGAGATGCAGGCAGCAGCTCCTGCCCAGTGGAGGCCAAGACCTCACTGCATCATGGAATCATTAAATTGAAAAAGACTATTAAGATCTTTGAGTCTTGATGTCCACAGCCCCTTCCAGAGGAGCTCCCTGGGCACATCTGGATACTTAAGGAGCCAGTTTTCCCTGGGCTTCCAGCACAGTCCCAGTCCCCTTTAACTCAAGGAGTTTTCTCCCAGTTCTCGGGCTGTTTCCTGTCTAGACAGCCCTGGAGAAGCCACTGTATTTATAGAGCAGGGCAGAGAGCTGTGCCCACTTGCTCTGCCAAACCCACATGAGCCTGATGCTGCTGGCGAGGCCGGATGAAGATGCCTCCCACACGCTGGAAACAGGAGGAGGAGGAAGGCAAAGGAAACCACAGACAGACCCTAAACTCTCTCACCCCTCCAGATTGTAAATGGCTCCTCTCGCTGTTAGGGACTGCTGGGATCCTCTTGCCCTTTCCCTTATTCTCAAACAGTCAATCTTCTCCTGCATCCCCCAGGTCCCTGCAGCATCCCCAGGTGGGCAGGGGGTGGGACTCAGTGCCAGGAACAGAACGACTGCAGGGCACTTCTAGGTAAAGGTGACTCAGCCACCAGCTCTCCCCAGGGTCTTATCCTGACCAGCAGTTCTGGAGCAGGTGACTGGTGTATATATAGAGCAAGAGCTGCACAAGTGCATAAAAGCTTTTAAAATTTGACTCATTGATTAATTCATCTGGGCTTAATTTGCCGGGGAGGAGCATCCTCTGGTACTTCCACCTGCCAACGTTTGACTTTATTCACCCTTCTCTTGGCTCCTGAGCTGTGGTTGCATTAAAACCTGTTTTAGCTGATGCTAGAGGACACAGAGCACAACCTGGCTCAGAGGATGGCCCTGGTGGAGCTTCCTGGCTCTCAGGGAGCTGTTGCAGGGGGTTTGGTGCCCAAAGGGTGGGAGCTCCCATTCCCACTCTGAGAGCTGAGAGGTGACTGCAGGACTCAGAGATGGGACATGCAAAGCCCCTTCAGCATTCCCAGCCTTTTCCAGCCTCTGTGCTGCAGCCCTGGGGGCTCTGAGCATGGGGAATGAGAGGAACAGAAGCCAAACTGGGTTTCCAGGAAGCTTCCCCGTGATGGATTTATAGATACGGTGCCCTTTTTACAGGAGTTCATGCTGAAAACAAGCTGCAGATGCTCTCCTTGGGGTCTCCAGCAACGAGTCCAGATTTACTGCTGCCGCCTCACAGCTGTGCTCTGGGCCGGGGTCGGTGGCTGCGTCCACCCCTCCCCGTGCTGCAGCTACTGGGGACGGTGTCACGGAGCTGAGCCCCAGCTGACCGCAGTGCCTGGGGCAGCCACCGTGTCTGTCACCCTCCCAGCAGCCGTGTCCCCATGCCGGGAATGTGACCAGCTGCCACCAAGTCCGGGCACTGTCGTGGAGCCCAGCCCCATGCCCAGCCGGGGGGCAGAGGTTTTCCCTGTTGTTCCTGAGAGACCCCAAGGTCAGGTGACTGCAGCGAGAGTGTGCTGGGCAGCTTCAGGGTCGGATTTGACACGGGACAGGGGGTGATGGCTCGGCAGTGTGGGGTTAGCAGTGGGACTTGATGATCCCAAGGGTATTTTCCAAGCTAAATGATTCCTTGACTCTATGAATTCCCCAGGGAGCTCAGTGGCTAAGCTTGTGTAGCCGTGGGGGAGGCAGGTGATGCTCCAGCCTGTTGGAATGCAAAGCGCCCTGTCACGCAGGCTGAGCGACACGAGCGGCGACCCCGCTGCCGGGGCTGTCAGCCCGGCCGCTGACCCGCGGCAGCCCCGTCCCGGCAGCGCCGCGAGCTTCAGACACGGTGACCCCTGGCTCGGTACCAAAGGCAAATTCATGCCGAGTAATCATGCAAATCTCTCGCCCAGGAGCCCGAGGGCAGTGCCCGCCCAAGGGGCTCGCTCTGGCTGACAGAGGCGCTGGGCAAAACAATCCCTACCCTCCAGCTGGGCAGTTCCCAGCATGAAGCTGCAGCATTGCCTGCTCTGTGGCCCTCCCTGCCTTGCTCCGTCCTTCCTTGGCCCTGGGGCTCTCCCTGTGCCCAGACACGGGATTTTGGGTGGTCCTGGGGACCAGGAGTTCCACGGGTGCTCGGTGTGTGTGGACTCCAGTGCTTGGAAGTTTTCCCTGCAATACCTGGGGACAAGTTTCATCTCAACCCAGCACTTCCCATGCTCCTGCTACGCATCGAGCAGCTGCAGCCCCAGGAAATGCTGAGCTGCTGGCAACTCCCAGAAATTCCCCAGAGCTGCTGTTTTGTCCTGTGGTGACCAGAGAAGCCGCAGAAAGGGTCCCTGGAGCATGCCAAGTGCTGGGGCAGGGCTTGCAGAGTCTCCTGCTTGCTGTGTCAGAGCCCCAACACCACATCCAGCTGGCTCCGAGGCTGGAAAAAGTAGGGAAGACTTCGAGGCTGGGGCCAGAAGCATCCTGCCTGCCCTGCCTGTGTGTGGAGCTGTCAGTGCACTGGGCAAACTAAGGAGATTAGCTCTGGGATTGGAGCCGGTGTGAAAAGTGACTCCCATTTTGAACGGATAAAGCTGCTTTTCTGTCCTATGCTCTAGGACTGCAGCAGCAGATTCAAGATTTAATCCCTTCCGCCTGATCCTGCTCGTTAGACATAATGTAATTAACAGGCGAGGAGCTGCAAAGCTGTTTGTGCTCCAGGGTCACATCGGAGAACAACAGGGCACCAACTGCCGGCAGCACAGGGCGGGCAGCGCAGGAATTCGGGGGGCTTGGTGCATGTGGAGGGCTCCACACAGGGGGCACGCGGCACGGGGGGCACGGGGCACGAGGGGAAGGACCCTGGTGCTGACAGATGGGAGACAGAGCCACCTGCAAACCCAAAGGCTTCGTCTCCATGCGCTGTCCTGCTGCTGCCTCTTGGCATACGGCCACCAAGCTGGACCACCAAACCCTCCTGGGGCCGGGCTGGGGGTCCCAGCACCAGGACCCCCTTGGGGGGATGCAGTGGTTGCTCCCCCCAACAAAACAAGGGGGAAAGGTCTGGACTGGGCAGGGAGCCCCCGCGTGCCCCCACTGCACCGGCCCCTCCCCACCTGTCATGCTCCGGCTCTGTGGCCCTGCTGGAATAAAAGGCCCCATTTATTTGAGTTGTGCTAAATAAGTCGGCACAGCCTCGCTGGTCTGGCTGAAGACACCCCTGGCTGTCCTCGGGAATGTCCCGGGGTGCCAGCTCCAAAGGCAGCTGTGGTGGGCTTTAGATCTTTATGGCCAGTAAAGGGGTCCGTGGCTAATTTATGCCCCTCCTATAATTTACAGCCTTTTTACAGCTGCTGTAAAATGACCTATAAATCACAGGCAATATCATAGGGCAGGGACAAAGCCCCGGCATCGTCACCTGCCAGTTGGCCGAGCAGGCGGCGGGGTGGGGCCCACGGCAGGTACATCCCCGGCACTGGGAGCACTGGGCAGGGCTCGTCAGCTGCAGCCCGCTCGGGACCCTGGCCGTGGCACTCAGCGCTGCCACTCCTTGTCCTGATCCTCGACTGCCTGGGGTCAGGGGGTCCCCATCGCTGCCTCCACCAGCCGGGAAACCCCCTCGATCCCTTGCACGGGGACAGCTGATGCAGTGTCGAGGGTCACTTGGGGCATGCTGGGGTCGCGTGGGACCGGAGGGAAGCTCGGTGGCTTCACACGGAGGTGCTGGCAGAGCTGCTGCTCCCGGTGCCCTCAGGAAGAGCTGACTCAATCCCTTGTGGGGAGGAAGCACAAACCCCCGGAGCCACGGCATCCGCGCTGGCAGGAGGTGGTTTGTGCTTGGGCTGGAGCGGAGCCCCTGGGCTCGCTCTGCCGCTTCCCACAGGGCACAGCCGGGGCTTCTGTTGCACAAATTCCCGGGGCGAATGAGGAGGGAGCTCAGCTGGCGGGGAGAGGGGTCTGGCACTGTCCTGTCTTTGTGCCTAGGTGTGAGAGCAGCACAGGGGCCTCTGTGGCACTCTTGTCCTGGCATCCAGCACCTACTAGCACTGAGCATTGCCGAGTTCAGTGCTGTGGGGTGCTTCTCTGCTCCTCAGGGGGATCCCATGGGATGTGGAGGGGAGGGGAGTTGGGGCAGGGGGTCCCACAGCTCCACAGAGCCAGACTTGGCCACTCCACCCCACTGCCAGTGGTTATCTAAACTCCTCCAAGCCCCATGTACGCTCCAGGACGATGGGTCCATGGCCCCGGCATGCAGCCAGCAGGCTGGGGCCATGTCCTCGGCTTGCACCTGTGTCCCATTCCTAAAAGCCAGGCTTGGCTCTGGTCCTCCTCCTTGCCCAGGCTGTAAATAGTGACCTGCTCACTGTGTTTCTGTATATATATATATATATATATATATTTATATTTATATTTATATGCACCAATTACAAACTAAAGCAGTGTGCAGGAAAACACAGTGGGTATTTTAGGTGACAAACGTTCTAGAGGGACAATGGCCCAAGTTTACATCTGGTGTGACAACTTGGAGGCACCTGGCTGCTGCCTGGTGGTGTTGGAACCCAGTTCGAATAAATATGCAGAGGATGGGGGTTCCTCCCAGGCCTGGGAAGAGCAGGGACCTGCAGTGTTGGTGGCTGGAGGGACAAGAGGAGTGCCCAGCACGGGACTGGCAGAGGGGCCAGGAAGGACTGGGGAGATGGAATTAAACCAGTGACACCAGTGCTGCCACCAAGGGCCCCAGTGCTACACAGGTGATGGAGCAGCTCGGGCTCCGCAGGGATGTCCTGCCCTCCTGGGAGCCCTGTGCTGAATCCGGCGGGTCTCTGGCAGCACTGCCAAAACCAGAGGCAGTGGGAAGAGGGCAAAGGTTTGGCTCTCAATTGCCAGACCACAAAAATATTAGGTGGGCAGGAGGGGACTGCCCAGGGACATGTCCGGTACTCTCCAGCCACAGTGGGCTGCAGTTGCATCCGGCGTGGTGGGACACAGTGGGGAGGAGTGGGACTGGGGCCAGGGCTGCTGGAGTGAGGATGCTGGGAGGCATCTGGGGCTGGGCCACAGAGCACATTTCTGAAATGTTTTAGGTTATTCCGGTTAAAAAACAACAAACCAGAAAGTGAAATTTTATCTGTGAGAGAGAATGTGAAGTTTCAGTAAAAAATCTGCAGATGTTCTGTCCGGGTTTGTTTTGACCCAAAGGCTAGATCAGTGTGGGAACACCCCAGTGACTTTGTACTGCTCGTGCTGCTGTGATGGGACCCACTGGTGCAGGAGCAATCTGCCACCCCTCTCCCATTTGCACTCAGCTCAGGCCTGGGTAGCAGCTCCTGGCCTCCTCCAGGCTGGGTTTTTTTAAACTGGGTGCTTCGTTTTTTCCTTTGTTAGGACAAAGGCTCCAGCGGTGCCAAGTTCATCCCTGCAGATGCTGCAGCTGCCTGGGCACCTGGGAAGCTGCCACTTGGCTCCAGACTCTGGCAGCTCCAGGAGAGGGAAGCAGCCAAACCCATTTCTGGCACAGCTGCCCAGGCAGTGGTGCTGGAGCAGAGACTGGTTGTGCTGTGCAGCTTCCAGCGGGCTGTGAGGCACGGAGGTGACCCAGCCCTGCCGCCCTCCCCGTGGCACAAAATGGTGCCTCTGATGGGAGTCCTGCAATGGCCTGACCCATCGTGAGGAGCTGAGGGCTTGGGTCTGGGCTTTGGGATAAAACCCAGTTTGGCCGCTCCTGTGTCCCACTCTTGTAGAGCTGGAACTGGAGCTGCACTGGGCTGAAATCCGGCATGAGGTGCAGGGCAGCATCACATGATGCCAACTTCCCTCCCCCCAGTGCCCGCAGCTGGACCCTCTGGGGGCTCCATGGGCAGGATGGGGCCCCTCTGCCTTGATTGTCCCCCGGGAGGAGGAAGCATGCGCAGGGCGTTCCTGCAGGGATGTGCTTCCAGAGCAAAGCTCCTAATTATAAGGGCCGCCCTGCACTGTAATTTAAGATGAACTCAACAGACATGTCTAATTTGTGGCTGGGAACAGATTTAACCTGCAGGATGGGCACCAGGAGCCTGCCAGTCCCGCCCCATGGCGAGCTGTGGGCGCGGTGTCACTTGGCTGTGGATCGGAGGCACAGCCCCGACTCGCGGGGCTGGCACCGGCAGCGGGGATCCGCACCCACGACCCCGGGGTGCAGCCTCTGCTCAGGGCTCTCCCGAACACTGAGCGAGGCAAGGGATGCCCCCAGCAGCCGGGCGGTGGGCAAGGCTGGCTCAGCCTCCCCTGGGATCCTCCAGGGTTCCGGGGAGGCACCGGGCGTGGCAGCTGTGCTGGAGGAGGTCCTGCCGCTCTCCTTCCTACCCTGGTCGCAAATAGAAAAGGGAAAGAGGGACATAAAGGGAAAATGATGCCACAAAAGTTGCAGGAGAGACAGAGGGAAAATCAACAGGCATGTTACTGGAAGCGAAGCCTCCCAAAGTTTTCCAAGCAGCTCTTGCCAGCAGCGCTCTCTGAGGAGCGGGGACCACGCCGCAGCCCGGCACTCCAGAGGCTGCTCACATATTCCCACCGCTGGGCTGCTCCCATCACTTGCCTCTGTTTGGCCTTTTCTGATGAATTATTGAACAGTGACGCTGTGACACCCCATTCCCTGCTGTGTCTCTGGCTGCTGGGAGCTGATGAGCTGCCACGTCCTGATCCCTGGACGAGAAGGTCGTGGGTTCCGACAGCAGAACCTGTTTTCCCTTCTCTGCTTTGTCTCACCAGCAGACAGCTGAAAATATTCTTTTCCCTGGAGCATGACCCACACTTCTAGAAACTTGTGCATCTCCCAGGTGAAGCTCTCTGTGTTTTGCAAAGCATTGGCACAACTGCTTGGAGCGTGGCAGAGCAGGGATGTGTGGATCTATCCCAGGAAAGGGCTGGCATGAACCAGCACGCTCCTTGGTGTGGGGCTGCCTGCGCTGCTCCAGGAGAGCTTTCATCCCCTGGGAGAAGGCGGGGAGTCCCATGGGACTCTGCAACTCTGCAGCGCTGGCCAACAGCCCCGGACGGGATGGGATGTATCCAGCCAGGCTCGCTAGACTGCTCCTAATGGGATCATCTCTGGCTAATGCACAGGGCACTCTGAGACAGGCATCATCCCTGTGCTTACCAACTCATTAAATAGCAAAAGGGAAATTAAGAATGAAGAGCGGAGTTTGTGGGGAGGAAGGAGCCAGGGGAGGGGGGATGCTGTGCTCTGTCTGCAGGAGCTGCCGCAGCGGGAGCAGCCGCTGGATCAGCAGCCCCAGCAGTAACACAAACCCGGGCTGTTTTCACTCACGTAAGTGCAAACTAATGCATTATTTACGGGACACGAGTAAAGCATCCAGGGAAGCACTCCAGAGCAGCTCTCTCCTTAAGTACAGGAAATTCTTTGAAAACACTTAAAGTCCGTGGATTCACAGATTTGAGGACCAGAAACACCATGAGGTCAGTGTGCCTCAGCCTGGCTGATGGGTCTCCTACAGCCCCCCACAATACCCAGAGATGGAGTTCCTGCTCCCTCTCCCTCCTCCCCCCATCATCCTCTCTCTCACAAGCATGCGCTGGTCCCCAGGCAACCCCCGAGTGCTCCTGACTGCTGGCTCTGGCTGTGCCATCTATTTCGTAGTATGATTGAAGAGCTCTCCAGTGCCCGGCATTTGCTGCCCACGGAGGCACTTACTCACTGCAATCAGGGAGGCACTTCAGCTCACTTTTGATGAGCTGAACAGAACACGGCTCTGGAATGGGGCCCTGCCTGGGCTCATCAGGCTGCAGGCAGCACCCTGTGGAGATGCAGCATCCCATGGAGACACTCCCCAGCACCCCGTGGAGATTCTTCCCGATACTCTGTGAAGATGCTGCTCAGCACCCCAGTGCATCCACCCAGTGATGCTGCTCCCACTCCCACTGCCCAGCGGGGGGATGTTGTTGGGTGCTGAAGGGGCCCTTGCCTGTGCTTCAGCTCCCTGGAACAGGCAGGGAGGGGTTTTTCAGCTGGGAGCTGGCTCTGAGATCCTTCAGCCCCAGGACAGTGCAGAGCAGCCAGACTTGCTTCTATGAGCCAAACCCTGCAGATAACAGCCCAGTTGCTGGGCAGAGAACAGGCTCAAGGGTGCAATTACAGCACAGATATTGCACCTTAGAGCTGCCATGGTGCTGGAGGCAGTCCTGACTCACAGAATTTGTGTGCTCCCCAGGAGCTGGCAGCCGTCTGCCTCCCCAGCCCCCAGCAATCTGCTCCAGCAAACTTTGTGAGGGCAGTGTAGGGCTGGGGGCAGCCAGCAACCACAGGTTTCTCCACACCAAAAGTACTAAAAATCAGGAAAGGTTTAAACCCTCCCCACGGAACAAGCACAGGCCTCCAGGTGCCGCCGAGACACGTTACCCATAAATCAGGGTGATTAGTGGGTTTGTAAAGCCAGGGAGCATCGATCCAGGCGGGAGCACTCAGCCAGCATTCCAGGCAGCCGACCCACCAAGGAGGCTAATGGACACGGATGCATTTGCAGGAACATCCGATGAGATTGTTGCTGTGGGGTTTTTGCTTTTCCAGGACTGTGAAATCAATTGCCCTGACCTGGTGTCCTCATCCCAGGGTCCTGCACTGCCTGCTCCAGCCCCACAGGGCTCTGTCCCACCAGGACGATGATTTTGGGAATATGGTACAGAAATGGCTGCCTCACACCAAGAAACGGAAAATTTTTATAAACCACCTCCTGCCTGTTCTGCCTACATGATGAGAGTCTTCCCCCCATCCTCACTGGAAACATCAGTGGGCCTCTTGCGGGGGGACAGACCCTCCTCCCTCCTCAGCACCATCTTGGGAACCATGACTGAACCCTGCCAAAGCTGGGATTGATGCTGGGACCCTTTGGTGAACACAGAGCACATTACCTCCTTTCCTGAGGCCTAATTAGGGTCTGGAATCAAAAGTATATTTCCTCTCACTCAGTGGAGCTGTGAGAAGTCAGAAAAGGAGCTTTTTGGTTAAAATGCCTGGGTAAGGAATGACCACAGCCCTGAGCTGTGGTGGCAGAGCCTGCAGAGCCTTGGCCCGGGAGTTTTTAAAAAAGGTTTTCATCCCAGCTGTGTTCAGGCATCTAAATAAGATGCAGGATTCCCAACAGGATCCGGGCTGCTGCTGTTTGGAGTTGGAAGGGAACAGGGAAATTCTCTGGAGCTCTGGATGGGAACGGCTGTGTGCTAATGGCTCACTGGAAACCTGAGACCACCCGACCAGGAATTTGCTGGCAATAGCATAAAACAAAGGCTCTGTCCTGGGAAGTCAAAATGCCGGCAGAATTATGGAGATGCATACTTCAGCTTGTCTTCAAGAGAGACACTTCGCAGCGACCGGGCCGGTGGTTCATGCAAAGGCAATGCAAATGAGACTGATAAATATGTAGTAGGATGGAAAGGCGACAAAAGGTGGCTGTGCGAGGCTGCGAGTGACTCCGGCACATGGGGGGGCTCATCTTGGTGTCCGGGAGCACCCTGCCACCCTGCCACGCAGCCTCGGCTCGGCAGGAGCCTCTCCGCTCCCCAGGGCATCTCTCAGGGGTGCTGGAGGGGACGCGAGCACCCGCAGGGCTGGTTCGTTCTCGGGTGCCCCCTCTCCCAGCATCCCCGGCCCACAGACGCCGCTGCCGGAGCTTCTCGGGTTTTGCTGCAGGTGAATCGCGCTGCCCAGAACCCCCTCCCGAGCTCCGCCTGCACAGCAAAATGTCTGTGAAACCCAGCGGGGGCGGAGGAAAAAAATCCCAAACAACAACTGGATGCTGCCAGAGGATGCAGCAGCCTGCTCAGAACAGAAATGCCTCCCCGGCGTGGAGGGCTGGCGTGGAGAGGCCAGCTGCTGCCACCGGCCAGGGACTTCGCGGCTGCACGGGTCCGCGGGGAGCGATCGTTCGGCAGCGACGGAGCCGTCAGCTCTGCCAGCTGAGCCCAGCACTGCCCGGCCGCCTTCTTTATGCTTTCCAGTAATCTGTTAAAATAACTGGAATGAATCAATGACCGCATGCTTGATCTCCCCCTCCCGCCAAGGAGCCCTTTGGAAGGGCTGTGCAGGGGAAGGGCTGCGGGGCAGGGTGCGGGAGCTCCTGGCAGAGCGCTGCTGGGTGCCCCTGCTCCTGGCAAGCCCCATCTCCCGGCGGGTTCGTGCGCTCCCCGCAGCCTGTGCAGCGCTGCCTGTCTTCCTGCTCTCATCCAAGCTAGGAAGGGGCTTTTGTTCCATTTGCCCGGCCTCATTTCACCGGCTTTGTTTTTCTTGCAAAGCCAGAGTTCGTGATTTCTGCTGAATTCAGCTGCCGGCTAACAGCGTGTGTTTGCATAAGTTATCGCCGCCCAGCCTCACAGCCGGAGGGCTCAGGAAGGCTTCGGCTCAAAGCAGCCCCTGTTCCTACAGATGCCAGAGAAAACACGGCTCCCTCGTCGGAGAGTGGTGGTGTTAGCAGGTTTTGCCGCCCATAAATCAGAATTTCCCTAGAAATCACCCGTCTGGTGTGCGGCCTCTATTCCCACGGGCCCGCAGTGGGGTGGGGAGGTCCCGAGCCCCCGAATGCAGCGAGTGTTGGTGCACTGGTGGCACCACGGCCCCGTCCCGGCACGGGGCTCCAGGGCTCTCTGGTGATGCCGTAGCTTCCCACCCGTGCAGCAGACAAGGATTTGCTCGTGGTTCAGGGGACGAGGCTCCAGCAGCAACCTGCGTCCTGCTAGCACCCCAGATTTTCTCCTCGCTCTCCACTCGCCCTCCTCTTGCTCAGACATTTGTTTAAAAGCGCGTGGCCCGGGAGCAGCCCTCAGGCAGCTCCTCTCCCTCCCACACCGGTGTCATTTTCCCTGCGACGCTTCTTCCCCATAATTCACGGCTGGATCCCGGGTTTTGACACTCCGATCACTCCAGATAGGAATTCGCCAGCATTATTATGCAGATGAGCTTATGAAAGCCTCGGAGTGCTTCTTGTCTGTGCAGCCAGCGGGGTTAAAACAAAGCGGTGTTTATTCCTCGGATGTGGGAGGAATGCCAAGTGGCATCGCTGGGCTGAGCATCGTCTGCTCAGGGCCAGAGATGGGGCTGCCGCCACTCCCAGACTGCTACAAGGGGGAAACCGCCTTTTTCCTGCTCTTTAGCCCTGGAAAACGGCATTTCAGCATGCCCTCTGAGTTTGGTTGTTCTTAAACGAGTTTGAGGCAATGGGGAGGGGTTTGAGCTCCAGCACAGCCGGCCCTGGCCCCCCACGCCAGGTGTCTGCAGGCAGGGAGTGGGGGGGCAATAGGAGTTTAGTCTGGAGGGCTCTGGGGGACATGGATGGGGCTGGAGGTGAGCATGCCTGTCTTCTCACCGCTGTGTCCCTGACTGCATTTCCATGGAACACCTCGAGCGCTGATAAATAAAGGAGATCTCTGCTTCCTGCCGGCGTGGGGGCTGCGGCAGCACCGCGCTGCCGCCAGCGCAACAGGAGCGGGAGCGGCGCTGACAGATCCCGCCCGGAGATGGATAGGACGGCTGGGCACTTCACTGAGGAGAGATGGAAGAAGTGAAAGATGTGTTAAATGGCAATAACCCCTCGATGAAGTATTTCTCCACATCAGGCACCTGTGAATGATGGCGGTTGTACCCAGCCTTGATTGTTTCACGTCTGCTTGCAGCCTCCATTAGAAATCATCCATGCTCTCTAATCTCGCTCTCCTGACCATATATTACCTGTGGGGTCGATGTTCTACACAAATGCCTTAAAATGAAATTATAAGCAGAAGGAAATCACATTTTAATAGAAATCCTATTGGGTAATATGCCCTGCCAGAATCGCATTACAGGGCAGATTCGGGGGGAGGGGGGAGAGTCTCTTCTCATATTGGGTTGGAGAAAACAAACAGCCGTGGTTGAGGGCACCTGCATTTCCTCGAGTCCACAGCAATGTGCTTGGAGCAGTAATGGAAGCTGCTCCAGATTTTGTGGGTCCAGCATCCCTGTTGAGACAATCCCACCAGTGGAGCATCCTGTCAGGATGGTCCGAGTGGTGGCACAGTATCTCTGCCAGGATGGTCCTGGGCTGGGTGGGTGAAATTCCACTTTCGAGGGTTTTTGCTCTGTGCAGACTCCAGATCATTTTCATGGAAAGTTTTGCTGCGACGCCACATTCTCCTAGAGCCAACCTTGATCTATTTTCCAATTTTCCATCAAAAAATTGGGATGTTTTTCAAGTAGAACAAGGCCCATTTCCAAGGAATATGGGCTAGGCTTTGGCCTGTTTTCCAAGAAAAAGGGGATTTTTGCTTTAAAAACATGCCAAAAGATTGTTTTCTCAAGGCTTTTTTCTTCTGCTTAAAAATTGCAGTTTCACTGAAATTGAAGGAAGAAGGGAATGAAAATCCTTATCCAAGGCTCTTTGAAAGAGGAGCTGCAGCGTGGGGGTTCATCCTCCCACACCCACAGCCACCCTCTGCGCCGGCTCCCACTTGCTGCTCCGGAGCGGGGGCACGGGGAGCCTTTGCTGGACCACAGAGCATGGGAATGGAGAAGAAGCAGCCCAGACCTTGACTCTCTGAATTTTTCTCAGCTCTGTCCTTGACCTTGTGCTCAGAGCGGAGCTGGTGGACATGGCTGAGCGCATCCTGCCCGGCCGCCCTCTCCGCGCCGGCACCTCGAGCCCACGCCACCGTCAGCGTCAATAATTAGATCCATTTCTGCTCCAACAGGAACTTTCTCAGCCCGTGTAATCGAATCACCCTCGAGGTGCAGGAGACGTCATGGCCGTTGCCATGGTCCTGGGCAGGGGTGGAGGCTGGGAGAGAAGCAGAGGGGCAGGAGGGGACAGCGAGCATGGGCAGGGAGCTGCGTCCCAGCAGAGCCAGCAATGGAGTGTTAACTGCAGTGGAAATTGTAGCGATCGGATGGGAATGCATGGTGCAGAGCAGGAGGGAAAGAGGGAGAGCAGGGGGATTCACTGTATTTGCACAAAAAACTTGTGTTTTGTAGGAGTTTTTAGTGATTTTTACACAGCAGTGTCAGAGATAAAGACAGTGCTCCCTATCCACTGGCATGGACCACAGCACCTCCTCCTCTCAGGGCACTCTGGGCTGCACGTGAGGCCAGTCCCCATCACCAGGCGAGAGAGCTGAGACTCCCCTGGGTAGGGGAGCCCTGCCCCAGTGCCGCCTGTGTGTGGCCTTTACGGCCCGTGACCAATGGCCCTGCTCAGCCCGTGCCGGCACCGGCAGCCGGGGGCTTTCATCCCAGGCAGGAATGCCAATTAAACTTTGACTTTCTCGGTGTCGCTTACTCAAGAGCTCAACTCTAACCCTTTGCCTTTCATATCGAAAATCGAGCCATGCCACGCCTGTTAACATCTGCACAGATGTTTGGGGAGGGAGAGGAGGGGTCCAGCCCTGAAGCGACCTTGCCGGTGCCACTCCTCTCCTCGCAGTCCCACCAATGTTTGCCGAGTGTGTGGGTGAGCACCAAGATGCAGGCGGGAGCTGCAGCAGCTGGCACTGGGAGTCACACGTGCCCTCCCTCCCGTCAGTTTTGGGTTGAACAGCTCTGCCCAGCACTTGCATTATCTTAATGTGACCTTGATGCAGGGGTGGGAGAAGAGCCCCCCCTTTGGCAGCGCTGCAGGCTCTGTTGAGCGAGGTGATGGTTATCAGAGTGCATTGCTGGGTTTCCATAGGGGAGGAAGAATTTCAAGGGGTGTCTATGTCCCTGTGGAGTTCTGGCCTTGCCTCATGTGTCCCTTGGCTGAAGGGTGCCAGGCAAAAGAAGGGCTGCCATGGGGACACTCATGGAATTCCTACATCCTCGCACCTCTCATGCCTTTATCTCTTGAATCTTTACAGAGCAGATGTTGTGTGTATGACCGTAGGCAGAAACTCTCTGGCCGGATTTGCAGCCTTAGTTCAATTAACCACCTGAGCCCCATTCTCTCTGTTGGCAGCAGCCTCTCTCTTTAATTAATCACTCACTCTATCTGCAGGGAGGACACGCTGGCTGCTGTGCCTGGCTGCAGCACGAGCCCTGCCTGTTTCTACGGCCGCTGTGAGCGCAGGGCACACGCTCGTCCCCACCATGTCCCGGCACCGGGGAGCAAAGGAAATGGGGTGCAAAGGGCCTGAACTGAGGGAACACTGCTGCCCCTGTGCCTGGTCCCAGCCCCACATCTGCTGGCTGTGGAACTTTCCATGACAAAGAATGTTTTCAGAGCAAAAGCAAGGAGGAGGAGATGTGAGAGGAAGGCTGGGTGCTGTGTGGGCAAGGGACTGGTGGCCATGGCTTGCCTGGGTCACCCACACTTGTGCCACTGACTCCAGTTTCCCTCTCAGAAGGGAGGGAACAAAAGAGCAGCAAGTGCTGTCCAGCCCAGGGGGCTGCAGACCCCAGCCACAGCCTCACCTGCTGCCCTGCTAAAGAGTCCTTGGCATGCCAGTGGCAATTATTTCAGCCATAAAATCTAAATTCAGTTCCTTTATTGACCTGGCCTGTAACTGGATCCAGCCTGCAAACAGTACAGAGCCTGTTTCCACAGACCTCATTTTCCTCGAGCCTTTCCAAGCTACCCTTGCTCTTCCTGGGAGTACCTTGGGCTCTTGCAGCCAGGAGCAACCCCCTGGGTGCTGCCTGGGGCAAGGGCAGCTCTGAGCGGTGCTTCCCAGCCCATCCAAGCGCTTTGCCTGCAGCCTTTGGAGCAAAGCTGCAGATGTAAGCACAGGGCCTGGTGCTGGCCAGGTTTGCAGGTGGCTTTCTGGGTCAGATCTTGTGCCAGGCCTTCCAAAACCAGATCCTCTATTTTCATCCATTTGTTATTTCTTCATGGCTTTCACAAAGCACTTGTTGTTCCTATGTACCACATCTATTTATCTTCTCCTCCCAAACCCTCCTGCTCCAGACCAGCAACCCCAGCAGCTGGATGGTCCATCCCTGCTGCAGACAGTGCTGGGGGCTCTCAAGAACAGGGCTGGGACCTCATGCTGGACTCTTACTGGTCTAGAGCCTGCCAGGGTAGTGGCACTGGCTGCTATTTAGATGCTTCTCTGCCCCAGCTGGGCATTTTGAGGAGGCTCCTGCCTCTTTTTCCTTCTTCTACAGTTGCAGGATGGTACCCACACATGCTTTGGGAGATGGATGAGGTGAGAGCGGGATGAGAAGGAGCTCACTGCTGCCAGGAGCGTGGCCTGGGATAGTTATCCCCTTCTGCAGGGGGAAACACAGTTGCTGCTGCCCGCACTGGGCGGAGGCAGGAGCAGAGGTGCCCTCGAATAATCCCCCTTCCTCCCCCGGCAGCAGCCAGCACTGGGCTTGCAGCTCTTCTCAAGGTTTTATTAGTGCCTGATACAGACCCAGGCCTCCTGCCTTTGCCGAATTGTCAGGTTGCTCATAAACCAGAATGATTTTGGAATAACTAATGCTGAAACTATTCCATATCATAAAGGAACAAGGGCTCCTTCCCTGCCAGAAACGCTCTGCAGTGATGGTGCTCCCGAGCCCTGGTGAGCTACAGGAAACACGGGGCACTCAGTTAAATAGAAAAGCACCTCCTTCCCGGCACCAGGGGGTCGGCACAGAGGAAACCAGCGCAGCGCGGGGTTCGCTGGGCTGGCAGGGTGTTTACAAACGTGTGCACAGCTGTGCTGGGCTCACGGAGCCGCCTGGGCACAATGGGGAGATCAATGAATCCTGAAATGGTTTGGGATGGACCTTAAAGATCATCCAGTGTCCCCCCTGCCATGGGCAGGGACACCTCCCACTATCCCAGGTTGTTCCAAGCCCCGTCCAACCTGGCCTTGAACACTTCCAGAGATGGGGCAGCCACAGCTTCTCTGGGCATCTGTGGTACTGAAATGGGCTCTGAGATCTCCCTGCAACCTTCTCTTCTCCAGGCTGAAAAACCCCAACTCTCAGCCTGTCTCCAAAATAGAGAGCTGAGTCCCTCCGGAGCTTCCCCACCCAGTGTCCCTCCTGCTCCAGTACAGAGCTGGGGGTGTCTCCAGCCGGGGCTGGCAGCTCACCATGGGGCTCAGCCCCATCCCTCTTCCCAGTGACACGCTGGTGCCGGGTGTTGCCCTTCCTGGGAGGGGTTCAGGATCAGGCAGGATCCAGCTCGTGGCGGGATGCTGGTTCTCTGCTCATCTGCTGGGCTGAGGGCGGGAGGAGCTGCCGGGGCGAGGGATCGGGTTCTCCTCTCTGCGGTGCAGTATCTCCTTGAAGCGTGACAGCCACGATTGCTTCCAGATGTTCGCCTCCTCGCCTCCAGCCGGCTGGGGGGGATGTGGTAAACTCCACGATGGAAACCAAAACCCAGAGCAGATGTACCGTGTCAGCCTCAGCGAGGCGCGCATCTGGCCCCAGTGCGCGGGCAGCGCTGCTCCCCCAGCGCAGCTGACCGGGCTCGCGGTGCTGCCCGCAGGATCCTCCGTGCTGGAGGTACCAGCGGGAGCGGCGGCTTGTGCGGCTGACAGGAAGCGTTTTGGGAGGCTGTGCAGCAGCTGCCCCAGGTCTGCCAATCCCTCCTAAGTGCCACGGAGACTGGGACCTTGAGGTGCGCTGTGGGGCAGGGTACGGCTGGTGCCGCGTGTCCTCCCTGCCCAGCCCCGCTGCCACACCAGGGATGTGGGGAAGGACTCATGATGTCACTGCTGATGTCAGGATGGACTGGGATTGGTGACATCATAGGATAAATTGGGATGGAGGAGGGACCTCTGCCTGTAGAGGCTCTTGGCAGGCAGCAACGATTCGGGAGGAGCAGTGAGGAGCCTGAGGACACGCTCAGCTCCGGCCAGAGGGAAGATACTCAGAGGTGGGAGATGCCAGGACCTCGGGTCTCAGCTCTGCAGTGGCACCACACTGCCCACCTGGGCTTTGCCTTCCCCCGAGGAGCTGCAGGAATATCTAAGGTGGAGCCCAGCCACAGTCCTGGGGGCCTCCCCTGCAGCCTGCACAGCCCATCCTCTCCAGCCAAGCTGTGACACCTTGGAACTCCGCTTTTACCTTGGACCTTGCTTCCCCCCTCACACCCAGCATTCATAACAACTATCCCCATGTTCCTCCTTCACAGAGGACTCGAGAGAAGCAATTAATCTCAGTAACAGGCTTTGAAGAGCAGAAGTGCTGCCTAAGCACTGTGCTGTCTCCTTTTGATGGGGTTAGCCGTGCTGGAATATGAGCGAAGACATTTGGAGTAAATTAATAAAGAGTTTAATGACATCCAAAAGTAAGGGGGATGGAGCATTTGAAAGAGGTTTATGGCTTTATGGGCAACGGAGAGCAATGCAAAGGGCATGTTTTCTACATCAAGTCTGTGCCTTGGGCTCCCTGAACATGATGAAGCCTTTGTGGTTTTTACCAGGGCACGTCTGTCACCCAGTCAGGCCACACTCCCACATCCCAATGCCTGGTGCTCCCCTGGCAGTGCTGCTGGTACAGCAGGATTTGTGTGAATTCACTGGCTGGCACTGCTGATCCTCATGCTGCCAATGCCGGCAAGGCCGGCGCTGAGTTTGCCAGAGCTGTGCTGGGAAGGTCAGGGCACTGCAGGACAGTTATTTAAATCTCAGATTCCCTACAGGTGATGAAGAAGAATCATTAAAATGCAGCAGGTGCCATGGCCTGTTTTGCTCTGAGATCTCACTGCTCCAAGAGCACTGCAGAGATAATGCATTTTCCTGGCGGTGTATTTATGAGAGTCGAGATATGAGCACTTGGCCAAGCTCCCGGAGCGAGTGTCTGATGCCGCACACCCCGTAGATGGTGTTTTTCATGTTGTTTTTATATTTTTAGCCTGATTAATACCCTTGTGGTGGCTGGAGCATGGAGACTGCTTTATGTTTTGCCAGCAGGTTCTGAAGCCAACGTGATTTACACAGCAGCTGGTGGAGCGGGAGACACTGATGCAGCAAAGTGTTCTTCACCCACTTCCTCAGCACCTTCCTGTTAGGTTGTCCCTGCCTGTCTGCTGGGATCAGCTGGCCACGGCATCTCCTGGGACATGAGGCTTTCCCTATACCAAATTTCACGGCACAGCCTTTCCAAAAAATGCCTTTTTACTGATAATCCCCAAGGGTCCCAAAGCAGGGCCTGGGGCTGCGTGGGGAGATGGTTCTTCCCTGCAGATCTGCTTGGGAAAGCAAAGGAGGGGCACCCAGGGTGCCCTCCCTCTGCTCAGTGCCTACAGCTCTGCATGAGTACCCGGGGAGACTCTAACACCCAGGCTGGGGGGGGAGAAGAGCCCCCAGGGTGCACCCCAGCTCTGGGGCTGCTCCAGAGGTGCTTCAGATGTCAGTCTGACCACTGCAACACTGGCAGTTCTTCTCTAGTCCTGACGCTGGGCAAAATCTGTCTCATAGTTAGGAACACATATGTAGGGAGTGACCAGATTAGTTTTCGAATGCTGTTAATTAATTGTCTGGTTAATTAGCAGTCAGGTCCCTCCGGGCTATAAAAGCTCTTAGTGACTATAACAGCCCAGCTCAAGGCTCTGAGGGCTGGACTGGGGCTTTGAGCATTTATTTCCACAGGCCTGTGACACCACCAGCCCCGAGCTGCTGGCACCACACTCTGCAGAGCTGCCAGTGGCACACAGATGGGGAGGAGGTCACTTGCAGGGACAGATGCACCTTGCAGGTGTCAGATAAAGCACATTGGTGCAGCAAAAACACATAAGCGAGATCCTTCAAGCCACGCAGGAATACACAAAAGGCACACGTACATCTATATAAACTTACAGATGTGTGCTTGCACATGGACACAGGCATCTCTCAGAGTCCTGCCATCGTTTTCCCAGCAAACGCATCTGTCTTCGCTTGGGCTGGATCGCTACCATGTTCCACGTTCCATGTTACTGCTGCCCTGGCTTTGGCAGCTCATCCTTCCCACCTCCCAGCCTGGCCCTGGCTCTTGAGCTGCTCTGAGAGGCTTCTTTGGGCTCAGGGACCCTGCGCTGTCACTTTGGTGCCTCTTCCTGGTCTGATGGGCTTTGCTGGCTTGATCCCAAGGGAGATCTGTGACGGGATACGTGCAGGGCCAGAGCAGACCCCACTGGAACCTCCTCTCAGGCTTCAACACGTGTAGGGCAGCGGCTGGAGAACAGGGACAGAACTGTGCAGCCAGAACACACCATCCTGCCCTTTGCATGGGGCTGATGCCCTGCCCTACAGATCTGGAGTTATTCCTTAATTCCAAGCTGTAACTATGCAATCAAGCTCTCCAGTGCAATAATTCCAAACCCTTTCTTGATTCCTGTATTAAATAAAGTACATTTACAGAGTATATGAATTCCAGATTCAGTCCAGGACTCCAGGGATGCATATTCCTCTCCTGGAACTCATATATCCGGCCTGAGGATGAAAACCCCCCGAAGTCCTGAGCATAACAAGCATTTCTTGTATTTCTTCTGTCTCCGTCACATCGGGCATGTAGGGAATGCTTGGGCTGATAAACAGCATCTGGTTGGAGTCAGGTAAGGACCTCTCTGGGGATTTGGTTCGTGGTCAGCTGCCAACCTTTCTCTCCCTCCTTAATGTGCTTTTGCAGATGGATGAGAACTGCAGCCAGTCAAGGCTGTGGTTTCAGATAACGCTGGGGAAGAGGAGGGGGGAGAAGGTCGGGCTCAGGCTCGGTTCTGTCCTGCTGCCAGGGCTCTTGCTTAATGCACGGCACATGCATCATGAACCCCCCTCCCCTCCTTGCAGGGGGCTATAAGGGACCTCCGCTGGATGAGCTGAGCATGTGAAAAGACCCCGCAGCCCACGTCCCCTTGTGCAGCCCGTGGTCCGGGAGGAAGGTGCCGGCTGCCTCCCTGTGCTTGCCTTGCTGGCGCTTTCAAGGAAGAGAGGAGTGATGGTCCGCTTGGTTTTTGTTGGAAACCTGGAAGTCCTGCAGGCACCTCCTGGGATGCCTCGGAGCCACTGCCAGGTTCTGGAGAACTGTCTGAATCCGTGTTTCTTACACAACTTTTTTCTGCAGGAGGCGGAGGAAATTCTTGTACAGAAATGGAAACGCACGCTTTCTGCCAAGCTATTAATTCTGCTTCCTATGGAAACTGAGGGGTCCCTGCCTTTGTGCTGTGATTCTGCACTGAACTTCCAAGTTTATTTTTATGCCCAGATTTGGCAAAGCACTGAGGGCTGAACGCGGTGTTACGTGTGAGCTGAGGTCTCTCCCTGTGTGAGGGGCTATCCGAAACACCTAACAGCGCCCACAGGCACGTGCTCCAGCAGACGCCCCCGCGCTGGGTTTGTTCCTTACTATGAGACTTTCTTTTTTTGTCCTTGCCAAGTTATCGTCTGCTTTAATTAATTTTGCACAGTGAGCCTGGGAGCTGCTGGTGGTTTCGAGCCTCTGGAATAGTCAGGGAAGCAATTTAATCAGCATGAGTGAGCCAAAGTTACTTAAGCGATTTGTAATAAGTTCCAGGCTCTTCCACACCAAAGGGGTTTCAGCCGAGGACAGAAACTTCCTGAGCCTGTTCTGCAGGACGGGCTCTTCATCTGCATCTGAGCGACACTTGTGCAGGGATGTGGAGCAGCCCTGAATGAGCATTCACAGAATCACAGGGTATTTTGGGCTGGAAATGACCTTTAAAACTCGTTTAGTCCAACCCCCTGCCATGGGCAGGGACATCTTCAACTCCAGCAGGGTGCTCAGAGCCCTGTATATGTACAAAAGGCCAGAGCACTGTCAAAAAGTTATGAGTGGAATTTTACCTCCAACCACAAACATAAAATATTGGTAAGTCTTAGTCTGAATTTGCCAGCCACACACTGACCAAGCCAATGGTGGTTCTGTTTTTTCAGAAAACATAAAATCCAAGAAATTCCCCAGTGACTAAGCAGGCACTGTAAATCGGTTGCTATTGTAAAGCTGTGGGTAACGTTTCCTCAGCCTTGAAGAGATCAAATATACAAGAGGAGAGTGAAAAAAAGACAACTAGTGAGGAATGAACACAAAAGGCTGTAACTTTAATTAATGCTGCTGTTTTCTTCACCATTTACAAGGAAACTCATTCCTGATATAAATATAAATTTAATTACAAATTAAATTTAGTATTGTGACTTGTATAACAAGATGGGGGATTTTAAGATGTCTGAATTCTTATCATGCACTTAGGATAAGAGAAAGAAAGGGTTCAGCAGGTGTTGCTGTGGGTTTTGCCTCCCCAGTGAGGGGGCTGGGTTTGGGTGCAGGGGGTGCTGCTCCCCCTCTGCAGCCCGGGAGCGCAGAGCAAACACAGCAGGTTCTCATTTGGGCTTGGCTTGGCTTTCCTCTCCTCTGCCATCTGCCCTGCAGCGAGGGAGGGCCAGGAGGTTGTATGGCAGCGAGGGGACCCCTCGTGTCCTCCCACAGCCGCTTGGGGCCATCCCCCGCAGCAGCAGCCACTTTTGGCTTAACGTATTTATGTACTTGAAGTCTGTGATGAAAACACTGTTTCCCTCTTTCTCTGCTTGCTGGGAATTTCATGTGGGTGTGTATATTTCTGTGTTGCTTGCTTTTGCAGTCTGGCTGTGCCCTGGCTCTGCTGGTGTCGGGCTGAGGATGCTCCTGTGCCCCGATCTCCGCCCCGCCTCGGAGACGGGAGCTGCTGCGTTGCACCCGCGGCTGCTCCCGGGAGCCTTGGTGCCCCATGAGCGCAGCCCAGCTCCTCCGAGGCTGTGCCAGGTGGGCTGAGCGTGTCCCACACGTGCTGCGCTGCGATGTGGCTGCGACATCCGGCACAGGCAAAACCGCCCTGAGACCAGACGCTGTTCCTGGGGCTCTGCTTCATCTCCCTGTCCTGCTCCCGGGGAAGCTGCTCCTCATGTGGGGCTGAAGGGATGAGATCCAGCTCATCCCCGGGGATCTCTGCTGGGGCTGCAAGGCTTTGAATGCCTTGCCCAGGAAAGCATCCGGCCTGGTGCAGGGAAGAGCCGGGACACGTTTCCCCAGCCTTGTTGGCTGGGCTGAGGCTGCAGCAGCAGTGCCAAAGGCAGCGGCACGGAGCAGGTGCCCGGGGGGCTGGCAGATCTCAGAGAAGTGGTGGGGAGAGCTCCCATCCACGGGATTGGGATACTGGCATGAAGAGGATCCCAACCACTGGTGCTGAGCCCCCAGCTCCTGCACCTAGGGATGCCCTGACAAGCACCTGGTCCTGGTGCCCAGTCGTGCTGATGTTCCCTGCCCACCCACAGCCACATTCCCGCTTTGCAGGGGAGGCTGGAAGGGAGTGTAAATTAAACCCACACAAAAATCAACTTAATTACTGGGAAATAAAGATCCCATTATTCTCTCTGCCCTGAAGCAAGAAAAAGAAATTTCCCTCATTTCCTTCCTAAATTCAAATGAGAGTTTATGGGGAAGGTGCGCCTGGCACGGGAGCAAGAGCAACAGGAGCTGGTGGTGCGTGGTCCCGGCGGGGATCTCGGTGGCTGGTGGCCACCCTGGCTCCTGTGCCTCGGCACTACGACGTGACTCCCCTGCACACCTCGGGAGAAGGAGGAGGAGGAGGAGGGTGCTCCCAGGACAAAGCTCCTTTGGCTCCAAGGGCTTCCGTGATGGATCTCATTGCGCCAGGGCCTGTCTGACAATCTGCACCAGGTTTGCACCAGCCTGGAGCCTGGCCAGGGAGAGGTCCTGCTCCAGTTCCCAAAAATGCAGCCTTGTTCAGTGGGAGTAGATCTGTCCCCACCAGTCAGGCAGCTCCGGAGCTCCCTGTGACCTGACTTTGCGGTGATGCTGGGAACTAAGTGCTGTTTTTTCCACAGAAGTGGAAGCTCCCAGTCTAAGCCAGTCCAGCCTGCACCCCTCGATCACCAAGCCCTGGAACAGGCACACACCTGGGTTGACAATAACCATCAACTGGGCAAAACTGGTGCTTCGGGGAAGAAAGCAGCTGAAAACGCATTTTTCTGGCAGCTTGACAGTTGCGTCTTAAACAAGACATTTTAAGCTTACGCTGCGAGCCAAAAGAAGTTGTAATTTGAATATACAGCATGGCACATTCCTCCAAAATTGATCATAAAGTTCTGCTAAAACACAGGCACGGCCTGAGTAAAATAAATATTTTTGCTTCCAGAGAAGTGAAAGGTCTGGCCAGCGACTCAATTTATAATATTTTTAGCAGGTGATTCATCGAAGAGGGAAAAAAATACCCAGGGCAGCTGAATTCAGCAATGGCTCTTTGTCTCAGCAGGGCCAACGAGTCCAGGCGCGTCAGTAGCTGCTGCGGTGAAGCTCCTTGGCCAGGGCCCTGCACAGACATGGGCTCTTTTCTGGGGTCTCTGAGCCCTCCAGGACCTGTTGACTTCAGCAAAGCTGAAAGATCTGTGGCTGCAGCTCCTCCAGGTGCTCCTGGCTGCTTTGGGGACAGGGTTGTCACCGCAGTGAGTGCTGGGGCTGCGCATCAGTCCTGCTACGGCACGGCTGAGGGTCCCCAGTCCTGCAGCCCTGGCATGGGGTCACTTCTCCCTTCCAGAGCGGGAATGGGATGGGCAAGGACAGAGGGCCCTTTGAGGTGGTGTTTGCCCAGAGCAGCTTCGTGAGCTGTGGGTTTGGATGGGGTTTCTCGACTGAGCTCCACTTGCTGCATTGCTGAGGTCTGAGGATGGAAAACAAACCCTTTGGCCTTTCCTATCTCCGGCTCCAACACTGGATGTTTTTTCTTTTCCTCCCCACAGGTACTGGCTCCTCCCAGAGCTCGCAGTCTCTGGACGTGTGGGCACATCCTTGTTTGAGCAGTGAAGGTGAGCACAGGAACTGGGAGAAAGTACAAGCAAAAAGGAATTTCTTCATTTTATGCACATGCAGGCCAGTCCATGAAGCCCTGGGGGGGGGCTGCACAACCCCAGGACTGGTCACTGTGGCTCTGAAGCCCAGGAGTGAGGTGCAGGCATGGCCTTAGTCCTGTGACCCTGGCTGAGAGTGCCAACAGGCACCCAGAGCCCTCCCTGCTCTCATGGGTGAGACTGCAGTGGTGCAGCAGGACAGTGGCCCCACAGGGCGTTTCTGGGGCTGGAAGGCACCAAGTGGTGGCCGATGCCTTCGCATCCCTCCAGTGCTTGTGGCCAAATAAAAAGAGTGGTCTTTAAGAGAGCTGCTCATGATGCACGAGACACCTGCTCCCAGCTATAAAAATGGATTAGTTGCATTGCATCTGGAGCCCATCCAGGCAGCAGCGCCTTCCCCAGCATCCCATTTGGCACGCAGAGCCCGCTGCCTGAAAGAGCAGTAAAGGGGAGTGAGGGGACAAGCTGCAGAGTTAAAAGGAGGGTCTGGAAGCTGTGATCCTCTCTTGGTGGAGAATCAGAGAGCTGGGAGCAGCCCCAGATGCAGCGCCGTCACCAAGGGGGGATCTTGCCCCCAGAGACCCTTGCTGAGCCTTCCCATTGTTCTTTGTACTGGAGCCTGGTCCCAGCGTGCTCCCAGCTGGCTGGGCTCTCCGCCGGGACACAAACTCCAGAGCAGCAGATACTAACGCATTGTATTCCAAGTGTTGGAAGGACTCCATGGTCCAACACAAATTGAGTGGTGAGATATTCAATTGGAGGAAACCCTCCTCTTTAATAGAGCATCCCAGGCGTGCAGCGTCAGAGGTGCTGCCCTAGCCCTACCCTGGGAACCTGCACCCAAACGCAGGGAACTCCACCGGGGCCTGCAGGGACATCTGCTGGGACCTGCTGCTGCTGGTGTGGCCCTGCTGTCCCCCAGAGCCCGGTGGGGTGAGGAGGGTCCCGCCGGCTGCGTGCCAGAGCGGCAGCTGGGCACAGCCTTGGTGGCAGCGCTCTGCTGCTCTCACATGACAGAGGAGCAGTGAACAGCCTCTCCTCCTCAGCAGCACCCAGGAATATCCCAAAACAATGGTTATATGCATTTCCCTCATTCACCTGGAAAATCTTATTCCCCTGCTAGACATCTGCCATAATGCAGTCCTGCCTGGATTGTCAACCACAACGAGGAGTTTTATGATGCTCTGAATACCAATTATTTCAGGTTCTCCTGCAGCAATCTATGCCCCAAAGGATGCAATAAGAGAATTGGAGCTGAGCTGAGACCACGTTTAGGTGATTGCTACAGGTCTGGTTTAATCATAAGCTTTTTGGTCAGTGTGCCACTTGGTCCTCACTGCTCTGGTTTGGACTGACACACTCTGCAATGCCTGGGACCAGCTCCTGGAAAACAACTGTCAAGGTCAGGGCTGCAACCAGCGGCTCAGGTTTCCGACTGATTGGCAATGCTTGGGGAAGCTCCCAGAGCTGCAGCATGGCCCTGCCACATTCCTCATCAAAGGTGGGATGTTGGGATGTGCAGGGTTTGGAGCAACCTGCTGACCAGCTGGGGAAGACATGAGGATGAGGGAGGAAAGGAGGATGGAGAACTGCAGAAAGCCAGATTTCCCTGGGTGGGGACCCGTGGGGGCCTCCCACAGCTCTCTGGGAAGCCTGGGCCACCCCTGCTCCTCTACAACCCTCACCAGCAGGACCCCTGGAAATGGCAGGAAAACAAAGAGGGGACAGGAAATAAATGTGGCCCAAGGCTGAGCTCACTGACTGAGCTGTGGCCAGGGTGATGCAACCAGGGTCAATTCAGCTGGTACCACACAGCCTCACAGGGCACGCTAAGTGCCAATTTTCTGCACTGCTGAAGAGGTAAAGAATGAAAATGAAAGCCAGCAGGAAGTTTCAGCTGAAAAGAAAGAGCCACTTGGGAGATGGGAGCTGGAGGCCAGTGATGAGACGAGCAGGCGAGTGCCGCTGCCCCACTGCTGCAGTGACCTCCGAGGCTCCAGCAGCTGGGAATGCTCTCCTGCCCCAAACCCTAGGGAGAACACGGGGCCTGGGGCGTTGGCACAGGCTGTGTGCGGGGCTGGCAGTGTGCAGAGCCAAGCCTGGCCGAGTGTGGGTGCTGGTGCAGGCGGGACACGGCAGCCACCCCAGCAAGATGGATCCTCTACCGCCTGCTCGAGGCATCGGCCCTTGGCCCTTCTGGATAGAGAAAGCCACGGGTGGATGGGAAGGGTGAGCAGACAGGGAGCACCCCAGACAAGGCAGAAGTAATGGGGGGTCCTGGGCTGTCACTCTCCACCCTGCTTGTCCATGGAAGGTGCAGCAGTGTCCTTTCCAATCACTGTCCTCCTGCTTCTTGCGGGAGGTGGGAATGAAGAGAGAAGAGAGCTGGTTTGATCCCCCTGCACAGAGGCCGTGGGTCCTGGGTATCTGGGAAGGTAATTCCGGGCAGGGCACGGGGCAGGGACCAGGGTCTGGCCGGGGACTGCGGGAACAGACGGCACATTTTGTTTGCGAGGCGAAGTTCCCCGCCTAAGCAGAGTTTTCTCTTCTCTTTGGAAAGCAACACCCCTGCTGACGCTTCCCGAGGACGAAATGGCTGCGCGGAGCCCGTGGCTCATTCCCGCTCCTTGCGCTCCCTCTGCAGGAGCGGGCGGGCGCGGGGGGCACCGGGGGACCGGGGGGGCCGGGGTCGCTGCCAGCCCCCGCTCGCAGCCCTCACCAGGCCGGCACTTCTGGCACGAACCCTTCGGGGCGAGGCCGGGGGAATTTAACTGAGTGGCTTGACCCTGATTTCCGTGTGCGTGTCGTGGGCTGAGTCCTGGCCGGAGGGACGTTCGGGGACCAGGCTGAAGTTTGGGCTTAGGCAAACTGGGGGGTGATGGCCTCAGGGCTCCGGGGAAAGCGGAATCCCCGGGCATCAGTCCGCGGCCACATCCACCGCTCCTAGACCTCCTTCCCCAGCCTTGCACAGCTCACGAACAGCTCCCCGTCACCTCTCCCTGCAGCCCCAGGGCCGCAGCTCCCACTGCCTCTGTAAGCGGAGAGGTTCCCTCCCCGTCAGGGACTAGGCTGCCAAATTCCAGCCAAGAGCACATTTTTACGGCATGACACCAGTGGGGCCCCGGCAGGAGCCGGCATGAGATCCAGGCGTTCACCCGAGAGGCGCCGGTACCGGCGCAGCAGCGGCGTGTGGACGGGACGGGTCACCCAGCGCCGCGAGCCCGCTGCTTTCCTCTCTCTGCCCGTGGAAGCGCTCGCCAAATATTACAAAACATCCTCCTTCCTTCCCTCCCGGCTACGGGGTGCAGAGACACCCGCCGCCGCCTGGCCCTCCCCACCCCGTCCGTCCCCTTCCTTCCTCCCTGCTCCTTTCCAGGCAGCTCTTTACGCAAGTGGCTTTCGAAGGAGCCCCGGGACAGGTAGCAGAGAGTGACAGAGCTCGGGACAAGTCTGCGGCTGCAAAGGTAGGAAGGAGAAGGGAGCTGAGGGCTGGGACACTCACCCAGCACTTGGCTACATCAGGCTGGAGGGAGGAGGAGAGCAGAGACCGAGGGCTCCTCGACTGCCCAAGGTGCAGAGCTGTCCCCAGCTCCCCCAGCCCCCTGCGATGGCAGACCCTGGAAGACACCTTTGAACAGCACAACCTCCCGCCGCTTTGCCGTGCCAGAGAGCTCGATCTCATGGCGCTTTCCCAGGCAGGGCAGGGCACCGGCACCTGCCGGGCGGGCAGCCGGGCCGTGTGGTCACTCCGGGCTCTCCTCCAGAGCCTCGTGCTGGCCGGGATAGGATCTGCCGCCAGGCCCCTGTTGTGGCTCTGTTTGGGTTGCTAAGGAGGAGCTGCCAGAGGCAGACGGGATGATGTGTGCTGACACGCTGCTCCACGCCGCCTGCCCTCCCTGGGGACCCTCGGGAAGGGGAGATGCCACCAGAGCTCTGAGCAAGAGCAGGTGGAGAAGGGCTCGGGCACAGCGCTCTCCCTCCGAGGCGCTGCGCTGCTGCTCTGCCAGCACCAGTGGGCAGAGCTGAGGCGTTCCAGGTGCTCCCGGGTACACCGGGCAGCCCCGTGGTGCCGGCTCCGGGCAGCTCTGGAGCTGGTGGCATTTAGATGGGTGGCTCCAAGGACCATGTGATAGACCGGTCTCTTAGTCACGGTCCCTGGAAACAACAGCAAAGCTCTGCCCCGGGCAGCAGAAGGGCTTGGCTGTCTCTTTCCCAGGCACATGGAAATTTCCATGGAATTAGCACAAGGGTAATTATTACCATCTGCCCCCTTGCAGACCACAGTCGTCCCGCCGGCCAGCTCTGGTTCTGCTCGGGGTGCTGGACGAGCCGGGCATGCAGGAGCCCCACCTGAGCTGAGTTCTGCCGGCAAAGAGTAGGATCTCACAGCTGGGGCACATCTGGCTGCTCTGCAGCTTGGCTGCTGTGAGACTGGCACCCAGCCCTGTGGGCACTGCCAGCCCTGCCTGCAGGGGACAGCTCCCCGGGCAGGGTTCTGTGGCACTGCCTGCAAGTGGCTGTTTCAGGTCTTGTGACACTTGGCACAGCCGGGAAGCAAAGCCTCTCATGAAGCTCTGCTCACCTCCAGACCCCGAAGTGGGACTGGGGGCTGCTCTGGGACTCCTGGGGGTATGAACAAGACCTGTCACTTCTCTAAGGTCGAGGCTGTGGCTCACAGATGACACTGACTCTTCCAGTTGCTCTGAGGGGCTGGGAAAAGCTTAATCTTTTTTTTTTTTGCCGGTTTGTCAGGTCGACGGAGCTCTGGGGAGTGTGGTGAAGGACGTCACCATGGGCCCTCAGGGTTCCTGAGTTTGGAAACTGGTTTTCTCTCCTGGTGTGCTACATAATCGCAGTTTACTTTTGGTGCCCTCCCCCTCCTGACTTTCCCTCAGTGTCTGCCCAGAACGCCAGCAGTTTCCCAGCGATCTGTGGGTGTTTACTCCTCACAGGGTGGGGGCCCTGCCAAGGAGGGTGGGGGCTGTGGCCAAAATCGCCGAGTATGGAGCCACAGTGCTGGCACATCACCCGCTGCCTGTCCCTGGCTTGCTTGGCGTCCGACACTGCATCCGCGGGCCCCGCCCAGATCTTTAAATGCTGGTTTCTAATGTGTGTGTGTGTGCTGGAGCCTTGGCTCCTGGTGAGATTCACCCCTCCAGTTTAGATCCCTGCTCCGACCAGATGGACTTCGTAGGAAATGCTGAATTCCTGCCGCTTGGTAGCAGTCCTCAGCTCAGCAAAGCCTCACGGAAGCAGATTTCTGGGATAAGCCGCTGAAGCCTGGATACAGCATCACAGCCTCGAGTGCAGGCAGGTCCTGGCAGCTCCTGTCCAAGACAGGGAGATGTGTGTATCCCAGCTTTGCCCAGCAATTTCCAATGCACCACTCAGAAATGGCTGGAGGAAATTCCTTTGAAACCAAAGGCACAGGAATGAAAGGGCCAAGCCCTGGGAGCTCTGCCCATGCCAGAGCCTGGCCTCTGGGCATGCTGCTCCACAGAAGGATGCTACACAGGGCCTGCACGGCCGTCCCCACAGCTCACTCCTGCGCCATTCCACAAGCAGGGATGTGCAGAGGCAGAGCTTGTCCTCAGCTACAAGGTGGAGGAGACAGACAGGGACACATGGCACAGCACATAACCTGCAGTGTTTGGCCTTTGTAACACATGCAGGGAGTCAGAGCAGTCCAAAACCCACTCCAAGCTCTGCATCGTGGGCCTGGGAGCCCAAAAGCCATCTCCTCACCTTCTTCACTTGCTGCCACAATCCATCAGGGCCTGGGGCTTCCTGCTCCAGCCTGAGAATCCCCCAGAACTCCCCTCTGGCATGGCCAGATTTTCCAGCAGTGCTCAGCAGGGCAAAGCAGAGGAGCTGGAGCAGGACCCAGCAGGAGCTGCCAGGCTGTGGCATGGATTTGGAGCAGACCTCTCCCTGGGCCATGCTCAGAGCCATTTCCTGATGGGTTTTCCTTCACCCGTGTGGCTGTGGTGCAGTGCCAGGAGGCTGCAGCACCCCAGGACAGGTGTCACCAGTGGGGCAGCACCTCCTGTGGGGCCAGCAGTGCCCGGGATGCACAGTGGGGTGTGGGGTGCTGCCCAGCCCCTGCCTGCCTCGCTGCCAGGGATTATCGGGCCTCATGCAGCAGGCAGGGCCCCACGCCACGTCCCACATGGCTGTCACCTGACTCAGCCCTGGTGACTGGCCACGGTGACCAACCGCAGCCTCCGACTTCTCCCCTGGCATGCCGGCAGCAGAGGTAACGCTCCCTCTACCAGGGGCATTTTGGGTTTCTGGGGTGGTCGGGGCCATTGTGGGAGCCCCCGTGCAGGCAGAGGGGGTCCCCATGGCTGTCCGTGGCTGGGGGCATGCTGGGCACGGTCAGCAGTTGAGTCTGGCAGGACATTTCTTCATCCATGGAAAGTTTGGTTGGTTTTTTTGTGTGTGTGTTTTTTTTTTTTTTTTTTTTTTTTTTTTTAGGAAGGTGAGAGCTTTCAAGGGCATTGACACTTTTCTTGCCAAAAAATACTGCAACCCCAGCCAGAACACCCTGACTGACAGAAAAAAAAAAAGAGATTGATATTCCGGTTTTCAGTTTCTCAAAAGTAAAAAGCCCCAAATGTTGTCAAAAATGGATACATTCTCAGGCACTTTAATTAAAAGAACTCCAACGAGGGCGTTTCCTTAGCAGGGTCACCTCTGAGCTTTTAAAGTGCAGCATTAAATCTTCCTCCCGTGAAGGGGTCTGGCTGCTGCCTGACATCGGGGCTGGCTGTTTGGCTTCCCCTGCAAGGCACGATTTGGGAAGAGGCTGTTCTCAGGGGAGAAATTACACCAGCACTTTATCAGGGCTTCTTGACAGAGATCAGGTGCCCTAGACAACGGGCTCAGCCCCCAGTTTCTCGTTGCATGTGCAGTATGAGAGGCTGGTGATTCCTGGTAGATGAGCAAGTTTAGCTCGGGTAACAGGGAAAATTTCTTCATGGAGAGACTTGTCCAGCCCTGGCAGGACGGGCAGCGGCTGCCCGGGGCAGTGGTGAAGTCACTGCGTTTGGAGGGATTTAACAGACGTGTGGCTGTGCAGCCTGGGGCCATGGGTCAGTGGTAGCCTCGGCAGTGCTGGGTTGATGTTGGACTCGGTGGTTTCAGAGGGCTTTTCCAACCTAAGCGATCCCGTGGATCTCTTATTCCCACTGTCACCAGAGCAGTCGCCTGTCCCATGCCAGCCCCCGCCCCAGCATCTGCCTGGGCTCTGCCTGGAGCCGCGCTTCTGCCCCGCCAAGAGGGGCCCGGGGGCTCCCCCGACGGGCGCACCCGGCACCCACCGCCCCCCGCCCCCCGAGCCCGGCCGAGCCCCCGCCCTCCCTCCCGCCCGCGGAGGAGGGACGCGCCGGGACCGGCGGAGCGGCGGCGGCGAGCCCGGCCATGGGGGCGGCCCAGAGCCGGGAGCCGCGGGACCTCCGGGACCCCCGGGCCCCGCCGCGCCGGTGAGTGCAGGGGGGGGCGGGTCGCGGTCCCGGGTGGGTCCGGTTCCCCCCGCAGCCCCCGCGTCGGCCCCTTCCCACGCGTGGGACGGGTCTGGGTTCGCTGCTGTGGAGTGGACAAACCAGAGAGTGAAATTTAATTTGCGGGGAGAAAGTTCCTTTCCCCTTTCCCCTTTCCCCTTTCCCCTTTCCTCTTTCTCCTTCAGCCACACTTAGCTCCCCACCCATGGGTGCCTGAACACCCCATCCCTGGTCTCAGCAGACCAGAGCTTCCAGCTGCAGCTCAGCCCAGGAGGAAAGCTGGGGTGCGTCTGTACCCCCAGTCTTGGGGTGTGGGGTGGGGGCTAGCACTGCCGTTCCCGGACTGGGGTAAGGTGGGAGCTGGTGGGGGTCTGGAGGCTGGGGACAGCTGGGGCTGGGCTGGGGGAGCTGGTCCCCACCAGCTGCTCGGGCACTGGGAACTGAAGGGATCAAAAGGAAAAGTGGAAACATCTTATCTGTAAATCAACCAAAACACTGTAGAGAATAGAAATATTTTCTTTAAGTGGGGACCCTGTAAGTGTTTGCAAACGGTGGGCTCAGACAAGGGCGTTCTGCCCTTGTAACTGCTCGGTCCTGCCTTTATTTCCCTGCAGTCATCTCCTACATAGACATTAGAGGTGTTCTCAGGTGGAAAACACATCCTGCGTGTGCCGGAGCTGCTTCTTTCTGCCCCGTTGGACTCAGTTGTTTGCCCTTCCCGCCTGTTTGCTCCACCTTGAGCAAACTTTGTTTTGTTCCTCCCGCCCTTTATCATCTTCCTGGTCCCTGTCCCTGTGCTGGCTGTTGTCCACATTCTGCTGCCCCCATTGCTGCTGGGCCCCCAGGTTATGGGTTAAGGTGCTGCCTGCATTTCCCAAAGTGATTGAGTCTGGAGTAAACTCAGGGATCTAAGGCCTGACAAACACCTGATAAAAGCATTCCTGCCACATAGCACAGATATTTTTAGCAAACGGAGCAGAGGAATTGAAGGGGGAGTCAATAAGCCGCATGATGAAGGCAGCTGCTTGTGTTCATCCAGCATCAATGTGGAAATGGGGCTGGAGCCTGCTCCTATTGAAATGAGCTCGCACCCACACGAGTGCATCAGCGAGATTAAGCTGTGGTTGGCATTTTTAAAATGCAGGAATAGCAGAGCATTCATTATCCCATCGGTCCTTTTCAGTGCAACCACAAATGTCTGTATTTATCCATTTGCTGGCAGTCTGGTGGGGAAAGGCAGCTGGAGCCCGGGGCTGGCTGCTGGTGTCCAGGCTCGTGTGTGACAGTTGTGTCCTTTATTTCTATTTCTGTAGAGCTGTTTTGATGGAATGTGTAGCGATGGGAACTGTCACATCCCAGGCCGTGAAGGGTCCCGGGGGAGCTGAGATACTCGGCAGCACTGTCCCACGCTGGGCATTGCTCTGGAGCCCCCGAGCGCTGCCACAGCGGGTGACACCCTGGTTCCTGCTGTGCTCTAGCGAGCAGATGGCAGAGCCGGAGATGGGAGGAGGTTGGTTTTGTCTGCCTTGAATTCCAGGGCGTTCGGTGTCGTTCTCCTCGGTCCGGGCTGTGCCCAAGAGTGTCCAGGCTGAGGCTCTGCCAAGGTCAGAAGCAAAAGGAACCCTGCGCTCCGGGGCGCGGGGCGCTGCCAGCCCGCGGGCAGCCGCGGAGCCCCTGCCCTGCGCTGCCGAGGCCGGAGAGCTCGGCAGCCCTCGGAAACCCATCCTGGGGAGCCCTCTAGCGAGAGCAGCGTCCGCCCGAGCCCGCCGGGCTCCCGGGGCTGCGCCGGGATGCTGCTGCGCCCGGGAGATGCTCCGTGGGGCTGTCACACCTAGGGATACTCCGGGGTGCTCCCGCACCTGGGGGATGCCCGGGATGGTCCAGATACTGCCGCACGGAGAGGGGATGCTGATCCCTGATCAATAGAATAGGTTGGAATAAAACGCAGCAACAGAAAAATGCTCCTGAAACGCCTTGGACCTCCTTTCCTGGAGGAGATAAATGCTATGTGGATAAAGTGCTTAGTACAAGCTGTGGGGGAAATTTACACAGCAGTGAAATATGGATTGATGTTTTATCTGTGTGCTGATCTCAGGGTTGTCCCCACCATCCCCTGCTGTCCTTGTGCTCCATCCTGGCATTGTGTACAGGGAGCTGGACCCTGGTCCTGGGTGGGGAGCGAAAGGCTCCGCTGCAGAGGAGCAGAGAGGCAGGAGTGGAGAAGAGAAATTAAACCCCACAAAAGATCTGTTTCCAAGCTAGAAATGTCAGCGCTGGCTCCTGTGCTGTGCCCAGAAAAGCTTCACAGCCAGAAATAGATATTCTCCTGCTTAATGAAAGGGCTGAGAAGGGAAATTCCAGGTGCATGCCTTCCTCTGGCCTGGGGCACTGCAGCTCCAAACGCCACAGGTGTGGCTGCGTGATTCCTGTTCCGCAGCGTTATTCCCTGCACCCTTCCTGACGACCAAGGTGTGGTGACACTGAGAAGAATCGGGCATGCTGTGTTTTTGGGGCCAGGCAGAAGCACTGCTGCCAGATGGCCAGAAGGAAATTCATCCCCAGTGTGAAGGGAAGGTCTCATCTGGATGAGAGCTGTTATCCCTGGGTGCAGCTGGCTTCCTGCAAGGATGAACATGAAAACCTAAGCAAGGTTTTGCCTCTTTTTGCAGCTTCTGTGATGCCAGGGCTCTTCTAGCTCCAAAATATTTGGGTCTTCACCTGTCCTCTGTGCAGCAGGGGCCGCTGCTCTCCCCTCCTGGAAAACCCAGGCAGTGTGTGAACCGTGGGTGGTTTCTAGGCAGTTCAGCGCAGCTGCTGCCAGAGGCATCCATGGGCTGTACATCCCCTGTCCCTGAGCCGCTGCGTGTGTGCAGGGTTTGGCACAGTGAGTCCTGTGACAGCAGCGAGGGAGGTGACAGCAGTGCCAAGGACAGCCCGTCCAGCTGCTGCCTGTGTGGGCTGCATCTCACTGTGTGGATGGAAACTGCTGGCAGGTGTTTTAAACAGGTCAGCATCCTCCCTGCTCTGCAGAGATGTGTTTGCTGACTGTGCCAAGCAGCGTTTGGCAGGCAGAGCCTCCGGTGTGACTGACAAAGTCAGGTTATCTCCTCGGTGGTGATTTGCAGCCGGTGGTGCTGCCAGGCTGGGTCAGGTGCCAAGCTGGAAAATGCCACTCGAGGCATTTTCTTAATTGCTCATCGGGAACAGCAAGTGGAAGCAGGCTCTGCCCCTACACTGCTCTGGTATCTTCCTGCCCCAGGGCCCTGCCAAGTCAGAAGCTCTGCAGCCAGTATGGTTCAGTCCTGCTGATCCTGTTCCTGTCGGCTCCTTCCCCGGGTGGTGGGTGGGAGGGGGGGGGTCCTCGCTGGGCGCAGTGTGTGTGTGCAGCCTGCACAAGGACAGATCCTGATGATTTCCTGCACTCGAGTGCCCCAGTTCCCCCATCCAACAAGTGGGGTATGTAGGAGTCAGCCTGTCACACACAGCTCCTTCCCCTCTGCAGGGAGGTGGCTCATTCCTGCTGCTGTGCCAGTGCTGCTGCTGCTCCTGCTGTGCTTGGGTCCTGTGAGGTCCCTGGCAGAACTCAGCTGCTCACAACGTCATCACTCCTGCTGGTCCTTGGGTTCAGTGGGAGGTGGGAAGGGGAAGCGGGAGCAGGAGGAGGATGAGGTCAGGCTGCAGCGCGTTGCTGCAGCACGGCTCACACTGAAGATCTTATGTAAAATTCATCTGCAGAAATCAGTTCTGCCGCTTTGGAGCAGGGAAGTGGGCTGTGCTCTGCTCACGGCAGCCATGGGCAACAGGATGTTGAGCTTCTGCTTTTGCTTCAGCCTCATGGTTTTTGGCTAAACTTCAATAAGAGTCATGTAGTCCCCTCTTCATGGCAGCAGGGGAGTGTGCAGGGCCCCTTGTCCCCCAGCCCCTGGGGATGTGGGGGGGCCACACGATGCAGTGGCCGAGGTGTTCCCTAGGGCCCATGTGCTTCTCCAGCCACTGACCTATGGTGGGAACCAGCAGCACCTCAGCTTTGGTTCACCCAGAGAAATCTCTGGGGAAGTTTAGAGGTACTGTGGAAGGGGATAGGAGATTTTCTTTTATAGGGGATGGGCAGTAAAAGCATGCAGGAATGACACCTATATCTAATAAGGACACCAAGAGGTGGAAGCTTGGGAGAAAGGATCCCTGCAGGGAGGTTATTCGAGATGTTCAACGGTGAGGAATGAGCCCTTTGAAGCATCCGACAGAGGCTGGTGTCAGAGGCAGCCAGACCAGATGGACGGGTCTGCTCTGCCCCAGAGGCCTCTCTGTCCATGCAGAGGCATTTCCAGCTCTCAGAGCTGGCTGATGATTCACAGGGGAGCACCGGCTGTGGGCTCAGCCTGCCATGTGAGCTCTTGGTGTGGTCAGCAAGGGCCAGCAGCTCTTCTCTGCAACGGGCCAGGCTTGCTTCATGGCACGACAGTTGTCTGCCATTTCCAAGGTCATCCCTGGGACCAGTTGCTGGGAGCAGGGTAAACCAGTCAGGGTTCCAGGGAGCTGCCAACTGTCCGGAGCCAGCAATGCTACTGCCCGTGACAGATCTGCTGCCAGAGCCCTGGACATTCCTCACAGTGCTGCGGCCACTGCACGGTGTCAGTAATTTTATCCTCCTCTCTCTAGCAAGCGTGTGGGAGGTGATGAATTTGGGAGTGGGAGCCCTCGTTAGGGGGAAAGTTCCTGAGGGAAAGTTCCTGAGGGAGGCCAGCAAGGTTGATTTCTGTGGGAACTGCTGGCTGTTATTTTTAAACAACAATAGTTTACTAAATAAATAAATAAACTTGCTGCCACGGAAGGATATAGCATCCGCCAGGGCTGCTGAGGCCGGTGTTTCCTTGGAAAATGGAAAGGACAGGTGTTTCCCTCTCCTCTGCCCCTGCCCCCTGTGTTTGGCTCCTCAGCTCTGGGAAAGCCCTTTCCTTGGGCAAGGCTTCCCGGAGGGCCGAGCCTTCCCGGTGGGACCGAGTCTTCCTGGGCGAAGTGAGGATTCCTGGGAGCTGCTTGCCCCCCAGGGCAGTTCCCCGCCAGCGTGGGGTTTTCTCTGGCACGTCCAGAGTGGAAAGAATCTGTGTCCTGCCGGCTCTGTGACAGCGCAGGTGCAACCAAATAAATGTGGGATAAACTGGCGGGGATCTGGTTTCACAGTCCCCTGCCCTCTCACGTGGGGGTTTCCTGTGGCGAGGGAGGGGAAAGGCAGGGCGTCGCGGAGGGTGACAGCGACGAGCCCCAGCCCCGCCTTTGGGCAGAAATAGGTGAATTTGGGAGTTCGCGTAGGAAAGAAGAGCGGCGGCTGCCACCTCCGGCCGGGAGGGACGGGGAACCGGGGACGCTGCCCCGCATACCCCGCATCCCTCCCCGCGCCGGGGGCTCCGGCGGAGGCAGCGGGGGGCGCCGGGGCCGGCCCCTCCCGGCGGGCGGTGCCGGGGGCGGGCGCTCCCCTCGCCAGTGGCGCGGTGCGGGGGCGGGCGGCCCGAGCGGAGCCGAGCGGAGCGGGCGCGATGGGGGCGGCGGCGCGGCCGCAGTGAGCCCGGCGGGGAGCGGAGCGGGGCCGGGCCGATGGCGTTCAGCGCCTGGCAGATCCTCTCGCCGGTGCAGTGGGCCCGCTGGACCTGGTCGGCGGTGCGGGGCGGGGGCAGCCCCGAGGAGGGCGACGGCGGGGCCGGTGCTGCCGAGGAGGAGGATGAGGAGGAGGACCAGGACCCGCCGGCGGGGGGCTCGGCCCTCGGCTTCAGGCAAGTCACCCGCGGCCCCTTCCCCTGCCCGCCCTCCTGCGGGGCCCGCACCCACGCGGGGCTGCGGGCGCGTCCTCCCCGGCCCTCTCCCCATCCGCCCCTCGCTCTCCGCTCGCTGCCTGGCTGCCGGGGATCCCGCACCGCACCGCGCCGGGGGCTGGGGGTGCCGGGGCCGCAGCCGGAGCCGGGCGCTGCTTCCTGGAGGATGCGGGGGAGCACAGGGCCAGAGCAGCCGGGCTCGCTCCCCGCGGCAGCCTCCGGAGCGGCGTGGGAGATGCTGCGGGGCTTCATGTCCTTGGAGGCCCGTGCTGTGTGCTCAGCTCGGGAATGACCTGGCAAAAGCCCTCCCGCAGGGCTGGCGATGCACAGGGGGCTGCTCACGATGATGTTTCACCTGCTGTCCCTTTTCCGTTTGCTAGCATGTCCCGCTGGACAGGAGCAAGTGGCCGCCCCGGATGCCCACGACCAGCCTCTGGCCTGGCTGGACGTGTAGGCGTTGTGGAGGATTTCAGAGGTAGCTTTGAAAGCAGTAATTCCTCACTCTTTTCCCCCCCTCGGCAGCTCGGACTCCACTGATAATTTTGAGACCCCTGAAGCAGAAACACCAAGCTGCTCGCCACTCAAGGAGTTCTGCGAGCCACCAGGATCACCAGAGTCTGAGGCCGGGACCCAAGGTAAATTGTGCACCTTCTGCTCTTGGTGCTCTGCTCCATTGTCAGAAAGGCAGGGTGGGGTCAAGGAGTAAAATTTGCTGACTTTGAATAATGCCTGGCACACTTTTGGTGGTTAATGGCCTGGACAGTTCAAATGCCAGGGCTGGGCTGGGCACTCCACAAGGAGCTGTGATGGGTTGATTGAGAGGAATCTGAGGATGCTGTTGAATTATTTGATCAGTTAAACGTCCCTTTGACACTTCCTCTGCAGCCCAGGGGCTGCCCTGACTGCTGCTGGCTGGTGGGACCTTTCTCATGTGTACCCCATTTGTCACTCACCCCTGGCTCTTGCACAGGAGTGGCAAGATGCCAGGTTTGTGCCCCCCAGGCTGGTCAGTGGTCAGGGGTTTCATTGCACAGGCTGTTTCCCCTGGAGTTAGGTGCCAGGTGTCCTCACTGTGCAGCTGGTGTTAAAGATGCAAAAGATCAGTGCTGCTAAATCCCAGTTTTTGGGAAATTGTGGGGGATCTGCTCTAACTGCATGAGGCTTCCTTTGCTGGTGAGTCCTGAGCTGTTTTGTAGGTTTATCCTTGCGTCCCACACTGCTGCTGCTTCCCTGAGTGTGGCTCCCCATTAGCCCGTGGCCTTCTGAGGACCAGCTCCCTGCTGTCTCCATATCCTTCTCTTCAGGGGTTTGGGCTGGTGTCTATGGCTGACATGGTGGTGCCTATCTCTGTTTTTGTGCTGCTGGGAGGAAGCTTTGAAGCCCTGGCACTGCTGCTACAACCCACTGGAGGTTATCGGGGCAGGGCAGGGAGGAGACCTCCCTTCCATCTGCTCCCAGTGGCTGGGCAGTGTCAGGGTGTTTGTGAGCCCCCGGGGTGGTGTGCAGGAGAGCAGCCTCTCCAAGGCACAGGGCGGTATGTGCTGGGCCAGGAAGTCCTGGCCAGGCCGCCCTGAGCATTCCCTGCCCTCTCTTGCCCCTCACTGCTGCAGACCCTGGTACGTGATGTGCAGTGTTGTGCTTTCCTTGAATGCTCACAGCAGCAGCTGGGAACTTTTTGCAGGGCTGGTTTCAGAGCACACGGGCCCGATCCAGACCATGGGTCCTTCTGTGCAGGAGCCCGGGCACTGCTGACTGTGTCAGTAACAGGAAGCCATGGCCCTCCATCTCCTGTGGTGGTGTTGTGCTGTTGGGGTGGATCTGGGTGCTCATCCATCCCTGTGCAAAACTCATGTTTGTTTGCTGTGATGGGGAGAGCGCTTGGTTCACGCTTTCAATAATCACAGCTCTTGGAATAATCCTTTTAAGAAGGGATGATAGAGACATCTTTACTTTGGGGATAATGTCTGGGGAGGGGGAGAGAGAAATAAAGGCTTTCCTAGCAGGTAGGAGGATCATTTCCAGCAGAGCTTAGGGAAGCGCATTGCTTCAGACTCCAGGGTGTCACTGTTCCCGTGTGTGCCTGTGCCCCTTGTCCTGGGATGAGCAGCTCCTGCTCAGCAGCGAGGGAGTAGCTGCTCCTGCACACAAAGCTCCCAGTGTTCTGGAGACGAGGGCATGATCTCCAGCAAAAGCTGTTTGTCTGTGCTGGCTGGCAGAGAGTGGGATGTTGGGGCCGGCAGAGCCAAACCGCGGTGCCACCACACTTTGCTCCAGCCCTTCTCTGCCCACGTCTCTGGCTGTGTCTTTTCAGTTTGTCTGGAATGGTGGAGGGGAAGGATTGTCCAGGTGCCGATGGGTTTGCAGTGTGCAGAGGCACCCTGGGGTGTTACACCACTGCACCGATGTAATCCATGTGTTCCGGCCTCATCTTGGCGGTGCTGCTCGTGCCCGGGAGCAGCAGTGGGAGCAAATGCCGGCATGGAGACAATCCGGTGTAATGGCTGCTTGTCAGCACCGGGAGAGCTGCTGCCCTGCACGCCCTGGGGAATGGCTGCTGGCTGTGCTGGGGTGTGTGGGGGCAGCGCCAGAGCTGGACCTGAGGGCAGGCACGGCACCCCTGGCCTGGAGGGACAGCAAGGAGCAGGCACTGTCTGCTCTATAGTTGCAGTCTCACCCTGCCTTGGGAATAAATAGGGTGAGGAACGTGTAAGACAGAGGCTGTGACTCCAGGGCTGGCTACTCCATGCACTGCCAAGAGGTGACCTGGGTATGTTAAACCCTGTCCTTGGGGACAAAAATTCAGCCCTGGAGTGGGCTGCAGTGAGGGTTTATGCCCACTCAGGATCACTCCGTTTCCTCTTGTTGTCTCGGATAGTGGGACTAATTCTGTCCCATTCTTGCTCAAGTTATCTCCAGTCATTTGCCAGTAGATATTTTGCACAAGGAAATGAGCAGAAGCAGCAAATCTAGAGCCATCAGTGCTGGGAGCAGGCTCTCGCTGCCGTTACCCTGATGCAGGGCACGTGTTTTCCGGTGCGTTAGCAGCATCGTTTGCCGGTATGCTAATTCTTAACAGAATAGATTTAAAAATAGATCAACGGCTGTTAAACACAAGCGGAAAGCCAAAAGAGGAAAAAAGCCATTGGCAATGTAGGACTGAGCTGGGTGTACGGGGCAGATATCCTGTGCTGAGATGGGGAAGTGCATGACTCACAGCGAGCCCTGCCCTGAGCTGAGTCCAAGGCCCGGAGAGTGGAGGGGTTGTTCTGGCCCGTGCTTGGCACAGGGGCCACGCAGGGATCGCCGCTGCTTCGCTTGGCGGCTGCCTGTGGGATGGAAAGGGCGCTGAGCCTTTGCCTTCCAGCGCTGCCGCTGCCAAGTGTTCCTGATTCATTTGAGGGATGGCACGCTGGAAAGCTGTTTAAGTCGGTGTTTGTGTTTAATTTCAGCCTGAGGAAGACAAGCGAAGCAATTATAATGCAGAGGCACAAAGTGTCTATTACTGCGGTGCCAGACTGTCCTGTCTGTTTTTCTTTAGAAAGTAAAAAAATCTCTGTTTTCACTTTGTAGCATCCCCTCCAGGTACTCACCTGGATCCAGAGCAGATTTGCAGCCTGTGCACAGCCGGGACAAGGGGTGTTCATGGGATTCAGCACGTCCTGTGCTGGGTCTGCGTTTGGGACGGATCCTGGAGTCACTTTGTGTGCCATGCTCCTGACAGTGTCCTTTTAGTCATGTTTGGTTTAGTTTAGTCATGCTGGGACTAAACTGTCCCCCCTGCAGGGCACAGTGCCAGAGGTGGAATGGGAGACCTCAGGGTCACCTTTTCGGGATGCTGCTGTGAGGCATCTGCTGGGATGCCTGCGGGAAGGGCTGGTCTGAGGGGCAGAGCTGTGTGTGGTCGGTGGCTGCCAGCCTGCCTCCTCCTGGGGTCCCATAGGGTGTTCAGCACAGCTTTGGCCCAAAAGGAGAATCTGAGCAGTGAGAGGGCTGGGGGAAGCTGCAGGACTGGGGGACAAGCTGGTTTCCCTGGCAGGAGCCATGAGCGAAGGGAGTACGTGCGGAGCCAGCACGGCTGCTCACAACGTGACTGCCTGGGGCTGGCGGGAGCTGGGGATGTCGGAGCATTCAGAGGAGGAGCAGGGAGAGCTGCAGGCTTCGAGCCAGGGTTGGGGAGGGCTCTGTGGGGGACAGCCAGTGCTGCACTGAGGTATCGCCATGCTCATACCCAGCAGTGCTGGGCAGCTGTGGGGGTTGGAGCAGAGAGCTTGGCTTTTTCTGTGCACCCCAGGGCCCTTCAGGCCACTGCTTTCTGCATCCTGTGTAATTGTTCTCCCAGGAACATGCTCTCCCACCATGCTGCATTGAAGGCAGAAGAAATGCAGAGGGGAAGGAACTAGGGGAAACTCCCCCCTGAGCTTGCAGGAGGGACATTTCCACTGCAAAAGATTTCCAAAACCACAGGCGAGCACCTGAGCTGCCCTTTGCCTCTGCCTCCCAATGTATCCCAGTTCCTTAGCTCTCAGACTGGCTGAGCGGGTGGGCTGTGATGTGGGAGGGGCTGAGTAGCTGAGCTCTCTTGGGTGCAGAAAATGAGGGAATCACAAAATTGGAGGACCTGGGTGGGTGGTTCTTCTGATTTTTGTGGGAAAATGATTCTGAGCTATGGCCACATGCGCCACTGCTCCTTTCCTCCCCACCCTGTAGACACCGCAGCATGGGGAGGTGGTTTGTGTGCCGGCTGCTTGTTATTCAAGAAGTAATTACTCACTGCTTGGGTTAGAAACCAGGATGGGCTCATGTCTGTGAGAACGGCGGCTGCCAGACCTTCTGCTGGGAACGCAAAATGCACTTAAATAGTCCTTTTGCCCTGACTTTGAAGTCTGTTCTTCTATTCAGAGCTGTCTCAGGAAGGCTTCAAACAGCTGAGCAACACAGCAAGTGTAATAAAGTTTTCTTTGGGGTCTGTTAAGGAGGTTTTCCTGGTTCCTAATGATGGGAAGGCCTGGCAGGCGCTGCCTCAGACTGTTTCCTGGCTGCACTCCAAGTACTCATCCACTGGATTTGTGTTTACTGATGCATTTTCTGGGGCATCAAGGCAACGTCTACTTGGAGGGAGCTTTTTTTTGCAGTCAGAGGAAGCGTTTTTGCAGTCTCAGGGAGGACACAGACCCTCATGATTAATTTTCATGGCTTTTAGCATCCTTGGGATCAATTACGCAAACCACAAGCCATCAACTGAGTCAGGATTGTTGGCTCCACATCCTGGATTAGTCCTGGGACCAGATATTTGCCTGATTCACTTTTCCTCTGCCAGCCTGTGACTCGCTCTGTTACCAGCAAACATGAGCCGGTTGCAAATGCCTGGTGATAGGAAAAACCTTTCCTGGATGGGCTCAGGGATGGGGGTCTGTAGGAGCCAGTGGTTGGTATGGGGGGATGCTCGAGGTGACTCCCCTCTGCAGCTGTCACCTCTGTTCCAGGGCAGGGCTGGGGCAGGGACAGGCGGATTTCCCTGGCACAAGCTCTTCATCACCCAGGCTGCTCTTCCCAGCCAGGTTTCAAACCAGTTTGGTCCTTGGGAGAGCACTGGTTCTGTTCTGCCCTTGGAGGACCTGGCTGGACTGTGTCTCCCCAGAAAGCTGCTGGTGAGGGCTGCAGGTACCACATGCTCCCTGATGGCTGCTGGGCATCCCAGCATCCTGCTTTGCCTTATCCCAGGAGTCTGTGCAGTTGTCCCTGGTTGAGGTGCAGGAGAAAGACTAGATGTTTTCCTCTTGTGCCTTGGCACACCTGCACCACAATCCTGGCTCTGGGTGCTCGGTGGGTGCAGCTTTCAGGATGCCCCAGTAGATGAAGGATCTTCTCCATCCCTTGATAGCAAGGAAAAGATGAAATGGTAAAAGGATTGAGGGGAAAGGACTGGAGTAATGGTGATTAAGTCATGGATCAGGATTTGTCATGAGAAGACGCTGACAGCAGTGTGGAATGCCTAGTGCAGGATTTCTGCAGGTGGAGAGCCAGCTTGTGTCAGGCAGCTTCTCCTGCCTGGTGCACATCTGGCTCCACAGCCCCAGCACTGGGACTGACCCCCAGGTCCCTCCTGCAGCCTGTTTCTGCTCCTTCACTGAGCACACCTTCCCATTCCCCTTCTCCCTGGGGCCTGCTTATTCACATTTTGTGGTGTTGTCTCATGTCATGCGTCCCTGAACTTTTGTCACTAATTTTTGACCCTCTGCTCAGGTGAGCAGTGACTCCCTGTCATCTGGCACAGGGAAGCTGAGTTTTGGGTCAGTGGATCCCCCATAAAATCTGACACTGGAGCAGCTGTGAGGAGGGAGCAGGAAGCCCTCTGGAAGGGAGTGTTTAAGGGCAGGGTTTAACCATCTCCTTTTATCTTTTCAGAGCCAGGTGGCCATGGTGACCTGCTGGTAGGGGAAGCCCACTGGGACAGCTCGCCTGGGAAGCACCCCAAAGATGAGGCTCAACCAGAGATTGGAGCCCCTAAAGCCAGTTCGGATGCTAAAGGGGAAACTGACCCTGACCACTCGCCCCTGATGCAAGCCCTGGCTGGGCTGGGCTGTAAGGCTGACCCTGGCCACGCCGCTGTGCCCACTGTGGAGCCAGCCCCCGTGCCCCATGTGGGCACAGCCACCTGCGAGCGGGTCGCGTCAGGAGGGGACTCGGTGGACACGGGGCTGGTGGAGCTGAGGGCTGATGCCCTGGCCCAGGACCAGCTCAGGAAAGGGAAAACACCTTTGCTGGGGAGGAAAACAGATGAAGCCACAGAGGAGACCCAAGCATCCTACCAGCTTGAGCCTGAGCAGCATGACAGGAGTGTGAGCCCCTTTGTGGCAGGGGGCTGCCAGCTACAGAGCTCTCCCCTGGCAGTCTCACAACGCCTTCCCCATCCTGGTGAGCTGGGGGGGGACCCAGCTCTGGAGACCACAGGGCAGGTCCTGAAACCTGGGGCTGATTTTACAGAGGTGAGAGAGAGTGTGGAGGCCAAGCCAGCTTCACCCAGGAGGGGCAGCAGGATCCCAGCCAGCAAGCTGACACCGAAGAGACACAGAGAGTCCCCCAAGAAACCAGCTGAGGATGCAGAGAGGGGTCCCACAGAGCCGCCACTGCCTCGAGGCTCCTCCCAACTGGGTCCCACGTGCTGGGACAGCTCCGGTCTCAACTCTCTCAGTGGCAGCTCAGCACTGCAAAATTTGCCTGTTCTCCCCAAGGGCTCTTATCAGTTTGACCCCAATAACTTTGACTCCATGGATCCATTCAAGCCCACCAAGACGCTTGCCAGCACCGACGCTGACTCTTGCTCCACTGCAGATAACAGCCTCAATGAAATCCTCGAATCTCAGACACTGGAGATGCAGGACGATGCCCTGAAAGGCAAAGACTCCCCCAAGAAGCCCAAGTCACGCCTGATAACGTGAGTGCCAGTGTGTGCAGAGCCGGGGCTGCAGCCCCCTCTGTTTTCCCCGCGGGCAGGCAGAGCCGCGCTGGCCGTGGTGATGGAGGTGGTGATGGAGGTGATGGTGGTGGCAGTGGTGCTCCTGCTCTGGTGCCTCCTGCGTGAGCCCAAAATCCCGCCGTGCACCTCAGGTTCTGCTGCTGCCTCAGTTTTACCCGCCTGTTGTCCCAGTGGAGGGGCAGCTCCCCTCTGCCTGTCAGTACCACTGATGGGAGGAGAGGGATGGGTGTTCTGGAGCGGTGCCGGTGTCCTGAGTCCCAAGCAGAGCAGGGAAGGCTGGATTGGGACCCGCTTGTAGGATCACCACTTTGGAAACCCCTTGGGGGTGCAGCTGGTGGGTCAAGGTGGAGATTTGTGGTGTCAGAGGAAACCCGTAGTGGAGGCTGGAGCCGATGTGTTTGCTGGACTCGTGCAGGGATGTGCAGGAGCTGGTGGATGCAGGTGTGGTTGGTCAAATGTAGCTGAGACATTTTGCGAGCTGACATTGAATTTCTGTTTTATATCAGAGAAGGAGAACAGGTTGGACAGGTAGACTCTCACTCTGCCATTGGATTCTCCAGTGAGAAAATTAAATAGTGGGTTTTTACAGAGAGAAAGATAAAAACTCACAGGCAAAAATCAGGCTATGCTGGATGTTTTTGTCCAGGAAATACTTTACAGAGAGTAGATACAAATTTTTTAAGAGCTGGTGTTGCCATGTGTGGCTGTGGGTGAGCAGAACCAACGGGGAGGGGAAGCAGCAGGGAATTCTCTGCTCGCTCTCTGTCACCTTGGAGCAGCACAGGCAGGCAACAGGATGTTGCTCTGGCAGTGAGGTTTGTGTTTGGATCTCACCCCGCTGCTGTGGATAGCAAATGCAGGATCCGAGCATCCCGTGTGTGTGTGCCTTCCCAAAGACCGAGCTAGGCAGCTCACTATGCTTCTCCAGAGCAGAGTTAACATCCAGGTCTTTTCACATGCTCTTCTTCTCTCCATCTGTCTGTCTCTCTCCCTGTCCGTGCTTTGGTGCATCAGGACTACTGAGCAAGTGAAATTTCTCTGTTTTCTGTTGTAAGTACTCTCTCCTGTATTCCTTTTCTTTTCCTTTGCTGTTTTTGTCCTCTCTCTGGGTGTGTGCTGCCCCACTCGTCTCCATGGCATGCCAGCTCCTTCTGCCCTTTGACTTGTGCTCTCTGCTGTCTGGTTTGTGCCCCCGCACCCCTCGGCGGGGTCCCCAGGGTGGCCTGGCCTGGTGAATGCCTGGGAGTGAGGGAGGAGAGGAGAGCTGAGTTGAGCTGAGCTGCACCAGAGGCACACGCCCGTGCTTGTCCTCGCAGCATGCCGCCTTGCAGCGTCTTCTGATGGTGGACAAGTGCTCAAAACCTTCAGCTAATGGAGGGGAGGAGGTTTTTGTTGCCTTGGTGCTGGGGGGGAGCTCAAACCAGCTGCCAGGTGATGTGATAACCCTGGCACAGGAGAGGGTGCAGAAAAGAGGAGTGAGAGGATGTGGTGAGTTTGACTGCTCGTGGCAGGGCATGAGGGAGAAAACCAGTCCAGAGCGATTCTTCAGTGTGACCGAGGTGTGCATGGCAGCGTGCAAAGAAGCCTCCGTGTGCCGTGCCACGTCGCTCGTTGTGCTCTGCCGCGCATGTGTGCAATGGGGTGGGGAGGCTGGAGAGTGGCAGTGGGTGGGGGCAGTTCCATAAACCTGGGAGCAGCTCGCTGCAGTCCTGCTCGAGCCTTTGCTGTGTCCCTGCGGCGGGGAGTGCCGTGTCTGAAGGCTGGCATCCCTCCCGAGGTCCCCGCAGCGGCTGTCACACGAGCTGTTCCAGCTCAGCAGGTGTCTCCTGGGGGTCAGACATGGCCCGAGCCTGGGAGATCCCTGAGTGTGGAGTGTGAGGGGTTGAGATGCAGGAGAAAAGCTCATGCTCTCCCACCCACATTCCCACTGGGACGGTGCCTCCGCTGCCTTGCGCTGTGCTGGTGCCCAGTGTGTCGGGATGCAGCCGTGCCTGCAGCCCTGCGCAGATGGCCTCCGAGATGGGTGTCTTCAGGAATGTGGGATGAAGTTCCAGGGACAGCTTCCTCACTGGAGGGCAAGGGGACCACCTGCAAGACCTACTTGGGCTAAACTTCCCACCCAAGGGGCCCCTCTCCGTGGGGCAGCATTTGCGTCAGGCGGAGCGTTTGTTCGAGGCACAGCACTCGCCCTGGTGCTCTCCCACTCTGCCCTGGCCGCGCGGGTCTGACTCACGTGGGAGATGTGGATGCTGTGGAGAAGTCCCAGACAAATCTGCAGCTGCAGGGACAGGGCATGAGACAGCCTGGACATGGTTCTTCCTGCAGAAAGTCGACATGCACTGAAGCCTCGGGTGCCTGGACACGCAGGGCGAGGGCGCAGCGAGGGAGATCCTTCTTTGCCAGCTCCTTGGCGGTTGCCTCTCTCGCCATCAGCCTCTTGGGGTCCTTGCTCCACTCCTTACCTTCCTCAGGAATAAACACCTCACAGACAAACCCAACTGATGTGTAGTCGTGTCTTTTGTTTGCCTGTTCCTTCCGTTCCTTCCAGAACTTGCTCTGCCTCGGTGTTCACTGGTGAGTGGGGTGCTGGCCTGCGGTGGGTGCAACGCTAGAGCTGGGACTGCCTCCCCCTGCTTGGGCTGTCTCGCACGCGCCCCTGCATCCCCACAGCACCCCTGAACCCCCCTCAGCTGCTGCTTCTCTCTCCTGCAGGAGCGGCTGCAAGGTGAAGCAGCACGAGGCGCAGCCCCTGGTCCTGGACATCAGCACTCAGGTACGTGGGATCTCATCCCCAGAGGTGCGGGCTGGGCACAGGGATGCTGGGATGGTGCTGGGGAGAGCTGGGCTGCCTGAGCTTCACGCTGGCATCTTCCCTGCGGGCAGTTCCTGCTGAGAAGGGAGGGATGGGGGCTGGTGGGGAGCAGCTTGCCAATGGATTTTAAGCCTTCCATACTTTCCATGAAGTATCCAGCAGCTCACCTGGTGGCCTGATCCCTGCAGATTAACCCAGTCTTGCTTAACTGCATACTTTGGTCCTGCAGGATGAAGGAGTGTTGATCTCAGAAATCCCAGATATTACAAATCGGGATGGACGTGCCACTGATGAGGAGAAGCTGGCCTCCACCACCTCCACGCAGAAAGCAGCCGGGCTGGAGAAGAAGGCTGAGCCAGAAGATGACCTGGAGTACTTTGAGTGCTCGAATGTCCCTGTGTCCACGGTGAAGCACAAACCAGAGGCAGGTAAGGAACATCCTGGTTGCCTTCAGCTCTGGGAATGTGCCGTGACTGCACCCAGGGAGCCTCTGTAGCCTCTAGCAAGGAAATGGTGCTGTTGAGGCAGCGCAGGCTCATCAGAATTTATTTACACTGACAGGGCTAAAGGCTGCTGCAGGTTCTAATGGAACCTCCCATTGCTTTCCTGCACTGTTTCCAGTATGGAAAATGATGGTCCAGGCTGTGTTTATTTAGACTTTGAGTACAGAGCACTCTCCCCACAATGCTGTGGTGGGATGTGGGTCAGGCACGAGGTTCCCTCCCTGTGGTGCTCCCTGCCAGTGCCCCCTGACACCAGTGCTCCCTGCTGAGCTGAGCTGAGAGCTGAGCAGGACAATTGTCCATCGATGGGAGCATCCTGCCCTGGCTCCTGGGCTGCATGGTCCCTGCTTAGAGCCTGTGCCAGGAGCAGAGCTGCCAGGACTTGGTGTCCCAGCACAGGGGCTGTGGTTGATGGAGAGCTCAGTAACGCCACAGAGACCCCCATTATTGCTCCTGGTGGAATTCTGCTGTCAGTCTCCCACGTAATTAGCCTCTCTGACCAAGCCATTACAAAATAATTAAAAGCCAGGCAACGTGACATTTAATCAATAGCCAAGTCCTAGGTGCAAGCAGGAGAGATCACCACGGGGGGGTTGCAGCCCTCCCCTCTGCAGGGACCTATTAATCATTTCTCCCGATGGCTGTGCTGGGCTGCCAGCTCCGGGGAGAGGAGAATGGTCCTTTGTCCTCAGGGGAGGAAAATCTGACAGTCAGGGGAGAGGCTGGGAGGGTTTGTTTATTGCTGCTGGTCTCAGAGGGCCAGGCAGGTGCACGGGCTCGGTGGGAGCTGTGGGTGCAGCTGCTGGCACTGGGATAAATGCAGGGAAACAGTGGGAAGTCTGTGGTCACCAGCGTTACATTGCCTCCTTCCTTTCCAAGCTGAGCTCTCTAAATACACAGTTCTCTGCCTGGTTAACACATGAATCATGTCTGCAGTTGTGTGAGTGTGGTCCATAAATTACCCCTCATGCTGTGTGAGGCAGCGCCGTGCCCACAGGTCAGGGTGTCCCTCCTGCAAGGCAGGGTGTCCTGTGAGGCAGTGTCCCGCACGTCAGGGTGTCCCACACCTTGCAGATGTGGGGAGATGTTTTTTATCTCCTCTCTGCTGTTAAGAACAGCAGGGGCCATGTGGCAGCTCCTTTGGAGGATGATGGGACTGGCTGGCATGGGCTGGTGCTTGTGCTACTTGGAGTGGTCTGAGCAGCTGGTCTACTCCAGCATCCTGTTGAGGTGCAGAACGTCCTGTGCATCTTCCTCCTCCTCAGCTGCTGTGGTCTCAGGCATGGGTGGCAGCCCTGGGGACATGGACGGGCACAGGCTGAACTGCCACCAGAGGGAAGTGTTGGCTTCCTCTCCAAGGAGTGCAGGAAGGCTGGCAGGGTGCATGTTGTGGCACCTGGGGACAGGGTTTAATGGTGACCTTAGCAGCGCTGGGGACCTGATGGTCTTAGAGGGCTTTTCCAACCAAAATGGTTCCATGCAAGGGCAAGAGCTGGGGGCAAAGATGCCTTTGGGAGGGGAAGCTCAGGGGATGGAGTGGCTCAGAGGTACCCTCCTACGTCTCAGAAAATCTATGTGTGCTCAGGGTGCTGTTTCCAAGTCAATAAAAGGTTGTGTTTCATTGTCTTTAGGTTTTGAAAAGGAGATCTGCAAGCAGATGGAAAAGGATGGGCCTGGCATCTTCCCTGTGAGTGCCTCTCGCTTTTTCCTTTCTGAAATGAGTTTCTTTGGGAGGTAAAATTCTTGACAAGCCCACACAGGGACTTGATAAAAATAGCAGAGATTTCCCAGCAGGCCTGGAGGAGCCTGGCAGAGACAGATCCCTCCTGGGTGGGCACTGTGGTGTGGGAGGGAGGGAGGAAGGGAGGGATGCTGGAGACAGAGTAGGAGCAGTGCCGAGCCAGGGCTGCACTGGAAAGTGGCTGAAGGACAGGGAGAGGGCAGAGGACACCATGGGGAGGGGACAAGCTGCTGGACACTGGTTGTGTCTCACATGGGGTGACCAGGGCTGGCTATGATGGCCTGTGGGTGCTGGTGCCTTCTGCAAGGGATCCTCAGCCGCTGCCCTCAGGAAGGGAGCTGACAGCAGAGATGGGGGGAGAGTAAAAAAGCCCTGGCTCTGCAGCCACACTGACCCTGACACCCCAGCAGCAGCACCACTGTGCTGGGACACCCCTGACACGCCCCAAGACCTCTCTGCTGCGGGGGGCACCCTGTGCCAGCTTAGCAGCCCCTGGCCAAAGCTGCTTGAGTTGACAAGCAGATGACAGTGAGATTAGCGACATCAGCAACACCAACTTCTGTGAGACAGATTTAACTGTGCTGAGCCCCACAAGGACGTGAGGCAAAGTGAACCTTTTGTTTGGTGCCCAGGGAGCCTGGGTAGGCTCTGGTCCTGCAAGCAGGCTGGTGTCACCCCAAAGGCACCTGCAGGTGCTCAGGTGTGCACCTGCTTTTTGGAGATACTGTGGGAGGCTGCTGCCAAACCACACTGGGCTGAACCTCCCCAGTGTTGAGGTGTCCGGCCCCAAACCTGCCCCAGGGGCGGCTCCCACCACCGGCCATGGCTGCAGTGGAGCTGAGAGAGCCGTGCAGGGCTCGGGGAGCTTGAACTGAGCAGCAACTGAAGCGCTGGGGAGGAGGGGAGGGGAGAAGTGCTCCAGTGCTCTGGTTTCCAAAACGTGAGGAGCAGGCTGCCTCCTTCCTCCGAGCACTTCTCTATTTATGGCCTGGCAGCCCGTTCCCAAGGAGATGCTGCACGGCTGTCACTCGGCTGGGTGATGAAAGGAGGAACAGGCGGTGGTGTCAGCCTGGCTTGGAGGAATGTTTCTGGAGGCCTATCAGGCTGCAGGACCCCCCAGAGGAAGGGATAGGGTCAAAATCCAGTCAGGAATCAGCACCTGGGCTGTGGGGCTGAGCCTTCCCCACAGTTTGGTCTCTGTGATAAAATAGGGGAGAACACTCTGAACAGGGGAGGTGGGTGAAAAGAAACCCCCCACAACATCCCAGCTGGGTAATTCCCCCAGGACAATCCTGGGCTGTGCTCCATGGACAAGTGCCCCAGCGTGAGCAGGAGCGAGAGTCCCCTGGCTGGCATCTGCCTCAGCGAGTCCGAGAAGGCGGCCGTGCTCACGCTCATCAGAGAGGAGGTAACGGCCGGTCCCTGTCCCCTGGGGCTGCCCCTCGATGGACCTCACCATGGGGGGAGCAGGGGCCGCTCTGCTCTGCCTGGGAGGGGGGATCTGATCCCCTGCGTGGGTCAGAGAGGGGAAGCCCCTCAGAGCACATCCCAAGGGTCCCCTGTCTGCTGCAACCCAGATAATCACCAAGGAGATCGAGGCCAATGAGTGGAAGAAGAAATACGAGGAGAGCCGGCAGGAAGTGCTGGAGATGAGGTACGAGCTGTCCCTGGCACGGCTCTGCGCCGGCAGCGCCGGGCTCTGCGCGCCCCTGGCAGGAGGAGGCTGAGCGGGGTGGAAGGGGCTGACCCAGGTCAGCCTCACCGGGGTGGGGTGTCTTGGGAGAGATGTTCTCTTAGTGCTGGTGCTGTGTCAAGCCTGCTCGTTCCTTTGCTGCAGAAATAAAGCCCCGTTAGCTGTGCCAGCCCCAGCGGCAGAGGGGGGTCTTGGCCTGAAGCAGCACTGATGGGTGCTGCAGCCCCAACATCTGCGTTGCAGCCCCAACATCTGGGCCCTGTGACTGTGCGGCTGCAGGGGTTTGATGGTGGGGCATGGGCCAGCAGGGCCTCCTGTGGGGCAGATTGTTGTCAGCACAGCTGGAGGTGCATGTCCCCAAAATCAGGGGCCTCTCACCTGTTTTTTTTCCCCTCTTCCTTCTAGGAAAATTGTGGCTGAGTATGAAAAGACCATTGCCCAGATGATAGGTAAGGTGCTGTCACCTGGGCAGGTGTGCGGGGCAGGGAGCTGGCTGCCACAGCCGTCCCCACTTGGTCACTGTGTCCTTGTTGTTTGTTCTCCATCCCAGAGGATGAGCAGAGGACAAACATGACATCTCAGAAGAACCTGCAGCAGCTTACGATGGAAAAGGACCAGGCTCTGGCAGACCTGAACTCGGTGGAGAGGTCCCTGTCAGATCTGTTCAGGAGATATGAAAACCTGAAGGGCGTCCTGGAAGGATTTAAGAAGGTCCTTACCTTGGTTTGCCCTTTCTCCCTGCAGCTTTGGTCCCCGGACACAGGGTTCCTGTGCAGCCACGCTCCATGTTTCTGTGCTGCTGAGCTGGATAAGGGGCTCCAGCATAAAGCAGAAGTTGGTTTTATTTAAAGCATTTGTTTTTACACTCAGAACTGTATCTATCATCCCATCAGAGTAATGACTTTGTGCCCAGTCCCAATGCAGATGGATGTACTTTCTTTTGCAGAATGAAGAAGCTCTGAAGAAATGTGCTCAAGATTATCTAACCCGTGTCAAGCAGGAAGAGCAGCGGTATCAGGCCCTGAAAGTCCACGCAGAAGAAAAATTGGACAAGTAAGGTCATGCATGAGATTGCTGGGTGCTTCAAGACCTTGTAGGGAAGCAGCTCCATTTGCTTTCCAGAGGCTGGAAGGCAGGAGCTGAATGATGTGAAAAGCTGCATTTTACAACCTCGGGCTCAAGTGTCCCTAAGTGAGGCAGAGCAAATCCCTGAACGCATTCTCTGATCTCTACTTATTTATTTTTTAATGGAGAATCTGAGGTTCACGGTCTATTTATGGTCACTTACCAAGTTCCCATCTTTCAGAGGGCTCGTGTTTGTGGTACGTGAAGGGGCTGTGCAGCCCTGGGGCTCAGCTGATGAGCAGGAGCTCACCAGCACATATAACCCCGAGTGAAGTGGGTGGTGAGGTGGTTTAGCTTGGTTCTGAAAGAGCAGAGTTTCGTACAGGGGCTTGGAGGAGCTGAATTAACCCAGTTTCATCCAGTTCCCATATGGGCAAACCGCCTCTGTTGTATCCAGGCAAGCGGAGCTGGGCTCTGCAGTTGCTGCGTGGCCTCAGGCCGTGCCATGGTGCTCCTGCCTGCACCCAGACCTGGCCACTGGCCCCCTCTGTCCATCCCCCACAGAGCCAACGAGGAGATCGCCCAGGTGCGCACGAAGGCCAAGGCGGAGAGCGCGGCGCTGCACGCTGGGCTGCGCAAGGAGCAGATGAAGGTGGAGTCCCTGGAGAGAACCCTGCAGCAGAAGGTAACACACCTGCCCCACGCCTCTCTGCCAGCCCTGCCAGCAGCTCCTGTTGCTGCCTTGAGCATCCTGCTGATGCCAGAGGTGTCCTCCAGATTTTTGGTCAGAAGGTGGTTTGTGGGTTTGTTTTTTGGGGTATTTTTTTGGTTTGCTTGGGGTTTTTTGTGTTTTATGGGGTTGGTTTGGATTTTTTTGGCAGAATGGGCATTGCAGGCTCTGCCTGCTTGCAGAGATGTGGGCTGGGGCTGGGTTGCTGGAAATCTGTGCAGCTCTGGGGTCTGACTGGGATGAGGAGGGGTGAGCCCAGGGGCCCGCACAGTGCCTGGATGCACAGAGGAGCTGTTGCAAGGGCAGGTGTAGGAGCGGGCTGCCCCTTCCTACGCAGGCTTGATGGCAGATGGCCCCAGGTTTTATCCCCCACCTGTGCCACCATGGGAGTCCCCAAGGTCTGCTTTTCTTCCAGAACCAGGAGATTGAGGAGCTGACCAAGATCTGCGACGAGCTGATAGCGAAACTGGGAAAGTCAGACTGAGTCTCACCACCCCTTGCCAGCACTCTGCACTTGGCCGCTTTTCTCGTGACGTTGAGCACCTTGCCTTACTCCCGGGCTCCCCGCAGAAAAGCTGCGTGTCCAGCTGCCCCGCTTGGCTGCCGGACCTGTGGCTCCTGAGCAGAGCCGCTCTCCTCACTCTCCCTGTCTGCTTCCCACAGCTCCGGGGCTGGGATCCCTGCAGTCAGGCTGGGAATCCTGTGGTCAGCCTGGGCCTGCGTGTCCCTCCCAGGACCTGCCACACTGTCCGTCTGCACCAATGCCAGCTCTCAGGTGGGAGGTGACAGCCTGGGCTCTGTCCCCCTTGGTTGGGCTGGGTCTGTTTGTGTCCCCACTGTCACTTACTGTCCTCACGTGCTCAGCGGAACAGTTCCAGCCACGTGGTAGGTCCTGCCCTGGGATGTGGGTGATGCCAGGGGTGCTGCTGGCTGGCTCTTGCGCTGGGGAAGGAGACCTGGCACCTGGATGGCTGGTCTCTGGTTCGTGGGTGAAGTCCAGCACAGCATCTCCCTGTCCCTGGCTGTGCCAGCCTCAGAGGAAGGGAGCTGACATCTCTGCATTCGTGCACTTTATGAGCATTTATGGGCACTTGGGCTCTCTGCTCACTCCTTCCAGGCAGGCACGGTGCTGACACAAGGCACGACTTGTTTCCCCCAGGGCACTGAAACAGTCACATAACCTGTAGTAACTTCGGTCCTCTTCAAGGGAGAGTCTGGGTGAAGGGAGGCAGGAGGTTGTGGCACCAAGAGGTGCTTGAGAAACAGGGGGATGTTGGTTCTGGAGAGCTGGGACTGCCCTTCCATCCTCCCCTTGGCCATCCTGCCTGCAGCCCTGGCCCCTCCAGTGCCTGGGGGACCTGGTGTTGAACACGTGCAAAGCCAAGGCCATTGCTGGTGACTCCCCGTGCCATAGCCAGATCAAGGCCCCATTTCAGAGGCTGCAGGAGAAAGGAAGTGAACCCTGAGCTGCCTCGTGGCTGCTGCAGTAGCTGCAGTGGTGGAGGATTCTCTGCCTTGAACAGATAGTCCTAAAGTGTGAATTAAGGGAAATATTTGCAGTTTGGACTGTTTCCTGCCCAGCCTGTCAAACACTTTCACAAACCTTTTTGCTGCTACTTTTTTGTAACAATTGAGCTCTTCTCCTTCTATTTTCTAATTCCCTGTGTTGAGCATGCAGAGCAAACACCTGTTTAAGCCAGAGCCATACACTTGATTATATTTTATTAGTTATATAATGTATAGAGAGAGTTTATTCTACACTTAAGCAAAGGTGTCAGCAGCCTGCCCCAGCACACAGCTTCCCAGCCCAAGCCCCCAGTTACCCCAGTGACGGACTGGTCAGGGAAGCCAGTGGCTGACACCACTCAAAGCAGTGCACCTGTTGCTTGTGCTGGATATTCACCCTTTGCACAGTTGACAGAAAGGAAAAACCTTTTTTCCCCCTCTCTTTTCAACCCCTTTGATCTCCCCACCTGTCCGCCTCCTGGGCTGGTGAAAAAGCTTCAATCATATGATCAACAAGGACTGTTTCTGTTCCCCTTTGGGAGTCTGTGCAGGTAAAGCAAACCCCTGAGATGCAGAGATTTCTTGGGCAGTTGGCTTTTTCTCTTGAGGAACCAGAGTGCAGCATTGCACAACCTCTCAGAGCTGGTAGAAGGCTGGTTCATGGCTGGATTTTGGTTTGGTCACTGGTGCACTGCACAAGGTGCCCGTGTGAGGCTGGTGGAGCCCTGGTGTGGGAGGCAGGTCCCAGATGGGACTGTGGCAGCTCTCAGCCTTCTGCCTTGCTCAGGGCCGTGATGCTCGTGTGCTGTCTTGGCTCAAGGTGTCACAGTCTGAGGTCAGTCTCTCCCCGGGGCGTTGCTCTGGCCCTTGGAGCTGATGGGTAATTGCAGAAGTTTAGGTTTCACCACTCAGCACTTCCCCAGACCCCTGACCTGCGCACAGCACAGTCACTGCTGCAGCTTTCCCCTCTGGGCTGTCTGCGAAGCATGGCTCCACTGTGATAACGCACGGGGCAGAGTCCTCCATCCCTCCTGTCCCTGCTCCCCAGTGTCACCCGGTCCTGCCGTGCTGCCTCCTCCAGCCGGTGCTGTCGCATTCCCGTGCCTGTCCGCATGCACCCCAGTCTGGGCAAAGAAGATTCCTACGGAATGATTTATTAACTATAATATGGTTATAGTTACATATATATAAATACATATGTAATGGGTATAGTTATATAAAGTAGAAGGTGTGTGTTTGCAAACAGGCAGGATGGTTGCACCTCGTGTGCCGCACTCTGACATGCCGAGGTGATGGTGTCCCTGTGACCAGCACAGGGAAAGGCAGGTCCCTGTGCACGGTGTCACAGCCTGGGTGTGTTTGTTGTCTGTTCCTTGCAGTAGACTTTAAATGCCCCTTTCTGGCAGCGTTGGGCGCTGCCCGTGCTGCTGTTGCTGTTTGCAGTGTGTGTTTGCCAGCAGATCTGTCTGTAACCAAGTGCCAACCAGTAACCCCCAACTACTGATCTCTTCCCCCATCCCTCTAGTGTGACCTCCCCCAGGCAGGAACTTCCTCTGCATTTACTCCCACCCCTCTGCTTCCAGCCATGTGTGTAACTGCCATCACCATCGGTTTTATATGTATGATAATTTCCCTTTTATATGTCAGGTAAATATTTGTAAGAGTTATACTCACACAAATGAGATTATTATAATGATTACTAATATATTTTTTCCATGTTTCATTGCCTGAGTAAAAACTGTGTTTATCACTCTTGAAAGCTTTCTTGGTGTTTGTGAGGTTGGTGAAGAGTTTTTGGAGGAGTTGGCTTTACCTTCCAGAATGGGCTGTGGTCTGCCTTGTCTTTATTAATGTGGTTTACATGGCAGTTGGTTTCAAATAAGCACAGTTATCATCTGTTCCTGAAATCTGCATTCCTGCACTCTGAAATTCAGACCTGGGATGACTTTTCTGGCCCCCTGACTCCCACCATTCCCACCACACCGTGATGGTGCTGAGCTGTGGTGGTGAGCTCAGACAGCAGGAAGAGCTGAGGCAGCAGCAGGATGTCAGGCAGGAGAATCCTTGGCCTAATCCCTGCGCTGACAACCCTCTGTGGCCTTGGGTAAATCCTTCTGGAAGGATGGAGCCCTGGGGGCTGGGGAGTGCAGGAATTGTTCCACTGGGCTCCCAGCCCTGTAGGGGTTTTCAGTTCTCTTGCACTTCTCTTTTGGTGGGTTGGAAACTCTCGAGGGGTTTTCCCCAACTTGGCTGCTACTCATAACAAGAAAGGGGTTGTTCTCTGGACGGAGCAGGTGGGCTTGATCACAATCTTTGAAAGCCACCACAGGGTTCTGTGTCCAGGGGTGGTTTCCAAAGCAGGCACCAGCAGGATATGGGGCAGAGCCCAGCCCCATCCAGTGGCACCAGTGTGGCTCTGCCCCACTCCCATTCCCCAGCCCGGCCCATGTCCTTGGGGAGCTGTGTCCTGCCCCCCCGGCTAAGATGGCATTATCCAGGGGCTGCAGTGAGGTGTTATCCCAGCCCCCGATACAATCACTCAAGCAGATTAGCTGTAAGACCTTAAGACAAAACAGCAGCTACGCACCCCACACTGCACACTGCTGAGAATGCCTGCCCTGAAGACCCTACTGGCCCTGGCCATCGTCACGTCCCTGGCTGGAGAAAGTAAGTGTCCCTTGGCTCCAGGCAGCACAAGGTCGGGTAAATCGCTGTAGCTGCTCCTGCGCTTGCTGCTGCTCCATCCCTGTCACCTGCCTGCGGGCTGGCACAAGCCCACCGTGCCCCTGTCCCTTGCTGCTCCCACCCCTGCAGGAAAATGATGTTTTGGGGGGGAGGGTGGCTTTCCCCTCTGAATACCACCCAGAGAAGCCTCCTGTCCCTTGCCTCTCTGCCACTGGCACAAAGCCCAGGCATGTGGTGCCCAGCAGGGACCACAGAGCCTCTGGTCTCCAGTTCTGATGGAGGCTCCTGAGCCAAAACCCTGCAGCCTCTCTTGGCTAGAGCTGTGTTTCCCTGCTAAAACTTGGTTCCTCCAAGGCATAGTCACAAAAAGCCATTGTAAAAGGCAGGAGAGTTGGTGCACTGCTCAGAGCAATGCCATGGAGTAGGGGCAGCTCCAGACAGTTCCAGGATCTTTGGACCAAGGCAAGATGAATGTGACTGTGTTTTTAGCTCAGGGCAGATGAAAGGCTGTGCCATGCTGTGAAGAACAGCAAAGGAGACACAACACAACCCAGCAGCGGAAGCCGGGTCATTGTGGGTTACTGGCAGGAACTTACTGGCATCTGACCCCATGAAATCCCCACTTTCCCCGTTCATGGGTTTTCTCTCCCTGAGATGAAGCTGGGAGCTCTGGGCAGGAGCCGGCCCCGCTGCCACGAGAGGGCTCTGCTCCGTCAGCAAAGCAGAGACGAGTTCCATCTCCAATACCGGCGGTAGTTTATCCATCCCCATCAAAATCAAGGATTCATCATTTCAGGCAGGAGCAGCATCTTCAGGTCTGGGTTTTTCTGGGGTGTGTGTATGCTTTGAGGGGTCACACAGCTCTTGCACCACTGTCGGCTCTGACGCGCAGGAGAGAGGGGCTGGCTGCTATCTAACCTGCCTGTGGCCTCCTTTAAGGACGATCTGGAGACGGCTCGTCCCTCCCGACTCACGCATCTGCCTGGCACTTTACTACTGCGTGTCACCGTGCTTGGTCCCAGGCAGCACCCTTGGGCTGAGCTTCCTGAGCACAGTGTAGTTCGTGGGAGGTACTCCCACAGGTTGGACGAATTCTTCCTTCTCCCCCCCAAATTACTTATTAAAGTGAAATCTGGCACAAGAAGACAAAGGTCTAGGATGGGTTTTTAAATATTATGTCTACCGGTTTTTACTGTAAAAGGAATTTCAGGACTCTCAGGAAGTCTTTGCAGGGCAAGGACTCAGCAGAGCTCACCTGCCCAGTTTAGCTCTCATCGTTTTGAGTCACACTTGGAAGAGTTTTGCATTAATTTTGTGGACAGGTGAGGCCCCATCCTGCATCCTGCTGCATGCCATGGCAGTGCCTGCTCATGGCTCGACTGCGAACCCTCGCCTGTGACTCCCCGTCCCTGGGCTGGGGGTCACCAGTGTCCGTGGAGACCCACAGACTCTGGCGGGGCACTGGGGGCTCTGGGATGGTGCTTCGCTGCCACTCTCATTCCTCCTCATCTTCACTCAGGTAAAGCACTGAAATGCCACAAATGCGTCGCATCCAACGAGAACGACTGCAACCAGCAGGGATCCCACAGCTGCCCCCAGTACGCTGATGCCTGCTCCACCATCACCGCACCCAGTAAGTCCCTTGGCTGGAGGGCCGGGGCGCTGGGCGGGACTGGGGGTTCCAGGGGGAAGGAGGGTGGGACCGTAGGGTCTTAGAGGGGTCCAGAGGGGCTGGGGACCGGAGGGCGAGGAGAAGCAGGGGACCTGCCGAGGCGGAGCAGGAGGCGGCTTCCTCTTGCGGACAGGAGAGGGATCCTTTTATTCCGCATCCGTACCGCCGGGACTCAGGTGTTCTTTCTCCTCTCCCAGTGAAACCCCCGGTTCCCGGGAGTGCCTGACCCCCGTGTCGCGTTGCCTTTCCTTGCAGACAGCGTCATTAAGTCCTGCTCCTACAAGTCCTTCTGTGACCAGGCGCGCCGCGGCGGCTCCGGCGGGGCCACCGTGCGATGCTGCTTCAGCGACGACTGCAACGGGCCGGCGCGGGGCTCCGGAACGGCGTGGGGGTCACCCGCCGCCCCTGCCCAGCCTGCTGGCCACCGCACTGGCCGGGACGCTGATGCTGGGCTGGTTCTGAGGGGTCCGGCGGGGCGGCCGGCCCCGCGTCGCTGCTCGCTGCTGTAGCCTAGGGACGCGGGCGGGGGGGGCTCGCTGTGGGAGGCGTCCCATCGCCTCCAGTCCAATAAACGCTGCCGTTGGGAACCGTGTTCGCAGCCTCTCATTGACAGGGAAACCACAGCAGCGAGAGGACGTACCGAATCGAACCGGTTTGGCTTCTGGTGCCACGCCGGAGGGCTCTGCCAGGCAGAGCCCGGGATCCCAGCGCAGATTCCCCTCATCCCCGTTGGTCCAACGGAGATGCTTTTGGGCTGCTTTCTGCAACTCGAGTCGCGGCTGTGGAGAGAGGTTTCTGTGGCTGCGAAGACATGGGGGGAGATGTGAGGCTGCTCTGTGGTCTGGGGCTGCAGGTGGTCCCCCAGCTCAAAGCTCTGCTGGAAAGTCCCCCAGGAGTGCTCGGTGTGGTTTGGTTTTGTGAGGGAGAATGGTAAAAGTGAGTGAAGAGAGTGAGGAGAACAGAAAGGAGAATGATGAAGGGAGTGAAGGATGGCTGGGACCATGAGAATCTGACCACAAGAACTGTAAATGCAGGGTGAGCAGCAAACAGCAGCCGTCTGCTGGAGTCTGCCCCCGTCAGCACACGAGGAAAAGGGGAACAGGCACTGAAACTGAAAAGAGCAAATTTGAACAGAAGAAAAGAAGTAATTCAGCACGTGCGGATCCAGCCATGGAACTCACAGCTGGAGGATGCTGCTGGAACAGAGACCTCGGTGAGTGCTGGAGGATGAGAGGGTTGGAAGTCCTGCAGAACATGGCCACAGTTTTGTGAAGGTTAACATACATATGCCAAGAGGGTCGCTGGGCTGCTTCCACTGGAGGGGAACATCTGGAAAGCAGATTATTCCCTGTCTGCTGTGGATCCGGCTCCTTCCCCAGGGCACACGGAGGGTGTTCTCCTGCGGGGGGCTCTGTCTGCTGGTGGAACCTCCAAAGGCCCTGGGGCAGGGACGTGCCCTGCCCGGGACTTCCCTCATAACCCTTCATCTGCTGGTGGGGTGTCTTAGTGACTTCCAGGGGCTGCTTGTCCCCCAGGCAGGTTACATTGGAAAGTCTAGGAGAAATGCCAGGCTCTCCGAACGAAGGGCGAGCAGCGGGGTGACTCGCTGCCGTGTGATGGTGTGCACAACTCAGCGCTGGCCCAGGCTCCGGCGGGTCACAAGGGCTGCAGGAGATGCCTCGGTATAAAAATACTCCGTGGAACAGTTTAGTCTTTGCAAAGGGAGGGAAGGGGGAGAGGGGGAAGCAGCGGTGGCGGGGCAGGGCTCGAGACCTCCAGGATGCCGGGAGCAGGCAGCCAGCAGTGGGAAGGAGCGGACTCGCGTGGGACGGACAGGGGTGCGGTTTCCGTGAGCCAGCTCCTGCGCACCCTCGGCGGCGGCAGCGCAGCACCAGGATCGGTTTCACCCGCGCCGGGAGAAAGTGCTTCGGGGCAGATGGAGTTTCGGAGAGAAAGTGGGGGCTTCCCCTGGGCGGCACGGGGCGGGCAGCGGGTGTTTCCTGCTCCCCAAATCCACCCCGAGCTCACTCCAGCAGCAGCTTTCCCGAGAGATGCTCCTGCAGGAACCGCGACCCGAACTGGGCGGCTCATCTCCATCAGTGCCAGCCTCAAGCACATCCTGAGCGGTCTTGTGTTGGGTCTGGGGATTCACCGGGAAGGCCCCGAGCCTAGGACTGGGCGGCCCTGGGGGACGCAGAGACCGCAACAGGCTGGGACCGGCACCGGCACCGGCACCGGCACCGGGCTGGCCCCCAGTCCCCCAGCAGTTAGCCCTGCGGCGGCGGCCCGGGGCGGCAGGTGCGGAGGGACACGGACGGACGGCGATGGACGGAGGGATGGACACCAACCCCCCGCCCCAGGGAGCCGCCCGCGCCCGCACTCACATCCGGGCCGGGTTTGCTAATGACAGACGTAATTATCCCGGAAAGAAGCGACGGCGGAGTCAGGGGCACACCCCCTCCGCCGCCGCCCGCCCGCCGCCCGTCCGTCTCCTCCACCGCCGCCCGGCGTGCGCAGCGCCCAGCCCCGGCTCGGCCCCGCCGCCCCCCGCCCGCTCCGCCGGCCATGCGCGGGGCGCAGCCAGGGACGCCGCGGGTAAGTGCAGTGCCCGGGGGACACGCGTGTCCTGTAGGCAGCGCTCGCTCTTGGGCTTCTCCAGAGACCCGGCGGGGCGGGCTGGGAGCCCTCGCTGTCCCGTCCCCATCTCCCTCCGGCCCTTCCCCCGACTCCCGGGCTTCCGGGCTGCGGCGTCGGAGCGGCTGGAGGCGTCCGTGCCCCCGCGGCTCCGGGAGCCGGTGGGGAGGCGGCCCCAAAGCTGATCCCCCCGTCCCTGGCGGAGACTCGGGTCCCTGCAGCTGGATCGTCGGTGCTCGGGCTGGGGTCGAGCCCTCTCACGGTGCGAGCGGCTTCTGCTCGACGGTTCCTGCAGCGAAGGGTCGGGACAGGGGAGCGGGAGGCAGCGAGGGGGGCTCCGCCGGGAGCGGAGGGGTCCCCGTGTGAGCTCCGGAAGTGCTGCAGGCACCATCCTCGCCCAAAGTCTGTGAGGCTGGGGGCAAGCATGTTCGGGGCATGGGATTTGCAGCTATTCTGTGTGTTCTCCGACTCTTTGCGGCCAGATGAAGAGCTGTATCCAGCCTTCTCCCAACAGGTTGATAGTTTCGTTAAGGCAAGTATCTGGAATTAGAAGGAGCGAGTTGCTGGGCGCTGCCTACCCCGTCTGTCTCGTGGGTCGGGACAGACGTCGCAGCGTGAGCTCTGGGAGCTCCTCTGCAAGAGCAGGTAAGAGGAAGTGGTGCTGCAGCCGCTGCGGCTCAGCCGCGCGGGGCACTGGGCACCGCAGGTCGCAGCGCTTCTGGAACGGGGAGTCGTCCTGCGCCCCAGCCGCCAGCAGGGCAGAGCGGTGTGAGAGAGGAGGAGGATGCTGTGGCTGCCCACAGGTGCGATGGGTGCTGTGGAGGGAGGTGCCGAGGAGATGCCTCCCGGCCGCACGGCTGCGGTGCTCCAAATGTCGGGTCTCCGGTGCCTCGGGTTTTTCTGCTGCAGTGTTCCTGGGTTGCTCCTGTGGCTGTAGCTCTGCCGGGACAGAGCAGGGCACGGGCCGCTGTGATAAGTGCGGTGGCATCCTGAGGTGCTTCCTGGAAAGTCTGGCTGTGTGGCTGCACACGAGGCCTCTGAGCCACCCGTGGCCGCAGAGGGGACTTGGGTGCTGCATGGACGGTGCCCTGCACCTCCTGCCTCTCCCTGGGAAGCACTTCCCTTTATCTCAGGAGGCAGGCAAGGGGGTGGTTTTGCTGTTAATCTTCTGTAGCCCAATTGCTTGCGATGCCATTCACTGGGTCAGGAAAGGGGTGTCTTTTTTGCTGGGATATTGTGACTGAAAAAGCTGACAAATCAGTTGCTTCAGAGGTAGGAAAGAGTCCTGGAAGTCTCTGATGTGCTTCACTAGAAAATTGAGCATTTTCTGGCCCTCCTGGATTTCCTGAGCAGGGTGGCCCACATGTTGGCACAGATGGAGATGCTACTTTTATCCTTTTCTTATGGAAAAGTGCAGTTCTTGGTGACTCCAAAGAGACAGACCATTTGTGTCCTGTGGGCAGTGGGATGTAAGGGGACAGGAACCCAGCTGACTTTGGTGCAGAGTGTGGGGCAATCCCAATCTCTTCTGCCCAGAGATTTGTGCATATCCAAGTGCAGCCTGAGGTCAGTGTGCACAGAAGGGCTGAGCTGCTTTGTGGTCTCCCAGATGAGCCCATGGTAATGAAGGGTGGTGGTGGTGGGACATAGGGAGTCCCAAGAGGTGTCCCGTGGAGCTGGGGCTCATCTCTGCGCTGCCTGTGGCACACTCTGCTTCTTCCTCATCCATCTCCTAAGCAGAAATCTCTAAACTTTTGTTATCAGCAGAAGGAAGAGTTTATGAGGTTTGGTCTGAACGTGTTGGTATGGTTGAAAGTACCTAGGGATTGGCTTTCCATGTGCTTCCCCACCACAGAAATAACCCCACAAAAAAGCAGTGAGACTTGAAGTGGCCACAGAAACCCTTGTGCCAGGGCACCATTGTTGGTCTAAAACAACCTCTCGCCCTGCAGCAGCATGGTTCCCCATGAGCCAAGCCCCGATACCCATCTCTGAAATGTTGGTGATAAGATACTGAGATCCTGACAGCGGGTTGACTTTTTTCTGCCTCTCTACCTTTGCAGCTGCACCCCAGCTCTTGCACAACCCTCGCCTGCCCGGGCCCCACTCCACTGCAGCTCAAAAATAGTATTTCCTCCTTTTCTGCATGAGATCTTTTATTTGTCTAGCTCTGCTTCTGGCACCTGCGTGATCACCACTCTCCTGCCAGACAAACCACACTGGGTTCACTCACATCCTTTGGGTAACGGCTGCTCTCATCCCTGCCCTCCATCCTGTGCCGTGGGGAGAGGGCTCTGCCCAGGCAGTGGGACGCGTCCTGCCCACCCGTGCCTCTTGGCGCTGTTTCTGCTCCCCACACAGGGGCTGGAAGTGACGGCAGCGTTCCCCCTGCAGCTGAGGGGCCTTGAAGGAGACTCCTGGGTAGGGGGCAGCACTGGGGGGGTCCGTGCCCGTGGCAGACCTGGGGACATGGCATGGCCCTGCTGTGATGGGTCATCGTTTTCCCTGCTGACTCGACATCCTGGCTGCACAGATTTTCTGCTGGAGTTGCAGATTGTTCCCTGTTTCCTGGGAGTGTGCTCAGGCTCTCTAGCGTGCTGCTTTGGGATTACTTTTCGCCACGGTTCTCAGGGATCTGGTGTCTCATGTTAGACCCTTTGTGTCTGCTTTGTCCTCTCTCGTGGGGTTTGGTGGCTCTTGGGACTGGGAGTGATGGGTTGGTAAGTTGTCCCTTCCGTCTGCCTCTAGAGAGCTCAGATGTGGCTGAGTGACTGCGCTGGCATCCCCGCACACCTGGCTGGGCTGGGTTGGGGTGGCCATGGATGCGGGAGCAGCTCCCTGGGGAGCTGGGGCTGTGTTAGCAGACCACCCACCTCCCCCTGCCTGCCCCCACTCCGCAGGGTGATGCCAGAAGGAGCTCGGCATGCCGTACGTGGATCGACAGAACCGTATCTGCGGGTTCCTGGACATTGAAGAAAATGAGACCTGTGGCAAGTTTCTGCGGAGATATTTCATCCTGGACACCCAGGCCAACCACCTCCTGTGGTACATGGACAATCCTCAGGTAGGCACATGCTGGGCATGTCCGTGAAGTTGTCACTGAGTCTGTAGGCACATCCTGGCCTCCCTGGTGGAGGCTTCTCCTCCGGGTCCCCACAGGTGTGTGCTGTGTCAGAGTGTCTCATGGCTGAGCATGGCCATGACCAGGCTCCAGCCCTTCTGTGACCTCTGTGGTTTCCAGGACTGTCCCGAGGAGCACAGCAGGGCTGGTCCCACTGCTGAGCTGAACCAGGTGCAGGAAAGGGAAGTGGCTGAGGATGGCAGCTGCTGCCTGACCCCAAGGGCACAAAAGACAGGCTGGATTGCCCCTGCCACCTTCTCCCTGTCATTTACCTCCCATTGCTCATTCTGTGTGTTGCAGAACCTGGCCATTGGAGCAGGTGCTGTCGGATCTCTGCAGCTGACCTATATCTCCAAGGTAGTGTTGGGGTGGGGCAGAGGGAAGGTGAATGCTCCCTGTTTTCCCTTTATCCTTGCGGCATTCCCAGGAGAGGCGATGGCTTTCCCTGGAAGCACCCGAGGCCAGGTCCTGGTTCTGCCTGAGCTCGTGACCATCTCCCTGGGATGAAGCCTGAGTGGGCTGTGGGGAGCAGGGAGGGACCCTACAGCACAGGGATCCTGCTGCTGAGACCGTGTTCACCTTCACCCTGGACTGGCACGGGATGGGGTGCAAGGTCAGGTTGCAGGAGGAAGAGGAGCTGCTCTGCTGTGAGGAAGGACATGGGGTGGCCAGGACTGAGTGGGAACAGGAGCATGGTATCGGCGTGAGCTGGGCACAGAGCTGGCAATCGGCTGAGCAGTGCTTCAGGAGCTCTCCCCTGTGCCCAGAGGGCAGTGCCCTGAAGGATGAGACCTTCTGGAAACTCGCTTTTGTGTGTCTTAAGGGTGTTATCCAGTCTCCATGGGAAGGCAGGAATAGTGCAATAAGCAACAACTGTTGCAGGGCCGGTGACTGAGACAGTGGAGCTGTGGCTGTGTGTGGAGAGTGGAGCTGCCACCATCCTGCTCCTGCAAGTGGCCCCTCAGCTGCTGTGGGGGAGTGGGGGGCTTGTGGCTGCCACGCCACGCTCAGCTCAGCTTTATCCTGGAGCTGGATATAGAATTGGACAGATCTTTCTGTTCCTGCTGAATCATGATTTATAAATTAAGCGCAGATGAAGCAATGCTGGGAGGCTGAGCCTTCCCCATTTTGGAAAGAGCCTCACAAATTATATAGGTTTTAGTTTAAATGAAAATTGCTGCAGGACAGCATTTGGTCACAAACTGCGGGGTTGGGTTCTGTCAGTGGCTGGAACTACCAACAGTAAACATACCAGAAAAACGGAGGTTTGCTTGAGAAAACATATTTAAAGCATTATGGACTGGCTTTGAAGGAGGAGGACTGTCAGAATAAATACTCCATGAATGCTGTTTGTGGAGCCCCAAGGAATATTATTCTTATATAAATGATTCCTACTTTTCAGGGAAAAACCACCACTATTTTCCCCCAAATTTTTTAATTGCTGGTGAGAGTGACTGTGTTAATCCAGAAGAGCTGATGTTTTCAGGTCCTTTGAAAGCTTTCTGTCCTCTGCTGCGCAGCTCAGCCAGTGCCTGAGGGGATGCAGGGGATGAAAGTCCTGGCTCCATGCTGACCTTCCCCAGGGAGCCGGCACCCTCTGCTGCATGTGGTCAGCGTTGCTCTGACACGGGCCAGTTCCCGTCAGCTAGCCCAGCTGTGCTGTAGCTCAAGTTGTCTTCACAGGCGTGGGGTCCTGCTCAGGGGTCCTGCCCGGGGTGGCAGAGCCCAGGCAGGGAGCAGGGTGGGTGGGTGGAAACTTCCAGCTCTTGTGCCCACCATTAGCATGTGCTGTTATGTCTAATTTTTCCCCTGACTTGCTCTGTCACAGGTTAGCATTGCCACCCCGAAACAGAAGCCTAAAACTCCGTTCTGCTTTGGTGAGTGAGTGGGGTCTTGGTGGGCTCTGTGGGGGGACACCCTGCCACAGGAGGCTGCAGTGTGGGCACCTGTCCCATTAATCCTTCCGGCTGCTGCCAGCTCTCCTTGTCCTTCCCTTCTCTGGCAGTTATCAACGCTCTGTCCCAGCGCTATTTCTTGCAAGCCAGTGACCAAAAGGACCTGCAGGACTGGGTGGAGGCGCTGAACAGGGCCAGTAAGATTACGGTAGGTTACTTAATGCTCTTCTCAATTGTTCCCTCCACCATCCCCAGGGACCCTTGTGGTTGGGGTTTACTTGTGTATCTTCCTTCGCCCTCCCAGCCCAGCTGTGAGGGAACAGCAGCTGTGCCTCAGGGAGGTCCTGGTGGTGCTGTCCACATCCCCTCCTGCTCCAGGCCCTCCACCTCCTGTTGCTTCTGCTGGCTAGGATCTGGCCCAGCCAGCTCCTCACTGTGGCTGTCAAAGGGTGGCTTTCTTGTGCTTCAATAACTTATTTATTCAATTTTTATTCTTCCCGGAATGCTGGATCTTGTGATGAGGCGCAGCGAATGCCCTGCACTGTGGGGCATGGGGAGGCAGGCTGTGCCTGCATCCAGAGGGGTTCATCTGCCATCTCCTCTCATTTACTGGTGTGTTCACAGAGCCGTGAGCTAATGGTCACTGACCCAGTACCTCGCAGAGTCTGTGCTCCGCAGCTGCCCGGAGCTCCGGGCAATGGGGATGTGCTGCGCTCCCTCCCTGTGCAGCACGACCGGGAGCGCTGTCCCCGGGCTGGGGGTGATGCTGAGCTGGCAGTGCCTGCACTGGGGGCTTGGGATGGCTTCTGCCTGGATGGGGGGGGGGGTCGTCCCTGTGAAAGGGTTGGGGGCTTCTGCTGAACTGCAGTGAGCAGTTTAATGTGAGCAGAATTTTACTAGATCATGCGCTGATGCGTGTTGTTCATGGTATGTAAACGAAATGTAAGGAAAAATCATGTAAACAGTTTAGGATTGAGGGCTATCAATGAGATTTTTCTTTAAAATCCCTGGAGTGCCATGTTGTAGTCTCTGTGGGAAACTCATCTGCAAGACCAGACCTAGCTTGTATTTTCTTTTTTTCTCTGCAAATACATTAAGTGTGACAACGTTTGTGCCTGCAGCCACCAGACTGCTCTGGCTCGTGCCTTCTCTTTCTGGGTCCAGCTAATATTGGCCACAGACTCCACCTCCAGAGCTGGGCAGAGCTGTAGCTGCAGCCTGCCTGGGCTCTGTGTCTGGGTGAACTGTCAGCAGTTTCCTCCAGGGCAGCCTGCGGGGCAGGGGGAGTCTGGTGAGCTGGTGGAGGTGGGAGCTGGGGTGACAGGAGAATGAGATGAATCTTCTGCTTCTGCAAGAAACCGTGGTGATTTCCATACCCTGATTTTGGCCAGCCCTTCCCCACTCTGGCTGCGTCCCAGCTGGCCGACCGGCTCATCCAGCCCTTCAGGGAGGAGCTGTCACAGGCTGGCTGGGAAACCCGGGCTAACCGGGGTGTGGGTGATGCTGCCACTCTGCCCTGCTCTGTGGGGAAGGCAGGAGCGGGGGTTGGCATTAGGGGAGTTGAAGTGCAGGCTTGGGAAGGGACACTTGGAAACTCACCTCTCTGTCCAGAGCCAGGTGCCAGAGGGAGGGAGCTGGGAAGGGAAAGGGGATGATGACAGTGCTGGGGGCCGTGTTGCTGCAGCACAGCCTCTGCCCAGGGGTGCGGGGCCGCTCGCATCGGGGCCGCAGCCAGCGCTGGGGTCACAGCAGTGCCCGGCTGTCACTGCAGCCACGCCGCTCGGCCTCGTTAGCCAGACCCAGCTCCTCATTAAGGCTGGCTGTAAGTGGAGCGGGGACAATTAAAGGAGCAAGTGTCCCACAAACTCACTGAGCTGCAGAGGCAAATCACAGGCGCCTGTGAAGGGACGCTTAATCACTGAGCACCTCTCATCTCTCCTCTGGGTGTCTCCTGCCCCCCAGGGGGTTCCACACCCTCCCTAACTGGGGTGCTTGTTAAGGAGTTGTTTTTTAAAGGGATGTTGCTGCATTAGACATAGATGGGGTGCCCAGTGCAGGTGTGGGGGTGCCCAGTGCAGGTGTGGGGCTGCCCAGCATGGTCACCCTGTGCCCCTCATCCTTTCCTTTCTCCCACAGGTGCCCAAGGGTGGCAGCGTCCCACCGGCCACGGAAATCACAAAGCCTCCGGTGGTGGCCCAGGACAGGAAGCCCCAGGTGGCCTACAAAACCGAGATTGTTGGGGGGGTCGTGGTCCACACACCCATCTCCATCAACCAGGTGAGCTGGTTTGCACTTTCATTTCTGGAAACAGCGTGCCTGCAAACCCTTCCCCTGCAGGTATAAATGGCTGCTCTGAGCGCCCTGAACACCTCTGCTTTGTCTCACTCTGAAGTGTGATGAGATGAGGGGTGTGAGGAGGAGGAGGTCATGAATCTGCTCAGCTTCCTGGCCATCGCCATCCACCCACATGTCCTGGGTCCAAATCTCCTCTTGAGGTACCCAGGGCAGAGGAAGCCTGTGTCTGGTGCCCCCACCACAGCAGCCGCAGGGACTGTCCTGGGGGTGGTGGCTGGCACCACTTTCCGTGGTTCTGCATCCCTTGCTGTGGCACGCAGCTGGGTGTGCATGTGGCCATCAGCGTCTTCCACCTTTGGGCACTTGTCCAGCTCTGGGTCTCACTTCAGCTCTTATCAGTGGCAGCACTAAAAATAGAGCAGAGAATTAGATCATTGCAGCAGTTTCTGCTGGCAGATGCTTTTAATGCTTCCCTGGCTGCAGGGCTTGGCAGGATGCAGCGGTGTACGGAGGTTTGTGGGGTGCAGAGGGGTTTTTTGGAGGTGGTGCATCAGCTGCCAGAATATTTCCGTGCTCTTGCTGCTTCCCCCGTGTGAAATGGCCATTCTCCTGCTGCAGCTTCCTGGGCGTGTCTGTGGTTTCCTGGCTGTGCCCCAGCCGGTGCTCCGGGACTGAGTGGGGAGTCCCACGCTCTGGCCGCACCCCCAGACGGGCCAGCAGCATCACCCCAGCTCCTGGGCATGTGACACTCCCTGCTGCAGGAGTGTCCTCACCTCTGGCTTTGGACACCACATCTGTAATGCCTGGCACAGCTGGTGCAGCCCTGGGCAGGGGGCGTGGGTGGCATCCCCATCCTGGCCATGCTGCAGCTGTGCTTCACTGCTCTCCGGAGGGGCTGGGCAGCACTTAGAGGCCAGACAAAAAGCTGTTTGTCCGTCCTGGGGACACTGAAGCAGCTCTGGAAGGTGCAGGGCGGGCAGGTTTGGCAGTGGCACTGCACGGGGCCATATAAGGCTGGCAGTGGCCAGGGCCACCCTGCTGCCATGGCAATGCTCAAACCTCAGCTGAGTGGGAGGAAGGGGTTGGAGGGATGGGGAAGAAGCTGAGTGCAGAAGATGTTTCGTCTCAACCATCCTCTGCACTGCTGGGGGGAAGGGAGGGCCCTGCTGGGATGATGCTGGAGGCGGGGCAGGGTCTCGCCCTTGGGGTGCACTGGGATGTGCTCGGGGGAGCCAGGGGTGGGTGCTGGGCACACAGTCATGACCACAGCCCCTCTGCTCACAGCAGTGAGCACTGCACTTGGGGAGGGAGAGCTTGAGGCCGGAGGAGGCACAGCTTCTCTTCCTGAACTCCAAACACCCAAGTATCTTTGGGAGAACTTTGCTCTGACGATGCGAACCAGAGACTTTATTGCCTTCTCCCACTGGAAAGCATTCCTTTCTAACTTGTGTTTGTCTGGTGGTTCTTGTTCTCCTCATACCTTCAGTGGTGCAGTCGAGTCACCTCTTGGTGCATGACGAGCCAGGCAGATGAGCTCTATTAACTCCCTGCTGCAGGGGATTATCTTCAGCCCTCAAATTGCTTTTCTGCAGCCTTTCTGATTTCTTGTTTTTAACACATGGTTGCCAAAAGGGTGAATAGTACCAAGGCAGCAGCCTGGAAAGCTACACATGATGAGAGAACATCAGCTCTGGACGCTGGCTCGTTCCCCTGCCCATGTTCAGCACTGCAGTTAGCCCTTGGCTCACACTTCACGCGGGGCTTGTGTCAGGTGGCTTTTCCCTGCAACTGGGTGTCCTGCCTTCCATCAGGGAATTGCCCTCCTGCTCACGGTGACTCTGTTCTCTCTGGTGGCAGGACGGCGGCGAGGGCAGCGAGGTGGCCGCCCACCCTCTGCTGCGGCGCTCGCAGAGCTACATCCCCCCCTCGGCCGCCAAGCCGCCCGCCGGGCCACCCCCGCTCAAGAGCGGCTTCTGCGTCAAACAGGGGAACGTGGTGAGTGCCGGGGAGCGGCCCGGGGCTGGCGCTCCCCGTGGGCTGGGGGTGCTCCAAGGATGCTCTGGGTGCAGGACCTCGACAGAGAGCGGCAGAGCTGAGCACTGAGCAATTTCCTTCTCTTCCAGAGGAAGAGCTGGAAGCGGCGGTACTTCGTTCTGGATGAGTTTTCCATCAGTTACTACAAGTGTGAGCAGGTGAGCAGCTCCCCGGGGACCCCGGGCAGGGCTCTGGCACCGCTGCTGCGCTGGTGCAGGGACCTCTGGGGGAGGCACATCCCAGCCCCGGGGCCAGCCAAGCCCATTGCCGTCTCCTCTCGCCTCTGCAGGACAAGGAGCCTTTGCGTTCGATTCTCTTGAAAGATGTTTGCAAGACCCACGAGTGCCTGGTCAAGTCTGGGTAATGCTCCCACCCGTGTTTCCCTGCTGTGGCCCCAGGCTGTGTCAGGCCAGAGCAGCCAGTGGGAGCTTGGGCTGCTCCAGCTGCTCATGGGAAGCGGCTCTCGAGGTGTTTGCTTTAAACTAGCCCAGGCGGCTGCAGTGTCTCGGGAACAAGATATTGCAGCAAACACTGATAAAATCAAAGTAACCTAAAGACTTGCAATGAAAAATAACCTGAGAAAACAAACCTCTTCAGCTGAACTAAAGATATAATGCATTAATGTATCTCTCAACTGTTTATTCCTAATAAGTAATAGCAAGCTGATATTTAAAACGAGCTGGGAATGCAGTGCATTATGGCAGGGGAGGGCAGGGGTTTGTCAGCTGATGGTAGAGCTGGGGGGTTTCTGGCTGAAGCTCTCTGGGGATCTCGACTCTTCTCAAAATCCCAATGAGATCCAAGGTTTGCCTTCAATATGTTCCTCCCTAGCACACTCCAGAGACGATGATAAATACAGGGCTTTTTCTGTCCACAATGGCAGCTGGGGTGTGACTGTCTCTTTCTCACTGTTTCTAGTGACCTCCTGATGCGGGACAACCTCTTTGAAATCATAACGAGCTCCAGGACCTTCTACATCCAGGTGAGCAGCTGAGGCCAGGATAATTTTTGGGGCAGAAAGTTCATCTCTCAAGAAATGGGCTGTTCCCTACAGTCCTTCACCAGCGAACATGAGCTGATGGGGTTGTAACACATGGGTGTGAGGGAGAACTTCAGGGGGATTCACTTCTCCCTTGGGATTATTTATAGTAGGGGCTGTTTGAGAAAGCAGGAAAAGGCAGAGCAGAGCCTTGGGAATGCCAGGACAGCCGGTGCCTCTGTGTGTCCGTCACAGGGCAGGAGGCAGAGCCTCACTGGGGCTGGTGTGTTTGCAGGCAGACAGCCCCGAGGACATGCACAGCTGGATCCGGGCAATCACAGGGGCAGTCCAGGCCCTGAAAACCCGCCCCAGGGTAGGTCATATACTTTCTGTTTCATACTTAGTGTCAAATGGAGATTGTGCCAATGTACAAGCTATTTATTTAGTGGATTGTCTAACCGGCCTGACTCTGCTCTGTCCTTGCAGGAGATGTCCTTTGTGAGATGCACCTCCATGGCCAGGCCTGGGGGCTCCTCGGCCCCCTCCCAGCCACGGCCGGCAGCGGAGGAGCGGAGAGCTTCGTGCAAGGCCCCTTCCACCTCCTCCTGGCAGCCCTGGACGCCGGTGCCGCAGGCGGAGGGGCAGCGGCCGGCGCCGCTCAGAGACTCGGTGTCGGTGTCGGCGCTGGCGGAGCGCGATGGCAGAGCCGTGCCCGGCACGCGGCTGCGGCACCGCTCAGAGCCGCAGCATCCCAAGGAGAAGCCGTTCGCCTTTGACCTGGATGATGAAAGTATCCGGACCTCGGACGTCTGACCAGGCACCGAGCCAGCCCCGGCTCCACGTGCCGCCTCCCTGGCTGCCGGGGATCCCTGTGGGGTGGTTTGGGGTATGCGAGGTGGTCCCTTCCCTCCACCACAGCCCTTCCCTGCGATGCAGGATCCGTCTGGACCCACGTCCTGGTGCCCTGCTCTGCAGGGAGCGGGATCCCTGGCTGCCCCTGCCCAGCTTGGCCCCAGTGGTTCCATGTCTCGGAAGGTGCTTCCAGGCACTGCCAGCGTTCACTGTGCAGGGCAGATGCTGGGGACCTGTATGAGGGGACATCTTCTGCAACTGCATAATTTCCCCCCCAAACCAGGTCTGGAGGAAGTGGCAGGAGGTCTTAGGAGGTGTGAGGGGGAGCGTGGCCTTTCTTGTGTTTGAAAAACGTTTCTCTCCCCTGAGATGCTGCTCAGACTCCCCAGGGCAGAGTGGGAGACACCAGCCTGCAGCTGCCCACACAGGGGACTCACTGCAGCTCCCCCTTACAGTGACTTATTCCCTCAGAGACTGGCTCTTCCCGCTGCCCACACAAGGGTTTTCAGCAATCTGCTGGCTTTTAATTATGTCTTTTTATACCTGTGGCTCCTGTTGAACCCCAGCCTGGGCAGGTGCTCAGCCCCTCCAAAGGCTTTTTGGTGCTTCCTGAGCCATGGCAGGCAGCCGGAGTGACGGTGGCTCCCAGGTGGGAGCATCCTCAGGTATGATGTCAGTTTTGCACTGCACACACCTGGGCACAGGGAGCCATACCAGATGGTGAAGGGCTTTTAGCAAAAAGCACCCAACACCGAGCACCTGATGGAACTGGGCAGACTTGTCTGGCCAACTCACCCGCTGCCTGCCCGAGATGGAAACCAGCAGGAGTTTCTAGAGCAATGTGAATCGTCATTTCCATAACCAAATGAGCTCCTGTAGGTGTGATAAATAGTGTGTAGAAAATCCAGGTGTTCCCTTGGCAGAGAGATCGTGTGATACCTTCGCCCCACAAGTGTGTGCAATCCCCGGGTGCCGAGTGAGAACTCGGCTTCCCTTTCACTTCCCTGGCCATGACACGTCCCCTGCTCTGCAAACTCAGCCCAGTGTGTTCCCCAGGAGCAGAACATCTGGTTTGTCACAGCCCTTTTGGGGCCTCCTGCTGTTTGACAGCTGTGCCTCAGCCTCAGCCTGAGGTCCAGCTCTGAGCCTTGATTAGCCTGACTGACCTTAACGCGATTCAAGTTGTACCTTCCTGCCTCAGTCCCCTGTGGGACCAGTGGGGCTGCTTCGGGGTGGGCACAGTAGAGGTGCCTTCGTGCAGCTGGGGAAGGCAGGAATGGGGTCCCCCCAAGTTCAGGGGCAAGAGGGCCTCAAAAGGGACTGTGTGGAGGTGCTGGAGAACACAGAGACCATGAAAATGAGTGGGAATCGATGCAAACAGTACAGGGCGAGTGTTAATATTATTTAATTTTAGCAACCTAGATCCTGCTGTTTGTTTTTCTGCTTTTGCTTTATTTGCACTAGAGTTTGAAACGTTTCATTTTTTTAGGCTGACTTGCTGTTTGGCTCCTAACACTGTTTCAAGAATGTTTTAGTAGTTTGGTAAGCCCATCCGTCAGAGAGTCACAGCATTCGGTAACAGCTCTGACCTCAGTTCTGGAGAGCAGGGAATGCAGAGGGATGATGGTTCCTTTGTGCAAGGCCTTGGAACCACAGAGTCCTGAGTATTCCTGGTGCTTTATAATTGCACAGTTTCCTCAGGCCTGGGATGGTAAAGCAGAGGCTTGTTGCACAATTAAGGTTAATTATCCAGGAGCAGAAACTACCAGTGGCTCCAGCACTCTTGCAACATTCCTCTTGCTCATTCCCACCCTCCCGCATCCCCAGGACAGCATAAAGGCTGAAGGTGAGGTTCAAACAAGTGTGGAGCTCAGCTGGACTCCAGAGCTATCCATAATGCCGGTGGTGTTGGGAGGGAGGGATTTCCCTCCCATTCCGAAGGACGGAGTGGATGCAGCCAGACCTTGACGGAGCTTTGTCTTATTTTAAAGCAGACTGGTTTCCCCTCAGCACTGCGTTCGTTCCTGGCTCGGGTGTGGGATGGACACATCCCCCCGGAGCTGCTCCCTCCTGAAGCGTGTGCCGTGAGGCTTTGCTGGGGGTGCCGCAGATCTGGGGTGCCTTGCGGGGGCAGAGTGGTGGGAGAGAGGGGTTTGCTCTGTTCTCATGGACATTCCCATCTGGTTCCAGATGTTCCTGAAAGTGCTGGCTGGGGATTTCAAGTGCTCTTAGGGCTGGGGCCCCCGCATGGGCAATGCTCCGTGACTCCTGGGGTGGGGGCTACCTGCTTCCCACCCCTCGCTTGTAAATGCTGGAATGCCCTTTCTCCCCTGTGTTTTTAAATAAAGGAGGAAATCCCAATTACTTTCCCACGCTGTCCATTTGCACTGTGTATTTTGGGTAGGGATTGCCGGGGGGGTTGAATGCTGTCACCACCAGGGAGTGTGTGTTTGCTGTTTTATCTCAAGTGTGACTGGACATTTGCATACACAGATTTTGTGTCTGGCTCTGGCTGGGACTTGCTGCAGCTTCCTTTTCCCTTTTTATTCAGCTTGGTAAGTTTTTAACCTGCAGCTGGTGGGGCTTCCTCTTTTGGGTGTGAAGTTCTTGCACCCTTTGGGTGCTGCAGGTGCCCTGTGCTGGGGCTGGAGCCAGAGGAGTGCCTGGCACACAGACAGGAGCTGCCCCTTGGAAACTCTGGCCCTTTCCCAGCTCTCTGACTGCTCCCAGATGTTCTCAGCAGCTCTGGGTAGAAATGAACCCTGTCATGAATGAGTCACAAGTGCTGCTTTAGAGAGGTCTGAGTTCCCCACCTGCAAGAGTGGGGAGAGTAATGCTCTCCAGAAGGTGCAGGTTTTATCAAATCTAACCCATATTCCCCTGAAGGAGTGAACAGGGGGTAAATAATGCAGAATTAGAGCTCATGGCTTTGCCACCCAGTCCCTGTAAAAGGGGTTACTCAGCCTGAAAGGCTCTGGCCTTGGGCCCTGAGTTTGCTGGTCAGGTGGCCCATGACCCCAGGGTAACCAGGGCTCAGGACTCTGGATTAATGGGCTGGCTGGGGGGGGCTCAGGGCTAGACCATGACTCCATGGCCTTCATCTCCATATGGCAGTGACTCTACTAATCCCCAAAGTACATGGAGTCAGCTTCTTCCAGATTTTATTAATGTTTGTTTGACCCCCTGTGTTTGCAAGCTCTGATTTCTTAAGCTGTCACTATTTGCAGCAGGAAGCCAGATTATTTTAAACAAGCAAAATATATCCTGAACAACTTTGTGTCCAAGGCTGGTACAGAGTCATTATCAAGAGTGACTGTTCTGCACGCTGAGTTAACAGTTCTGTAAGTCCACGTTGTGCCAGGCAGAGCCGGGGCTGTTGCTTGGAGCGAGCAGAGGCATCCACGGGCTGCAGCTGGGGCCAGCCCTGCCCCTCCCTCAGTACACGGTGCACCAGTTGCTGCCATCGCTGGGCATCAGCCCACCGGTGATCAGCAGAATCAGATCCACAAACCACCAGATGCCCAGGCCCCCCAGGGTCAGCAGCTTCCCCACGGCGGTGCCGGTGTGGCCCAGGCAGAACCGATCCACTCCGAAGCAGCCCAGGAAGAAGGAGTAGAGCAGAGTGGTGATGAAGTAGTGTCCCGTGTACCTGCGAGGGAAGAGGCGGCGGTGTCAGGGAGTGTCAGCCTTCCCCGCCGGACCAGCCCTGCTCCTGCTGGGGGGGGGGGGGCTCCGTCCAGTGGGTGCGCGGGGGACAGGGACTCTCCTACTTGACACAGGGCCGGCTGCCCCGCAGGAAGCTCCCGCGGCTCGCGCACTCGATGCCGTCCAGCGCTCGGCACTGCACCCGGGTGTGATCCACCTCGCCGTGGGCCTGTCCGCCGAACTGCGGCGGGGGCAGCGCTCAGCGCTCGGCGGGGCCCGGGGTCGCCGGCAGTGGGGCCGCCCCCCCGCCCCGCCCTCACCTTCACGCAGCCGTGGCCCAGCTCCTGCTGTGCCGTGGCGTTCCCGCCGTGGTCCACCGGCTCCTCGCACTCCACGAACTCATCGGGGCTGCGGGGAAGGAGCGGGTGGTGAGGGCGGCCGGGTGGCCGCGCTCCCCCGCCCACCGCCCCGGCCCGGCGCTCACAGGTAGGTGCATAGGACGAGCGGCGCCCGCGGATCGCTGTAGGCCCAGGCGGCGGCGGGCGGCCCCGGCGGCAGGTCCCGGGGCTCGGTGTCGTTGCCTGGGAGGCCGCGGCCGTGCAGCAGCAGCAGGTTCCCGAGCAGGAGCACGGCCTGGCCGCACAGCAGCGCGTACCCCACGGGCGGCGCCATGGCGGCAACGCCGCCCCGCCCGGCCTCAGGCCGCGCCGCCCCGCAGCCAATGGGCGCCCGCCGCTGCGCCGCCGGGGCGGGGGGAGCCGCTCGCAGCCAATGGGCGCCCGCCGCTGTGCCGCCGGGGGCGGGGGGAGCCGCTCGCAGCCAATGGGCGTCCGCCGCTGTGCCGCCCGGGGGCGGGGGGAGCCGCCCCGCAGCCAATGGCGCCCGCCGCCGCGCCGCCGGGGCGGGGGAGCCGCTCGCAGCCAATGGGCGTCCGCGCTGTGCCGCCGGGGGCGGGGGGAGCCGCTCGCAGCCAATGGGCGTCCGCCGCTGTGCCGCCGGGGGCGGGGGAGCCGCCCGCAGCCAATGGGCGCCCGCCGCCGCGCCGCCGGGGGCGGGGGGAGCCGCTCCAGCCAATGGGCGCGAAGGCGGAAGAAGCCGCGGAAGCAGCCGCGGAAGCGGCAGCGAAGGGGCGCGGTGGCGGGAGGGCGCGGCAGACGAGGAGACGATTGGCTGTCGGGGAGGGCTGGCGGCCAATGGGCGAAGGCGAGGGGCGGGGCGGGGCGGGGCGCAGCGCGCGAGCTGTTGGGCGTGCGCCGCCCTCCGGCCCCGCCGCGCGCGGTGCTCCCGCGGCGCTCCCGGGGCTGCCCTGCCCCAAACGGGGCCCCTCTGCCCCAAACGGGGCCCAGCCGGGGCTCGGGCACCCCTCCCTCGGGTGGGCACCCTCCGCGCCCCCGGAAAGCGGACACCCTTCGCACCGGAGAAAGGCTGTCAGGGGTCTGTGTTGCCAGTAACGGGCAGCGGCGCGGCTCAGCGGCCACATCAGTGACTGATTCCATCCGGGCTGGCCGTTGTGCTGCGTGGCTCCTCCCAGTGTCACCTCGCCCTGTGGGAATGGGAGGCAACCCAGGTTCCGGTGCATCTGTGCTCTTTTCCGTAGTAAATTGGCTCCACTGAGCCAGTCTCCGTGTTTGCCCTTTGTGTCGGGTTAAGGGAGAATCGCTCCTATCTGAACCATAGGAGGGACAAAATGTCTCTACTTGGATGTCAGGAAATCTCACTGCAATGGGTTTTCTCACTGTGCTTTATTCTAGTCACAAAGTCCGCGCTGGAGCCAGCGAACAGCCCTAATCCAGTGCTCGGCTCCGAGGTCTCATTTGTGGCTTCAGACACTGCAGACCTCCAGGATTTATTGGTTGGTTTTACCTGGTTCCTCTCCCAGAGCACCTTCCACTGTGCCTGCTGATGTGGGTGTCGCCAAGTGTGCTCCCCCTGGCTGAGCAGATGAGCAGGGATTTGATTTGACCCGAACGGTGTGCTCAGAAGCTGACCCAGCTGTCCCAGTGGTGGCGTGTCTGGAGCCTAGAGGTGTGTTTACAGTCCCTTGTATCGCAGGGCTGCAGTAGTGGTGCTGAGTGACAGGAGAAGCCAAAGGACATGGATGTGGCTCTTGTTTGAACCCGGGAATCTCATGCCCCTCAGGCAGGAACCACAGGATGATTCATGTTTTCATCATTTGTACAGTGCACAGAGGTATCTGTATGTGATCCATGCTATTATCATAATCCATAAGGAGCCTTCTGTATCTTGAGTAATGCCCAAGCACTGACTGGGCATTCCCAAGCTCTTTATTCTCTGACTCAAGAGCTGTGTGCAGCTTCTGTAGGGGATGGAGATGGATTCCTTCAATATTGTGTTTGTCTGGGCTCTTTTAGGCTGCATATTGTGCTACCTTGCCATTACTTGCTTGTAATGTGATGGGTCTGTCATGTGTTTGTTCCTGATTTTTCTGGAGGATGAGACAGAGCTCCAAAGATGCCCTGACAGGTTGTCCATGGGCCACTAGTGGAGCAGGGCAATATGCCTGGTGCTTGTAGCGGGGGACAAAGCCTGTGACGCCTTCTCATTCTGGGGAGTTTCCTGTGCTCACCTGTACCTGTGGTATTGCCCAGCCAGGGGCTGACATGATGAGTTCTCATGTGCTTCCAACATATTATGAAAAGGTTCTTCCCCAGGGTGGTGGGGCACTGAACAGGCTCCCGAGGGAAAGATCACAGCCCCAAGGCTACCAGAGCTCCAGGAGGGTTTGGACAACGCTCCCAGGGATGCACAGGGTGGGATTGTTGGCGTGTCTGTGCAGGGCCGGGAGCTGGCCTCGATGACCCCCGTGGGCCCTTTCCAGCTCAGGATGTTCTATGATTCTTTGCTTCCAATGTGGAGTGCAGTTTTTTGGCAAGAAAGGCCAGCAGAGCCGTGGTGGCCGCAGTCTGCGCTGACACCAGCTCCCCTTGTGGGCGTTTCCTTCGGGACCCCATCGCTTTTGGTACCTGGTAGCTTTTAGTCCAAAAAAGCACTGGAAAGGTTGAGGGTCTTCCCGCCCCGTCCGGGTGTCCCTGGGGCGGTGCCGCTGCCCACGGTCCGTGCCGGGCCCGGGGCGGGCGGGCGGACGGCTCCGCCCCGGGGCGGTGCAGCGCAGGCCCCGGCCCGGCTCCATAAGGCCGCGGGGCCGCCGGCCGGACCCAGCGCCCCACGGGAGGGGTGATGTGGGCAGGGATTGTCATGGCCCGGGCCTGGAGCTGCCTCTGCCGCTTCCTCATCTTCCTCATCTTCCTCCTGCCGCCGCCGGCCGCGCCCGGGCCGCCCGCGGGTGAGTGCGCGGGGCCGGGCCGGGCCTGCCGCCCGCACCCCCCTCGGCCCCTAATTCCCTTTCCCGGACAGCGCCGTTCCCCCTTCCCCTCCGGAGGGTCGGGCCCTCCCTTGTCACCCCTCCCCAGGACCATCTGGGGAGGGTCTGGCAGCCGCTTCCCCTCCCCTGCCCTCGAAGCGTGGCAGGTGGGGCAGAGACCGCCCTGTACCTTGGCCAGAGCGGCAGGTCCTGCCCGCTGTCCCCGTAAGCCCCGCGGTGGCTCCGAGGGCAGGGGGCGGTGGTCCCCGGGGGTCGCCGGTGGCAGCAGGAGGGTCTGTGGGTGGCAGCCCCACCTGTGCCCTGCCCAGCATCGTCTGTGCCGACGTGCTCCTGGTCAGGGGTGCTGCGGAGGGCCCGGCGGGACAGCGGGGTCCTTTCTCTGGACCCTGGAACTCCAGACGAGGAGGTGATCCCGGTAGTGACCTCGGGCCCCCGCACACCTGCCCGAGTTCCCCGGTGTCCCGTGAGCCCTGTCTCTGCTCCTCAGTCCTCCCGTGTCAGGTACGGCCGTGCGCTCGCCGGGAGCTCTGCCAGGCTCTCACGGAGCAGGAGGCAAAGCACCCTGGCGAAGCCCGCAGAGATGCAGGGCTGCCCTGTCAGTGCAGGTGGCCTCGGCCATCGAGGAGCTCGGGTACCTGAGCCGGGCGTGGGGCAGGACCGCGCAGCCTGCTGTCCCCAGGGAGGTAGGGCAGGACTCAGTGCCATCGTTCTGCGTGGCTTTTAAGGAGTTGGTCCTGTGCTGTCCTTAGGGACTGTTTATGAATTGAGATGGTTCTGTTTATGGACTCTTATGGCTCTGATTCAAGGCTATACATACATGGCAGAAATGTCTCCTCTGTCATTGTTTCCCCCTCCTGACACGTGCACTGTGTAAAACTTTTGTGTTTGTCACTATTGCATGTTTTTATAGTCAGGTCTTCCCAGCTGAGGAATATGCAACTTGATACTGGTGCTTCATGCTGAGGACAGTGCTTATGTGGTGTGTGTCTCTCCCTGAGGGATTCTGTGCTGGAATCTCTTCCTCTCACTTGCTTTGTCGTTGCTGGAGGGTGTGTGAGCTGTGTGAGGTGAAAGCCGACTTTGAGAGGTGGCTGGTGGTGGAAGTAGCACAGCAAGTTGGGAGCTCTGCCTGGAGGCCAAGGAGTGAAGTCTGAAATTATGCATCTCTGAGATATCAGGTGCTTGTGCTTCCAGTGGAGTGGTTGGTGTTTTGAGGAATAAAATTTTAGTTCCTGCCTGTAGGAAATAAACACTGGTGCTAGTTCCTGATGGTGGATGGTGGTGTTCCTCTCTGCCTTTGGAAGTCTCTGTCCCAGCTCTTAATGCCAAACCTGCCATGAAATAGAATGCACCTTCTTGGCCTGAGGTATGAGCATGAAGGAGAGGGTAGAAACCTCCAACTTTTGGGTTATAATGTAAGCACTTTTGACACACATAGGGACGTAAGGCAGAAGTGGAGTGTTACCAGAAGCCATTAATTGAAAATTCCTGAATGACCATAATCACGTGGTGATGTGTAGCCTTGAGGGGTTTTTTGTGTGTGGCTTTTCCTCTCCTGCTTGTGTCTATAGGAGCCTTCAAGGTTTGACTGTATGAATTCAGAAAAATTCACAGGCAGAGACTGTTTTGTGCTACTTCATCTCTTTCTAGATACTTGGTGTCATACACATACCAGGATGTTCCAGCCAGGCTTGGCCACAATTCTTGAAGTGTCTAAATGCTTGGGTTTAAATTTCTGGGGAGATAGGGTGTTTGGTTGAAATAATTCTTTTGTTCAGATCACAGAAAACACAGCACTACCTCACCCATATTGCAACAAATCTGGGACAGTCATTCAGCAAAGAGAGGGTTTGTGGTTATTTCCTCCATGTGGAAAGGAAAGAGAGGAAAGGCAAAGAAAGGAAAGTGTAGCAAACGTTGCCTCTTGTAGTGCCTTGCTTTTGGAAAAAGGAAGTTTGAACCATGACTTTGGAAATTCTACATGTCTTGATCGTTATTATTTCTCAAGCTAAAATTAAAAAAAAGATAAGAATGTGCATTTCACAGTTCCCTTTGGTGGCCAAATGTAAAGCCAGCGATGTCTCCAAAGAGAAGGTTCCCACGGACTCAGCTGGGTAAGCAGAGCTGACCTTCACAGCTGGTAAGATGGGGAGGAAGTGAGTGGGCTCGGCGTGCTCAGCTCTGTCTGTGGGCACGCTGTCATGTATGGAAGGGAGGGCCTCCAGGGCCAGTGACCCACAGGAAGGGTGTCCTGGTGAGATTGCTCGTCTTGCTCCAGGGGACAGCACAGCTTTACCCTGCTTCTCCTTGTGAGAAGGTGCCGAGGTGCAGAGGATGTTGTGACAGTGCCAGTGGACACGCATGACAGTCCTTTTTGTGGAACAAGGGGAGCTGTTGTCTTGCAGACAAATTAGGCTTTAGGAAGGGCAGAAGGAATGGGGAGAGTCTAGACAGGAAACACTTACAGCACAGGTCTGGATTTCAGCAAGGGGGAGTAAGAATTTTCTAGGAAATATTTCTGTGGAAGAGCTCCGTAACCTGATCAACGTCCAACATCCCTGGTGAAATACTGAAAAAAACTTCATGAACTGTTCTGGCCAGGTTTAATGTTATGCAAATATTCCAGGTGAGCAATACATCGAGTAGATGAATTTGCTTCCCTTGCCATGATGGTTGGTCATCTCTTCCTGCCTTCTAAAGGGCACCAGCACAGCAGGAGACCCAGCAGGTCTGAAGACTGAGAGCAGGGGAGGGAGAGATGGAAAGAAAAGTCCCAAGGAGTGGTGCCCTGTAGAACAGCTGGCCAGATGTTCCCAGGTGTTTTGAAGATGAAGCACCACTGAGGCACTCTTTAGCCTTTGGGCTATGGGAGGAGCTGGAACTGCTGGCTCCACAGAAAACATTCCTACATTTAGCAGAAGACTTGTTATCTTTGTGTTGTGTATAAACCTCTAAACATTTTTAAGTGGACTTGGATAATATTTGCATAGTGAAAGTGAAGGAGGTTTTTGCTTGCAGTAGTCCAAAGAGTAAATCCTACTAACAACTGTAACCTTAGTGCAAAAGTTAAGCACACCAAAAAAATGCTTTTCCTGGTGTGTCATTGCTTGGAGAAATCCACCAGCAGTGGTGGTTTTGTTGTTTTGAAGGACATAGGTAAGCAAGCCAGGTCATGGAAGTTTCTCCTCAGACACTGCTTGGCAAACTCCTGTATGATTCTGAAAATAGGATATGGAGAATGCAGATTGAGCTGGCAGTTGGTACCTCCCAGTCAGATGGGATTCAGGCTCCTTAAAGACAGGGATAACAATCCCAATGTTTTGAGCACTAGAGAAGTATCCGTCAGAAAGAAGGCTTTGAAAGGATGGTGCAAAGTGTTCTGCTGGGGTGGAAATAAGTGTCTGTACTAGTATGAAAGGGTGAAAAATGGGGAGCAGGAGCATGTTGGCAGGAAAGGAAGTAAGTGTAAGAGTAAGTTAAATGACAAGTGAATCAGACACGTGCTGTCTGTTCTGAAGGTGAGGTTAACCTGTGGAGATCCATAAACACACAAAGCACGTGTGCCCTGGGATGCATGAGGCCTCACTGGGCTGTTGTGTCCTGTTCCAGGTGCTTCTGTGGGATAGGTCTGTCTCTGACTGGAGAGGGCAGCCACAACAACCCGATATGAACAGGCAGAGGTGTAAGGAAATTCTGAATATTGATGTTTCTTAGTTGCAGGAAAGAAGAGGGATGTGTGACAGCACACTGGAAATCTAAAGATTTGGAGGCAGAGAGAAGGGAGTGAATGGTTCACCTCCTTTGGGGGTCAGAGGTACAGCTTGAAGCACATGAGCTGATCTGTTGAAGATTGGGGATGCTCGGTGGAGATGCTCCATGTGGCACTGGTCCTTCCCAGGTCCCTGATGGGCTGGATGGCTGTGTAATGCTTTTGGCATTTCTGGTGAGCAATCCCCTGCCAAAGTGTGGAATGACTGGTGCAGCTGACCTCAGCTATTAATTGTAATCAATTGATGATAACCACAGTTAACTTAATGAGTTTTGGTATTAGCTGCTGACACCTGCTCACATGCTGATGAATTCATTTTTATGAAAATAGCTTGTTTTGTGGTGTAATAGGCCACAGTCTGAACTTCCTCTTTTTAGTTTTTTTTTTCTTCTGTTGAAGAGTGTATCTTTTGACCTTCCTTTGCTAGGCTTGGGAAGGAGTCACAGCTCAGGAAGGATGATAATTGAGGGGAAGTGTGAGTGTAGGTGGATGTAGCTGTGTGCTGTGATTCTGTAACTGAGCCAATGACCCATGGGCATGCCAAGGTCTAGCAAGACAGGGGATGCAGTTTGACCTTTGCTGAATAGAGATCTTACCGGTCAGGCACCCCCAGAACACTTTCCTGAGCACCCCCAGATCTTCCCCCAGTGTCTGGAGAGCCGTTATGGCTGTGATGTGTTCCAATGGTTTTCAAGCTCCCACATGCCACGGAGCATGCATGGAATTCCTATGGTGGATTTGGGGTGGGGAGGGGAAGGTGATTCACATCTTCCTAGTTGTCTCCAATGCTTGGTAATTAATGGCAGCCTTTAATGAGATGAGATAAATATGGTCATGGATGCAATTGCATTTTTCTGTTCAGAAACAAAATCTCAGTCCGGAAATGGGTCATCAGCATGTGTCATGTTCTCAGCAGTGACGTGGTACAGCTCCAACAGCTGCCTTGGCCAGTGGCAGAAAGCACCTGAGGACTAAAAGTCCTGTAACTTGCTGAAAAATTGATTGCAAACTGTACCTGGCCTTTTTAGGGGGAAAATGTGGGAGCAGGGTTGGCTTTCTGCTTGGCTGCACTTGTCTCTTTGGTTGGTTTTTTGTTGAAATACTCTGTGCCCTCTTTGAGGGTTGCTGGTGGTATGTGAAATGCTGCACAGGGCACATGGCATGGAACAGGTAAAGAGTGGGAAGGAGAGCAGAAAGTGGGGAGAGAAATGTTGGAGCATTCAGAAAGTTGAAAATTGGCCTTTTAGTGCCGTTGCTCTAAGAGGATCCTCTTGGAGTTGTACTCTTCCCAGAAATCCCTCCCAGTTCTGCTTTGTGTGATGATTCACTTATTTGTCTTCTGCTTCCAAGCTGCTCTTGAGCAAATGAGTTGTATTCCAAGCACTGCAAAGGTTGGCTGTGTGCTGCTGTTTGTGTAACCTGTGCCTCGAGAGCCTCCAGAACCTGGCCCAAGTGTCCCATCCCCACTACTACGGGCATGTGGGAATGGCAGTGGGGAAGGAGCAAGTGCTGAGCAGTGACCTGCAGGAGCTCGGAGCTGGGTATGAGTGTGTGGTTGGAAATGACAAATGTAGAGAAGTGATTCCTGCAGTATGTGCTTTTGGTGCGCTCTGAGGGGCTGGTTTTAACTGGATGCAGCATCTCAGTCCCATTTGAGAGATTTTGGAGGATCTTGGACACCAAACACTTGCTCACCTGCCCCAGATGTGGTGATGATTTCTGGAGACAGACAGTGAGGATAACTGCTCCCTTCCCCCTACCTTTGTTGGGAGGCTCAGACTCCTCTGATGAGCTCATTGTTTCCCTTGCCATGAGCCAGGAAAACCATTTCTCTGGATACTGCCTGTGATCCAGGTTGACCAACCTCCTGCTTCCTGGGTGAGCGGCTCCGAGCCAGGCACCAGCAGATGCCACCACTGATGGGAGAAGTAATTTGCATGCACAATTTATTGTTGTTTACACAGTTAATATAAAACAGTTGCTTGCAAAAACTGATGAAGGGAGCTTGGACCGTGGACTTGTTAGGTTCAAGGGATCTGTCTGATGTTGCATAGGCAAATAATAAATAAAGGGATCTGTGACAGCTGCTTTGTTGCAGGGATTTGTCTCACCTCAGTTGTTTTGCTGAGGCCCTTGAGGGCTCTCTAAGAGCATAATGAACAGTAGCACCAGCCTCAGGTCAGGAGTTTGGCTGTGCTGCACAGGGCAAGGGTGAGAGGCTGAGCTGTGCCATGGGGAAGAGCAGGAGCTGCTGGAGCTCCTTGAGAGAGGCTGCACGGGGCAGTTCTGCAGCTTTGCAGCACAGGACACCTGGTTTCACACTGGGTGTCCTTGAGCGAGTTCTTGCTGTGCTGACCTGCTTTAAATGCTGATTCCTGCTGATGAAGAGCAGTGGTGTATGAGATGGGTATTGGTAAGACAGTGATTGGAAAGTGAAGATTTCAATTGGAAGCTTTCTGGACAAATTGGTGTCTTCTCTGCTGTTTGTGTTGTTTTCTCTGGCCCCTTGCAAGGCAATCAAAGTGTGCTTTGCTCTGAGGTTTGCTCTGTGCTCTTCTGCGTGTGGACTCTTCCTGAAGTGTTTTTTTCCTTGTGCCTTATCCTCTTGATTGCTTTGTTCCTTAACCCAGTGTTTCTGTTCTGCTTTCCAGGTTTCCAGGAGATTTCCCTGCTCACTTCCTACGAAGTTGTAACTCCACAGAGATTGGGAAGAGAACGGCGAGAGGCTTCCAACAGCTCCTCAATACAGGTACTGGGCACTTGCCTGCCCCAAGGCTGGGGAGGTGCTGGCTCACTGTAAATGTTCAGTAAAAAATCTGTGCTGTCCTCTTCTGGCTCTGACTCATAACTTTTCTGTGGAAGTTTTAGAAGGAAGGAATAAGAAAACCACAGTTCTATTTTGAAACCATTTCTTTCACGTGACTTTTCCCCAGTCACACAGGTAGGGATGCTAGGTTCTGGCAACAGGGACAATTATAAAATAAATTTCAGGCTCATCCGCCTTTCTTGGTTTCAAAGAATGTTTTATTCATTAACATGAGTAAAATGCACTTTTCTTTATATTCAGGACAAGGTGTCATATGCTGTTGAGATTGAGGGAAAAGAATACACGATTCATCTAGAAAAGAACAAGTAAGTAATGAATTTCTTTAAATTATTAGATTATTCAAACTGTTGTGTCCAGATGACAAGCTGGCAGATAGCACATGAGTTTTGAATCCTGGGCTTCTGTGTGGGAAGTTCAGGTACATCCCAGCTCTGCAAAATGGGAAGAGATTGAGTCTTAGTGTCCTGGCCATCAGCCAGAGATGTTTTTCGATTCCTGCAGCCCTGGGGAACCCCCTTCAGAGCAGGAAGCTGCAGATTACTCTGAAGAGACCCAGGGAATCTACGACTCTTTCCATTCACAGCTAAAAATAAACAAGCTGAGCTGTATTTCAAGTAAATATTTTCACTTTTGTCTGGATTTTATTTATTGTTTTAGTTTTGTGGTTTTTCCTGTCTCAGTAGCACAAGGATGCTAATAAATGAGGAAACTCACTTTCTATCCAAGGTCTGAATACGGAGAGCTCACAGCTGATATAGATGCTGTCTGTCTGGAGTTGAAGGGCCACTTGCAGCACCAGCACGTGGTCATTTACTAGGCTGCTGCTGCTCCAAACTGCCGTTGTGATAGAGACAACTCTGCAAGCCCTTGGGAAGCTCCAGCTGCCGCTTTCCAAGGCCCTGACCCTCAGAAACATGGGAATTTAGCTGCACCACATCAATGGAATTACCAGGATGGTGCAGCAGTCTTAGTTGTGGGAGACTTTCCCAATGCACTTCCTCCCTTATCTGGGGAAGAGAAGGCATGTGCAACAGATTGAGGGCTAGATTTTTTTTTTCCTGTTTGGAAACAGGCTTTTCGCACAATTTAGTGGGTTTTGCTGCTTTTCCTGTCTCTGAGGTGAGGTGGTTGGTTTGAACATTAGCAGTTCTACCATTCTGGTCTCTTGAATTTTGCTGTGAAAATATACAATTTCTTTGTTAGTTTTGAAGGGTTTTCCTTTTTAATGTTTCCTTATTTAATTGCAATTTACCTATTTGTCACACTTCTGATTAGGACCATCTTACTGTTCTGCTCCAATGTCGCAGTCATTTCGTGAAATTCCTCTTGTATTCCTTCTCCCCTTTCATTGCAGAGAACTGCTGCCCAAAGATTTCACAGTTTATACCTATAACAAGGAGGGAAAGTTGCAACTGGAATATCCAGATGTCCAGGTAGGATTTCTTTCTATTCATACCCTCACTGAAGGTGACTGGAACGCTGAGCATCTGTGGGATGAGGGAGTTGGGATTACAAAAGGATAGTTGTATTTTCTACTGGGCCACCTTCAGAACCAACCGCCCTCTTCCTGGAGAGAATCCTTAATTTTGGATGAGGATCTAACCTGTAAGAGACCTGTATTTTCTGATGTGGGGCTGGTTGCTGTCTCATTGAAAGCTGCTCTTCTCTAAAAGGCAGTGCTGCCGTCCGCTGTTGGTATCTCATTGTTGAAGTGGTCCTGTCCTTGTCTCACAGCCCAGTGCGGGGCTGATGTCGCTTCTGGCCTCTGCTGCCTTCCTCCAAGGGCTGGAGCCCGCAGGGCAGTGCTGGCTGCTCCAGGGACTGAACAGGCAGCTTTGTTTTTGCTTTTACACACAATGAGCTTCCAGATTGGTCCTTGAGCCACAGTGAACTGTCAGCCACTGGCCCGTCCGTTCAGCAGGGCTGGCTGTTAGGAGCTAACAACTTCTGAGGGTGGGCAGGCGGTCTGTTAGTGCTGGCATTGGGGACCTGCTGGACAGGATGGATGACATCAAGTCTGAAGGACCTTTGAGAGGGATGTGATCTGTGTAGTGTTGGGGTTATTCCACGGAAAGCAAGTTTGCAGCCCTCTTTCTGTACAAGCAGGCTGCCTGACATGTTGCCTTTAAAAATGTAGAATTAAAAGCAAGTTGTGTGATACAAAATGCATGAGTGCTTTTCTAATGGCTTCACTCTTAAGGATCAGTGTTGTTCCTTTGAAAGGGGAAGTATTAGTCATACATGATTCATAGGACCTTGTTCTTGAAAATAGAGCACCTGAGTCAAATGACTATTTTGCTTCCCAGTTAAAAGGGATTGGTTAGAGGAAAAATGCTTTTTCTGCATTTTTTTCTGACGGGAAAAATGCTTTTTCTGCATGAGGTCACAGAAGTCACACTGGCCCCGAAGGATTAGCACATCCCCTCCTTTCTTTCTGCATTCCTTGCTGAGCAACAGATGATAGAATATGTATTATAGACCCCTATATCAATGTCCAAAAAACCTATGCCAGAGAAAATAGAGTGTATTTGCCCCATGCTACCCCTTGTCTATTTTCCAAAATACATATATACAGAGTACACAGTGGAAATACTCCATCTGTCAGGGCTGATGAGGGCTGCATTGTGCAGCCAGAAAGCTCTGGCAGCGCAGCACTGGCTGGCGTGGACAGCAGGTGTTGTCCCTCCTCCTGCTACAGAGAGGTGACAGACAAGCCAGAACTTTTTGCCAGAAGACTGAAGAGTAATTTGACCCAACTTTGTAGGGAGGGGCTGGCCTTGAAATATTTGAGGCAGGGTGGAGGACAGAACAGGAGAGGGATAGCCTAGGTCAAGTTAAGAAACCCAGCTGTGGTAAACTTGACTTAATACATTCTGTGTTCTTGAGTTGTAATCACTGCTGGTCAGTGGCAGATCAGAGATTGCCCTGGGTGTGCAGGAATGCCTGAAACATGTATGTAATGCACCCTTGTTTTCCCATCCAGGATCACTGCCATTATCAGGGATACGTGGAGGGGACCCTGGATTCCCTGGTGGCTGTCAGCACTTGCTCAGGGCTCAGGTAGCACAACTCCTCCTTTGTGTCCCGGCTGTCCCACTGGGGCTGCTGAACCCGAAACCCAATTCTGCTGTTTTTAACTGTGCCTCAGCCAGTCAGGGAGTCACGGGCTGCACTGAGCTGCCTTGGTGCTGTTGTCCTGTGCCATCTTTTATTCAAGGAGTTCATGGATATTTGAAGTACCATCAAATAAGTTATTAATGCAGTTTGTTATCAGAGTACAGTAAGTTGGTTTTGGCACACATTTGGCTTATTTTCTAACTTGCAGAGATGGTCATGGCAGCTGTACCTAGTGCAGAAATGGAAAGTTGAACACTAGTCTCCAAATTTCACAAAATTTGCCCTAAACCTTGTGCACCTCAAGTCTGATGGAATTTTTTCTGCTTTGGGCTAATTGCCCTATATTCTGTTCCACTGATTTTTTTTTTGCAGGGTTGTGCCAGGCACCAGGGTGGCAATAGTGTATTTGAACTAAAGCATTTCTGCTTAAGACCTGTGATGTAATTCCTGGGGCATTGCAGAGCCTTACAGAAGTATTTAATTTACTGCATTTGTAAGGCCCTACTCAGTGAAAGGCCATTGCCAGGCCTGAAGTGGTGTGCTGCTTCACAGGAGCTGAAGTATAGGCAGGCTTTGGTTATCCAAGAATAACTGTTCCTTTGTTTAGCTGTAAAAATTGTGGGTACTGTCCTCTGTGCTTAGTGCTGGATTTCTCACACACTGCCATATTTTAGGGGTTTGGTGACAATAGGGAACGTCACCTATGGGATTGAGCCCATGGATTCCTCTTCTGGCTCTAAACACATTTTATATCGACTGGAGAACGTGAAGAAAGAGCCCACAACGTGTGGAGTAACCGCTGAAGGCCAGGAAGGGGAACATGCAGAGGGAAATCTCCATCCCAGTATGACCCAGCTGCTGCGGGTAAGTCCTCCCCAGTCCCGCATAATGGAGTTTGTGAGTTCATTTAAGAGTATGGAAGCAGCTTATCAGATTTCCTGGGACTTAGCACATACCTAAAGGTTTATGATTTGGGGGTTTCTGCACTACTGGAAAACTCAGTTCCTTCTGCAAAAGCAGCCAGAGTTTTCTCCTGCTTCTGCACATGGCAGTGAGGATGGGGCAGCTGGCTGGAATATTCCTAGGCTTTTTTTGGTGACTTTTAAGGGCAGGAACGTGACCCTCATGGAGATGCTTGTTAACAAAGTGCTGCATCAGGAGCCAGGAGAATATTGTTGTGTTTATTCCGTCCTCCTCACCATCACAGTAGCAGTTTGGTTTGAAGGTCCCCCTTGTCCTTCAAGGACTGCCTGTACAGGAACAAGACTGAAATGAAAGCAGGAGAATGAAGTGTTGTGTTTCGCTTAAAGATCATTGGTATTTGCTTGTAGAACCTTTCTGCTCCTTTATAAAAGTGTGTATTGACTTTCCAAAGCAACCTGGGCACAGGTCCCTTGCTTTTGAAACAAGGGAAATCTTTGTGCAGCTGAATTTTAGTGTAAAACACAGAGGCTGTCATTGCATTGGATTACACTGCTTGGGTTTGGCACTGTGTGCTTTGGGTGTGACTCAAACCACTGGTGGCATCAAGTGAAATCTGACAATGTCATGAGGGGTTTTTGTTAACGCTTGAATTAATTAATCTGAAGTTGTCTAAAACCTTTTTTTTTTTCCCCAGAGGAAGAGGGCGGTCCTGCACCAGACAAGATACGTGGAGCTGTTCATAGTTGTGGATAAAGAAAAGGTGGGAGTTGTGTGTGGCTTTCCCCTTTTTTTTTTTTTTTTTTTTTTTTTTCCCCCCCTCAGGAGAGGGCCTGGAAAGCCCTCAGGCTTCATTACTCCCAAAAAGGATTCTTGAAAAACACTCGACACTTTACCCAAGTTGTGCAAATATGCTACCCTAGAAGTGGATAAAACATGTGCTATGCAGTTGTCCTCAGAAAAGGAGTAAGCCATCAGACAGGGAGAGGTTCTGTCAGCAAGGAATCTCCTAGTGTAAGGAAAGCACACAGTAAAAACTGCCTTTGCTGTTGTCTTTGGAATATTGAGCTGCTGAGCAATAGCAGTGAAGATGTTGTTTCTTGGTTAGCATCTTCTGGGAGGTTTGGAGCCAGGCAAAAATGTTCTGTTCCTTTTGCTAAGTGTTGTCTTTATCTCTTCTCTTTGTGATACTAAGTTTCTTTGTCTTGTAGTTTGAAGATTTTGGGAAGAGTGAAACAGAAGTAAGAGAACACATGGTGCAGCTGGCAAACTTCCTTGACAGTGTGAGTAGGAGGGATGCTGTGTGCTGCAGCCCTGCTGCCTTTTGTAAATGTCCACCTTGGGGTCTGTTCTGGTACCACTTTGGGGAATGCATCACCATGGAAGCTTTTCCACCTCTAAATTCATCTGCACTTATCCACCTTGAGAATTAGTTTAGGGAACTTTTCCAACCAGTGCTACATCCAGTGAGTGACAGGACAGATGGTTGCAATTATTGCAATTCTTTTTTTCTGTGTAAAGATTAGAGAAAAAGTATAACTCTACTATTTCACATGATACTTGTCAGAATTGAGATTTCTTTTTATCTCTGTTTTGTATGGTCTTACAATGTAGCCAGTGTGGCATTTAAGCATTGATCCTGTAGCTGATGAAGATCTAAATCACAGAGAAAATCCATTCTGATGGTTCTGGTTGTGTACTAGCTGTGAAAAAAGAGTCAAACCTGCGCAGAAAAGATGGATACTTGCAGTAAGATCTATAACACCAGGACACTTGTTTTTGTCTGAAGATATTTATTAATATTTCTCCTCTTTTGTTCTCCCCAGATGTATGTTATGTTGAACATCCGCATTGTGCTGGTTGGTTTGGAGATCTGGAAGCATGAAAACATCATCAGCACGGATGGTGGGGCTGGGGATGTGCTGGCGAATTTTGTGCAGTGGCGAGAGAAAAACCTCGTTTTGCGGCGGAGACACGACAGTGCCCAGTTTGTCCTGTGAGTAGCAGCTCCTTCCCTTCGACCCCAAGAAGCTTATTCTGTTCCTGCCCAGCTGTAGTGCCAGAAGCAGCTGCTGTATTTCAGAGAGTCCTAGGCACTCTGCTGTGGTTTATGTCTCGTGAAAACATTCTGGGTCAAGTTAAGCATTTTTAAGAAGGTTTCTGTGCTCTTTAATTTCAGTGTCCTCTCACAGATGTATTGCTAAATAACACTTTTTTTTCCTCATCCCACAATGTTCTACGTTGTATGGTATAAAGCTTCGGCTCAGATAGTCCTTTGTCACATTGTAACAGGTTGGACTTGTGATCCAAGGGGATCCAAGGGCCTTTTCCACTTGATAATGAGCACAAACCTGTTGCAGAATGTTGCATTTTAGTGGAGACAAAGTTGTTTCTGCAGTTGGCTTCCAGAAGCTGGTGACCTGGTTTGAGTTTGCCATGGGGTGTTAATCTGTCTGGCCCTGCTCCCTCAAGCAAGCCCAGAGGTTCCTGAGCTGTTCCCTGCCCCATTCCAGTGCCCCAGTGCGCTTCCTGCTCCTGCAGATAGTGCAGGCCCAAAGCAGGGAAAGGGCAGAGGTGCGAGCACAGCAAAGTCTGCCCTCCCCTTCCTCTGGGAGCTGGGAGCCTCCTCTCCCAGCACAGCAGCATGCAGGTGATGGAGGCAAATGTCTGAGGAAATACTAATTTTAGAAGTTCTTTTATGTGCAGTAAAATGTGGTGTATTTTGCTGTGGCACTTAACCTCTAAGAACAAAATAGAGAGCAATGAGAAGGAAGTTGAAAAAGGAAGAATCCATGGAGTTGTTCATACCAGAAAGGCAGATGACAGCCAATTAAACCAAATGATTTTAAGGGTGGACCATTGAGCTCTTTATATGCAGAGGGATGATATGGAAGAGGCTGACTTTGTCTGTAAACGCTTGTCTTAAATTAACAGAATAAAGGCATCTTGAGCAGAAAGCAAAAGCTTAACTGGTGCATTTGTGCCTGCAATCAGTAGCAGTGCTCCTGGTAGTGCTCCTGTGTCAGCCTTGGAAAGCTGGAGCAGCAGGATTTGTGCCCCACAGGCAGGAGTGGTGTGCTGATATGGGCTGTGTGTGTCTGTACAGACAGATGATGGCCTCTCGTTTCTCTCCATGACTGTAGGAAGAAGGGTTTTGGTGGCACAGCTGGAATGGCCTATGTGGGAACAGTGTGCTCCAAGAGCCATGCAGGAGGCATTAACGTGGTGAGATTTCTTTAGTGATCTCTGAATGTCATTGAGATCAGTGTTTGCACTCTGGAAGTCTTCCTGGAAGCACAGAGTCTTTCTTAACAAAGCTGAAGTATCTTAGTGGGGCTCTTATGTTGTCCCCAACAGTTTCTGACACTTCCAGGATATCTGGATCACAACTTCTCTGTAGTCTTCTGCTCAGCTTCCCCTCTGCTCAGTGTGCAGCACTCATGCAAAAGGATTTCTCAGAATTTCTTTGTGTCGTTTTAAGCATCTCTGCCTCAAAAATTTGTGGGAGCTATGGGTGTTCTCAAATCTGTTCTGTACTGGCTGACCTGCAGCTGTGACCTCCCTGAGCAGTGCTGCTTCACTGCATGTTTTATATGGAATTGCAGAGCCTTAATGAACCAAGCTGCTGGTCTCAGATAACCGGCAATCCCAGAAATCTGGTTTCTTTGGACCAGTGACAGAAGTGCTGGAATTTGTGCATTTCAGGAGAACTGGGCTGGTGTGGAGAGTTCTAGTTTTTGTGTTAATGTTGCAGCTGCTCTGGAAAGTGGAGGTCGTTGGGTAGTGTCCCAGAGAGGTTTCTCTGAGGGCTCTTATTGCTAAGCAAATTCCACACACTTGGTTGGAAATCTGGCACTGTTGATCTGAGAATCCTGATAATGTAGAGACAGAATGGCAAAAGTGTCTCCTTGGCACATAAGTAAACACTGACTTTGTCAATATAAGCTCTCTTCTGACTGCCTTCTGTGTCGCTTCTGTGCAGTTCGGAAGGATCAGTATCCAGATGTTTGCATCCATCATGGCTCACGAGCTCGGCCATAACCTGGGGATGAACCATGACGATGAACGAGTCTGTCACTGTGGGGCAAGCAGCTGCATTATGAGCTCTGGAGCATCGTAAGTAGCTGACCAAGGGGATGAAAAGAAGGCTCAAAATGCCCCATCCACGTGCTTTGTTTTTATGGATTACTTTCACCTTCAAATTCCCCTTGCAAAGAGTCATGTTATGCTTGTAATGGGGAAAGCAAACGTTTCCTTTGTTCTGCAAACACAGGGAATGCTGGTGGGTTGGCTTAGTGTAAAGCTCAGCCCATTTTCTCCACTGCAGGGGATCGAGGAACTTCAGCAGTTGCAGTGCAGAAGACTTTGAGAAGCTGACACTCAACAAAGGTGGGAGCTGCCTGCTCAACGTTCCAAAGCCTGATGAGACCTACAGCATCCCGTACTGCGGGAACAAGCTGGTGGATGCTGGGGAGGAGTGTGACTGTGGCTCACCAAAGGTTCGTAGCTGTGTGTTTTCCCAGTGCTGCCAGGGCAGCCTCGTGCCTCTCACTCAGAGGGGACTGTATGTGACAGAGGGGGAGATCTTGTGACATTCACAGCACTTCTGTCCTCAGGAGTGTGAAAGCGATCCGTGCTGCGAGACAGGAACTTGCAGGCTCCGAGCCAGTGCTGAATGTGCTTATGGTGACTGCTGCAAAAACTGCCAGGTAGGAGACTTTGGTGTCGTTTGGAAGTTGAGAAAAGGAGAGCATTGGCTTAGTCAGTGCATCTGTGAGAGTGAGTTGTCCTGCATGCCCACAGCCTCACGAGGGCTTCAGATCAGTCCCTTGTTTGGAGCATATATTGGGCCAGGTGCAGTGTCTGTCTCTGCTGGGAGGTTCCTGCTTTCTGATGCAGTTTTCCCTCCCCTCTCTCTTCAGCTCCTTCCTGGAGGCACTGAGTGTCGGGCAAGTACCAACGAGTGTGACCTCCCGGAGTACTGCAATGGCACATCACAGTTCTGCCAGCCGGACTTCACCGTGCAGAACGGGCACCCCTGCCACAACCAGGAGGCCTATTGCTACAACGGCGTGTGCCAGTACCACGACGCACAGTGCCAGGATATCTTTGGCTCCAGTAAGGAAGGGCACAGTGTTACAATCTTTCTAAGAGATGTAACTAAAGAATACACTATCATTTAATATACTTATTTGCTTTTCTGTAACAAAGACCAGCTGGCTTTGGCAGAGGACTTGAAGCAGTGGTGGTAATGGCTTAGCATAATGGTCATGCATTCTTCCTGTGTTACACTTAGTGCTGTGCTGGGGATTTAAGTAATAATTTTGTTGCACTTATCATTTTTGGTACAGTGGGGTTTTTGCTGTATAGGGCTGTAAAGAAATATCAAATGCTAGAACTGACTCAGGTTAAGTAACTGTTTTTCTCAGTTTTTAAACTTGGAACCTTGTAATTCTGACGTTGTAACCTCTTTAGTGTTTTGATCAAGTTCCTAAGCTTGCTGCTGCATGGCAAATACTTGGTGTAGCAGGGTAGTTGCTCTGGGTACAGGAGATACTGTGTGAGATGTTTCTGTGCCTGGGTAACGTGGCTCCTCTCTCTGGGGATGGGCTGTTGTTTGCAGAAGCCAAAGCAGCCCCCAGCAGTTGCTTTACTGAAGTGAATTCCAAGGGGGACAGATTTGGCAACTGTGGTTTCCATGGCCATGACTACAAGAAATGTTCCAGCTGGTGAGTTGAGCCCAGTGCATTGGGAAGTTCTGAAATGTATCATTGGGGATCTGTATTTGGGTGCTGTAGTGTCAGTTTGGGATGATGTAGCAGGGGCACAGGGAAGGGATGCAGGGCTGTGGTGAGGAGAGCGTGTTCCACGTCTCCCATCAAGGATTGTGCTTTTCCTAAGTGTTCACGTATGGGAAGATGACAATCAAATCATCATGTTTTCCTTAATGTAGAGATTCCAACAGCTTATAGAAAGAAGGGATAAACTTCTCTTGCAGCACTGGAATGAAGCCCAGTTCAGTTTTATTTGTCGAGTTGCCTCAATTTTGTTTTCAAGTAGTATCTTCCAGTAGAAAGGAAAGATCGTATCAAACACATGGTAGTCTCCTCCTCAGAATAAATTCAAGTGTCACTACAGTGTTCCTATGTTGCTGTTGTAGGAATGCCATGTGTGGGAAGCTGCAGTGTGAAAATGTGAAAGCCATGCCTGTGTTTGGAATCAAGCCTGCTATTATCCAAACTCCCATCAAAGGCTCTCTATGCTGGGGGGTGGATTTCCAGCTGGGCTCTGATGTCCCGGACCCAGGGATGGTGAATGAAGGCACCAAGTGTGGTAATGGAAAGGTAATTAAAAAATGATATCCTAATGTAATAATTCGGGATATTCATGGGAATAAAATTTTCAGCTGCATTGTTTCATGAATAGTTATGACCATTATTTTTTGATGCCTGTAGTTAATGTAAAAGTAAAGGAATCCATTGGTTCCCCCCACAGGCCAGTACTGCACTGCATGTGCATCAAACATTTAATGGGCCTTTCATTTGTAGGTGAAGCGAAAGAAATGGAGTTTGTTGAGAGCCAGAATCTTTGCATTGTGAATGAGCAGGAAGAGCCAGGCCCACACAAATGCCTTGAAGACAACTTTCAATTAAAATCCAACTAAACTAAAGAGTGCAGAGGCTTAGCCCTAGCGGAGGAATGTGCATTCCACATGTCCTTACTGGGCACAATTTAATTGCTGTTCCTTTACATTCAGACTGGAGACAAAAGGCTCCAGTGCCAGCTCAGCCCCATGCTGAGAGGCCTTTTGTGGAACAGAGTTTCTGCAGAGTTTGGAATTATCAGTGAGAGTGTGTGAGGCTTTGTGGCAGGAAGCACAGCATGGCTGTGGAGCCCCGAGCTAGGAGCAGGGATCTGGGGAGGCAAGGGGGCACTGAAATGCCATCGTCCCTCATCTGTGTGCATCTCTGTTCCCCAGATCTGCAGGCACTTCCAGTGTGTGAGTGCCTCTGTCCTGAACTATGACTGTGACGTGGAGAAGCAGTGCCATGGGCATGGGGTAAGCAGGGAAGAGAGGCAGCAAGTTTTGAAGTGGTGATTAGTAACTTTATTTTTCTGTTTTGTTGAACTGTAAAGCACTCTATAAAATGCCTCTAGACAAGAGGACCTGTAGTAGTGTCAAAAAAATCTTTAACAAAACTCTCTGCCAGGCAAGAATTCCCAGTTCCAGTATTACTAATGAAATTTGACTCTGCATCTCACAAAGAAAAAAAAAAACAAAAAAACCAAGCAAAGCCATGGTGTGTAAGCCGTTGGGATAGCTAATCCTTGGAAGCTCTTCCTGAACAGTGCTGTGTGTGCTCAGTCATGTGAAATCTTGGGATGCCTGGCCAAGGAATGTTTGGAATTGATTTGGGAGTTACTGGGTAGAGTTCTCCAGGCTGAGCAATACGAGGGACAGAACAGGTCGTGGCTGCTGCACGCAGATTTAAATGCATAGAGATGGAAGTTACTGAGTATTTGTGTTTTGGAATACAGGTGTGCAACAACAACAGGAACTGCCACTGTGAAGCAGGATGGGCCCCCCCTTACTGTGACTCCAAAGGCTACGGGGGCAGTGTGGACAGTGGCCCTCCCTACAACGGCAAGTGGCTGTGAGGGCTGGGGCTGGGTGTGCCAGAGCAGCCGATGTGTTGGTGAACTTTGGGGGATGGCTCTGCACGAGGTTTCACTGGCAAAGAATTCTTGCAGAGGTTTTCTGCTCAAGGTGTTGCTCTTCTCTCTCAGGATGCTGGGGTAGGGATCTGTAAGGATCTGGACTGGTTTAGTTCAGGTGATTTCTGCTACCTTGGAGCAAAGATCCTCTTGGATTTCTCTGTGTCCCGGCTGGGAAGGGGAGCCCCAGTGAAGGGAAGCATGATTCCTGCATGCCAGAAAGCAAACTGACAGAGCTGGGGTGCTTGCTTTGCTCACTGAGGATTTGAAGGTGAAATAGGAAGCCAGAGCCAAGCTCTAATTTGGAGAAAACTTAATTCTGTGTCCATGTGGAGTATACAAAGATGGGATTGGTGTAACTTCTGTAGGCTGCAAGAATGATCTTTTCATAAGCTGGTGTGGGTTTGGGAAAGCTAGGCACTGTGATGCAGTAACAGGCTGGAGGAACACATTGGAGCTTGGGCAGATCCCTCAAATCATCAGACAAAAAATGGAAAGGCTGTTTTCGTACAGCCTGCAGGGGAGAAATTGCTGCATATAAAGATGTCAAGATTAAGAACCCAAGTTTTTTGTCTACAGCAAACAGTGATTGGAGAAGAGGTAGATTTAATACCAGACCAAAAGGCAGAAGCTCTGTTGTCCTCTCTTGTAAGAGCTTTAGTAATGAAGCATTACAGTAATGAAAAATGAGGATTGATCTCCTAATTTAATGTGCTGCTGCAGCCCAGGGTATCATGATAGGTACAGCTCTAAAAGATAAACAAAACAGAAAGGATCTATTTGGGCATATATCTTGCAGTCTTACTGGATTCTTTTGGGGTTTTTTTCTATGAAAAATGGAAAACAGTTATAGAACCATTCCTACCAAATATTCGCCGCTATTATGAGTCAGATGGTGGTAACACCATGTAAAACTTATTTCTTCTCCGTGGTTTTGTCCCCTCAGACAAAGACACCTCGCTGCGCAACGGGCTGCTGGTGTTCTTTTTTCTGGTCCTCCCACTCCTCGTAGCTGCTGCTCTGGCCTTTGCAAAGAGAGACAGGCTGAAGCGATGCTTCAGGAGGCTGATGTCCCGCTGCCATTCGTGAGTGCCTTCTCCTTTCTGCCTTCTCCTCTGCCCTTTGAACAGTCCATGGATGTTTGTTTACACGAGCCAGTGCCAAAGTGTGGAGACATATCTCAGTCCCAGGATGTCAGGTAAAGGCCCCTGCATCCAGTGGCACATGTAGCTTGCCTCTGGCAATGACAGAAAAGATAAATTCATCCCAAATCAAGAGAGCAGAGAATTTTCTCTTTACTGTTACGTTTGTTCTTGTGCATTTGTGATAGGGGTTTATATTTTTGGGTCTCATCTATTTATAAAAGGGCAAAGGGAAGCTGCCAGAGTCCTGAACAGAAAAGGGTTGTTGTTTACTAGATTTGTGGTAAATATTATCTTTCTCACACTTGATATGTGCTAAGATAGTATAAATCCAGCTGTCAGGTTCACAGTGCCTGGGTTCATGGCCTGCACAGTCTGGGTTACGTGCTCACACAGTCCATATCCATTGGATTTCAGGTCACTTCAGTCACCTCCTCCCCGGCCAGACACCGAACCCAGGGACCACCAGCAGAGAGGCTTCTCCCGTGGCATGCCTTATGCTCCAAGAGCTGTACCCATGGTAGGAATCACGTACTTTCTTTTAGCCTGTTTGTTACTCTCAAGTAAAGAGATGAAGGCAGTTTATATAATTTTTGCTCTATTAAAAGCTTCAAAGTTACTTCTTCATTTCTCAAAATTGTGTTTCTCCTTGATGAAAAGCAGGGAGAATATTTGTTTCCTAAGGGTTGTGTGGGGGGCTCCTCAGTTTCCCAGTTTAAGCTTTGGCCCAGGCTGTGCTTGCCTTGACAAGCAGTTTACCTGCTTTTTCCTCATGACAGAACACCCACCCCACATGAGAAGGGTGTCTGCCAGCTCCCCAGCCCCTCTCCTTGTCAGAGCAGTTGTCCTCTGAAAGCCACAGCCACCCAGAGCACACTCCCAGAGCAAACCAAGTGCTGTTGTGATTAGCCCTTAGGTGTTTTTCAAAATCCAGCGCTTCCCAGACTGCTGTTGCTTCTTCCTACTGAGTTTCTCAGAGGAAAGAACAACTCTGACATTGCCAGGCTGGTTTGCAAGTGGTCTTGAATGCCACTTGTTTAGTGACGCAAATACTTGGATTCCTTCTGTGCAATTTTTGAACATTCTCTTTGTATTTTCTTTCTAGGATATGCATCCAAATACCTTTCCTGTCCCGGCTTACCCAGTTAACCAGCACCCTCAGCAGGCTTTCCACCAGCCCTACTACTCCCCGCCGCAGTACCCGGTGCAGCAGCCACACAGGGCGCCCAGCAGGTCAGTGGAGTTACTGTAAATGCCCATTGGCAGTGGCACTGATGGGTTTTCTTGTCCTGTCCTTCACTGCCGGGAGCCCTGGGGTGTTCCATCACGTGTTGTGTGCAAGCAGGGCTGACTTTTCACTGGCAGAAGTTTCTCCTTCACTTCACCCTGAAAGGCAGCGCATTCATCCTGCGCTGTCATGGCTGTGTGGTGATGAACGAGGCTCACAGCACTGCTGTGGGGGAAGATTAGCCCAGCAGGTGGATGAAAGGCCTGTTAAAATAGTCAGTTTAAAAGCAAATTACTCAAAAATCTGTCATTTTGCTGATTTGTGAATGTTATGGCCAAGTGCAAAACCATTTCTCTTAACTTTGAACAGAAAGTTTTCCTTTATTTTTCATCTTTTTAATCGAGCTTGTAAAATGCAATCGTGTGCCATGGCACACACAGACCCAGGAAGTGCCAGGTACTGAGTGGGAGCACCCCAATGTAGTTCATGTTGGTGGGGCACTTGGGCGGGGGGGTCTTTAAAGGATTTTGGGAGAAAAGGTGAGTTTTAACAAATGGAGGTTCCCTGAGAATTTCAGGCAGTTTAAGGCCCAGTGTGCCCGTGGCATGTTCCAAACGAGTGTGGGAGCAGTGGTGTGGTGGCTGGGGATGCTGGCTGTGGGCGTGGGAGGGCTGTGGGCGGTGGGTGCTGCAGGACTGACCGCGCCTCCTCTGTCCCCTTGCAGGCCCCCGCCCCCGCAGCAGAAGGTTGTACCTCAGGGACTGCCGCCACCACAGCAGAAATGTTTACCTCAGGGACAGTATTTCCCTTCCCGACCGGCACCTTTGCCTCCCAAATAGCTTTTGGCTTCCTCGGGGCCTTCACATGAGCTGACCTGTTCACTGCGACGGCTGAAATTGCAGTTCCCCTTCTGGCATCCCGCGGCAGTGCCCTCCCTGCTGCAGCCTGGGACAGGGCAAGCGAGAGATCCAAACCAGGAATGTAGAACTTTACACTAAATAAATACCTCGACCAAAGCTCCAGGGACTGAAACACCCAGCCCCTTCCTCGCTCTGTCCAAGCTTTGCTGCTGCAGCCAGGCTGGCAGCAGGAGTGCAGCAGCCTGCAGGGAAATAATCCTGAAATCCAGCACGTGGATTTGGGCTTCCCCATTTCTGCCATGAGCCCTGGTAAGGAAATTGTCCAATTTGTTGTTGTCTCTCTGACTGTGAGCAATTGGAGTAACCTGTTTGCAAATCGAGGAGATCCGGTCAGTTAATTTACAGTTACTCTGCATGGACTGGAAAGTTTCCTGTGTACACCTCGATGGCATAAATGGAGTGAGGTCTCAGAGGACTTTTTCAGAGGAAGAGAGAGATTTTAAACATGTTTATGCATGTATATTATGTTTATAGATGCATAATAATGCACTTAAATTCTTAACTCCATGCTGACTGACACTAAGCTGTGCTATAGGAGCACTGAGTTTAATGCTTTTTAATTAGAGTGGCTAAATGAGACTCCTGTACTAATTCCCACTAATACATGGATGGGCAGTGGCCATAAAGGTACGAGAAGACATGGCCATATTCTGGTTTTAAAAAATGGGGTGCTGTTAGGTTTTGATTCAAGTCTAAAGACAGAGCAGCAGTCCCTGCAGAACACTGGGATGCGGGAAGTGTCTCTGCCTGGACCACCAGAGCTTCTCTGAGCACTTTAAATGGGAACCTGGTGACTGATGCACCCCTTCTTTTAATACCCAAACCTTTGTAGTGTCAGTCAGGATGCCTCTGGGCTACTGTGTGTCAGACTAGACTGCCCTCTGCTCCCACACCATGGGCTAGACTGGATTTTGGAGCTCCTCCTGAGCAGAGGTGCTCAGCATCCACTGTGCTAGGAGAGGGAGCTGTGGATCCTGATCCCGTGATGCCGTGGGCAGAAGCTGGATGTCATGGTCACAAGTAGGAATCTATTGCACAACTTGCTAAAAGTGAGGTTCTATTGCACAAACTTGCTAAAAGTGAGGGAAGTGCTGAAGAGAGTGCTGGGCTGTTTCACTCTGTGCTCGCCACAAGCACAGTTCGATCTGTAAAATCCCCCTAATATTGCCAAAAAATAATCTTTCCTCTGTATATACATACATAAATATATATATAGTGTGTGCAGTAATAAAATACTTGAACTCCTGTGGTTTCCCATAAACTTAGACTAAGATTTATAACACAATTAAAATCTGTAAAATGTCACCTAGAATTTTACCAACTGTACTGGTGGGGGGGTCTCCTTTTTGTTCCAAGATAATCAATTACTTCCTAATGTTGCTGTGTCCCGCTCTGCCTGCCTGTCTGTCTGTTACAATGAGCTCTGCAGCTGGATGCAGCCCATCTCCAGCCCTGGTCAGAGGGTGGGGAGAGAGGAGGGGATCCAGGGAATGAAGTCATCCAGAGAGATGTACTTAGCTGTGTGTGACACGCTGTGTGTGTGAACTAAACTATGCTGAAAATGGTGCCTTTACAAGACAAAGAGTTTTTGTACTCCCAGCGTGCACATTGGAATAGCCACAGTTGCGGAGGGCAGGGACGTGTGGTTTTAGAAGCTATCCCAGGGACAGGAAATAGCTCCAGTTTTTGGTGTCAAATACTGAAGATGACTACTGACTTTCTTTTGTAAAGGATACCTGTCCCTGGGCAGGTCTGGAGCTGGCGCGGCCGTGGTCGACACCCACGTTCACCTCCGCAGCCGGCCCCACGCTGGTCTCTGGCCAAAGGGCTGTTCCCAACCCCTTTGTACAGACCCAACAAGCAATAAAGATGCCAGTTTTGTACAAGTCTCTGCCTCAGCCTCTGCTTTAGGGGAGGGAGGGGCTGGTGCCGGTGGGGCTGTTACCTGTGGGGCCGTTACTGGTGGGCTGTGGGGCCGTTACTGGTGGGGCTGTTACCGGCCGGCCATGGGGCCGCTTTGTGCAATGCCACCGCTGCTGCTCCTGCTGCTCCTGGAGCTGCTGCATGAGGCTGGACAGGGTCCCTCTGAGCCCCCCACCCGCCAGGACTGGGCTCAGCCATGGGGGTCTCTGTCCCCTGTGAGTGGGCAGGTTTGGTCCCAGGTCACAATCCCGCAGCAGCTGGGGATGAACGCAACAGGAGCAGCGGGGCTGAAGCAGGCACGGTGCTGGGGGGGCTCTGGGGCGGTTGGGAGAAGGGAGGTCTTCAGTTGCAGAGGAGGGCTGGGAGAGTACAGATGTGGTGGCAGCTGTAACAGTGTCACCACAGCACCCACTCTCTGCTCCCCCTTGGTGTTTGGAGCAGGCCGTGAATCATGCTGTTTCCAGTCCCCTTTTCCTAATTCTCCCCTTCTCTGCTTTTCTGTATGCACAAGGATGCAGTGTCCTACATCCTGAGGATTGAGGGGAGGCCGTACACCATCCACCTGCAGCAGCAGTGAGTTGGCCCTGACATTGCCCTCACTGACAGTAGCTGTCTTGTTCCCCTTGTTCCCTGGTGGCTGCAGGACCTGCAAGAAGCTTGAGAAGTTCTGGGTAATGGATGCTGTTGTAAGTGCTTCACTTTGGACCTTTTTCTTCTAGTGCCTTTTTATCTGATGACTTCCAGACTTACACATCCAGCAAGCAGGGATCTTTGCACTCTGATTCTGCCCACACTGAGGTAACCTGGCCTTGCTTTGGGCTGTTTGTGCTCTGAGTGTCTCTGTCCAAGGCAGCCAGTCCAGCGGTCTGGGTGGTGGGTAAAGGGATCACCTTCCCAGCCACGGAAGGGACTCCCTGTCCTCTCTTGTGTCATAGGGAGGCTGCCACTACTGGGGGTACATTGATGGCTTCCCCAGCTCGGCAGTGACCCTCAACACCTGCTCAGGGCTCAGGTACTGTACCAGCACTGTCCCTGTGCTGCCCTCCCCGTGGGCACTTGCCAGGACTTTGCCATGGGAGGCCAGGGATACCCTGGCAGCCTGGCCTGGAGGCAGCTGGTGCTGGGGCAGCTGTCCCAGTGCCCAGGGGTAAAGGGCTGGTGCTGGTGCCTTGGCAGGGGTTTGCTGCAGTTTGAGAATGTGAGCTACGGGATCGAGCCCCTGGGCTACTCCCCTTTGTTCCAGCACATGTTGTACCGAGTGAGTGAGGAGCACGTGGCAGAGGCCCTCCCGGCCCACAGCCCCCCTGAGGCAGGGCTCGGCGGGCTGGCAGCCAGGGAGATGTTGGACAAGGCCCATGGGGATGATGAGGTGAGCGGTGCCTGTTCTCACAGTGCTGCTGGTGTCCCTGTCCTGTGAGGAGGGGTCTGACCCTGTTGGAAGCTTTGGCCAGACACTTGGACACAAGCCTTGAAGGGACACTTCAAAGAGAAGCACAGCCAACAGCAGCAGTGAAGTGACCAGAGAATGCAGAATCTGTGCTTTGGAGCCCATTTTCTCTTTCAGCCCCTCTCGGCTGCTGCACAATCTCCCAAATACCTCACAGTGTACGTGGTTTTGGACAAGGCTTTGGTAAGTCCATGCCAGCCACTTTTTCCTTGTGTTTGCCTGACTTCTGTGAGCATGGAAATGGTAACATTTCCCAGCTTTTGCACAGATCTGTTTTCCCTTTTGAAAAATTACGTGTACTGTGGATTTTGTAGGAAAGAAGGAACATGAATTTGTAGCTCGTGTCTCCGTGGCTCGGTGTTGGGAATCATTTCAGTGTTCCAACATTGTCATGCTTCACCCTGGTAAGCACCTTGTCTGCCTTTGTGTCCTCTTGGGTTGTTTTTCAGTACAACTATATGGGATCAGACCCGAATGCTGCGACGCAGAAGATAATCCAGGCCTTCAATTTAATCAACAATGTGAGTTCTTAAGTCTGGGTTATACTGCAGTGAGATGGGGGATGACAGGGGTGTTGATGTTAGCAGTGGCCACCTCTTTCCTAGCTGCTTTTAGGTTTAGGAGGATATTATGCAAAATTTCCATGTTTCATGAGAAGGTTTTTCATCTGGATGTGTCAGTCTGCCACGAAAGAACATCTTTCCCTATGTGATGGCCATGTCTCCTGCAGAAACTTGCCTGCAGTTTGCCTTAGGGCAGCCAAACCCCAGCTGGACTCCTGGGTTGCTTCCCTCTCTGTGCAGCAGATCCCTGATCTCACTGATCCACTTAACCTGCTTACTCTCAGGTGCTTGTAACCAACTTCCAATCCTGTTCTTTACTCCACTGGTGGTCTTATGGTTCACTTGTGTAATGAGAAGTTACTCTCCAAACCCCTAACACTTGTGAAGTTACTGGACTTTGGCTCAGGCCTCTTGCTGTATCTCTTTGTTCTTCAGGTGTGTTCATTATTTTTGGCTACAGGTGTCATTGAGGCACTGACAGCAGCAATTTGCTTTTCCCACGTGTTTACTGTGTGCAGAGCAGTGACTCTGCATGAAGGGAAGGTGTGAGAGCAGATGTTTCCTCTCTTATACTTTCAGATGTTTAATCCCCTTAACATCACCATTGTGCTGTCCTCCCTGGAGCTGTGGGAAGAGAGGGATAAAGTATCGACAGCAGGGGACACAGATGACCTTCTACAGCGATTTTTGCAGTGGAAACAGTTGTCTCTGGAGCCACAGGTGCACAACATTGCTTCTCTCTTAGGGTAAGATAAAGGTTCATTAGTGTTAAAGGTTACCTGGGAGCAATCAGTCAAACCAATGGCAGTTGAAATATAAAGGATTCCTTTGACAAACGCTTTTTTAAAAATCCATATTTCCTAAATCCTTAATGTTCTTGAAGTATTTCTTCCAAGACTTTCCTCCTAGCGATGCAGCAGCTGCAGTGGTGCCGTCCATCCCTTCCCACCCACCCAGGCTGAGGAGATGGGACGGTGGCAGCCCCCAGTCCCTGCCCAGCACCAGGCACCAGCCTCCCACCACACAGATCCCACCCCAGCTCCCCATGGGGACAGTAGAACAGTCGGGGGCACCAAGGGGACTTGGGCTGTACAGACCCAAGATCCCTCACCCACAGCGAGAGGTGTCCCTGGGACCACCGGTGACCATGCCTCTGTTCCAGGTACAGGGACCAAGGAGCATTCACGGGCGCAGCGGCTCCGGGAGCGGCATGTCAGAGAGATGCTGCTGCCGCGGTGGCCCTGGTATGGTCCCACCTTTCCTCTGCCTGTCTCTCACCAGCCCACATGGCTGTGAACTCAGCCATGGGCACCAGGAACAGGGGTGATGGAAGCATGTGGAGTATCTGCGCCTGGAGCAGGGATCTCTGCAAGGAACACTCCGCTGTGGCAACTCATCTCTCTCCTCCCTCTAGTACCACGGGAACGTGACGCTGGAGTCCTTCTCGGTGCTCCTGGCGCAGGTGCTGGGCCACAGCCTGGGCATGAGCTCCGACAGCTCCCGAGGCTGCGGCTGCCCCGGGCGTGTCTGCGTCATGAGCCCTGAGGCGCTGTGAGTTTGCTGCTCCTGCCCGTGGGGCTGCAGGAATTGGGGCAAATGAGGTGGGGGACAGGGATGGTTGCATGGCATCCCCTTGTCAGAGGCGTCTTCTGCAAGTGTCATTCCATTGCAAAAAGCACAACAAATTAGAATCACAGACTCATGGAATCACTTAGGTTGGAAAAGGTCTCCAAGACCATCGAGTCCAACCTCTGAACAATCACCACCTTGTCAACTAGACCAGAGCACTGAGTGCCATGTCAGTCATTTCTTGAACACCTCCAGGGATCGGGACTCCACCACCTCCCTGGGCAGCAGTTCCAATGCCTGACCACTTTTTCAGTGAAGAAATACCTGCTTTTATTCCTTTAAGAAGAAAAAAAGAATTGATTAAGTAGCAATTTAGTGCTTAATTTGGCAAAAGAGATCTTTGCTCTCTAAATTAAGGTACTTCAGAATGTTTTTCAATCTCTGTTAATGATGAGCTGTAGGTCAGGTGAATTAATAGACCCCCGGGGCCATCGTACCCTGTGCCAGTGTCTGGGCGAGCCCTTGGCTTGCGCAGAGCTTTGGAGAGAGTGAGGGGCAGTGAATGCGTAACATATGCGCTGATAATTGCTTTATTTTAGCCGTTTCAGTGGAGCAAAAGCCTTTAGTAACTGCAGCATCAGGGACTTTGAGACCTTCCTGAAGCAGGGCAGAGGCGTGTGCCTTTTCGACAGACCCCGCCTGTCCCGCCGGAGCGGGGCCGTGTGCGGCAACGGCGTGGTGGAGCCGGGCGAGCAGTGCGACTGCGGCACAGCCCAGGTGGGGCCGTGGGAGTCATGGCTGAACCCCTGCATCTGTGCTGTGAGCACGTGTGGAGTAACAAACCCTTGAGACCGGGAGCCCCACTGCAGTGGGGAGCAGCCCAGGAAGGGTTCTGTTGGGTTTGAGATCGTTTCTGTGTGGCACCGATCTGGTGGCTGCTTTGCCCTTTTGTTTTGCTGGATATTGCCCAAGTAATATGGGGAGAAGGAGAAGGAGGAGAACCTCGGGGGTACAAAAACGTAAAAATAACATGGGTTTGCCATGTGTCCCCAGCAATGCCTGAAGGACAAGTGCTGCACTAGAACATGTACGTTTAAGCCGAAAGCAAAATGTTCCTCTGGATTGTGTTGTAAAAGTTGCCAGGTAAGGCACATTTTTATAATTATCACAAAATCATTCTTTCTTTTTGGAGAAATAATATATTCCCATGCTAAGGGATAGAGCCAAAACTTCCTGCTGTGCAATGGGAAAGGTTCCTGGAGTTGGGCTTCCCAGCTCAGCTCTTGGAAACTCCTGTGGGGGAATATTACTGGGAGACTGTCCTGGGCAGTGTCACACAGGTGTGGTCACCTGAGTGCCTCAAAGGGGACCCCGAGGCCATCATCAGGAGGGGTTGTGTGGGCTCAGGCTGGCAGGCGTGGGAGGCTGCAGAGCTCTTCCTCCTCTCCAGTTCAAGAGGAGGAACTCGCTGTGCCGCCCGGCCGCCGATTTCCAGTGTGACCTGCCCGAGTTCTGCAGCGGCTCCTCCGCCTCCTGCCCCCCCGACCTGTACGTGCAGGATGGGCACGACTGCGGGCGTGGCACTGGCTACTGCTACCAGGGACGCTGCCAGTCCTTAGACCTGCAGTGCAAGCGGCTCTACGGGAGAGGTAACAGGCTGTGCTGGTGGCACTGGCACTGCCCAGGGGCAGGGGTGGCCGCAGCATCATGATGCTCAGTTTGTACCTGTACTCTTCAATGCACCAATCTCGGGCGAGAGTGGGGCACCTGGAGGGAAGGCACAGCTTTAGGAAAGCATTTCAAGCTCTGTTTTGGCTCTGGTTAACAGAGTCCCCCAGTGCTTCACAGATAACAATGGAAAGAACAGAAAGCAAATTATTTTCTGTGGGCAAACTCAACCAGAGAACTTCCCCATTTGCTACTCCCCTGGTGATTTCTGAGGTCCAGGACTGTTGGGGGTTTGGGCGGGGATAGGTATGCTTTCTCTAATTAAATCACAGAAAATGAAGTTATTAGATACCGTAACAGGTTCCTTTGTGTTCCTTTTAACTGTAACAAATATTATTGCTAAACTTGTAGATTCAAAGAATGCTCCTGTGGTCTGTTATGAGGAGATTAACAGCCAGCGGGACAGGTTTGGGCACTGCGGGTTCAAGAACAGACACGGGTACCGGCCCTGTGCTTGGAGGTACGCTGGGCAGGGGGCACTGGCTCTGCTAAAATGCATGTTTAATTGGGATTAGACAGTCAAGAGAAGTGTCAAGACTCCAGTTTATGGTGAGATTTGTGAAGCAATAAATAGCTCTGTGTGTGTTCTCCTCATTATGGTGTCTCTCCTTATGTCACAGACCCTTCCTTGGACTTCCCAGTCCTGCTGATGTTTTTTCTCCAGACTGTGCTGTTTAATGTTTCAGTGTTCATCAGGCAGTATCTGTATGTGTTTGATACACATCCTGTGCAAATTGGCTTTCCAGGGACCTCAGGTGTGGGAAGTTAATCTGCACGTACCCATCCCAGCAGCCCTTCCCATCGGCTGCTGCTGCTGTGATTTACGCCCGAGTGCGGCATCATTTGTGTGTGTCTCTGAACTACCTGAATGTATCAGCACCTCTGGATCAGCTTCTGGTTCCTCCAGGGACAAAGTGCGGCTCTGGAAGGGTAAGGAAATATTTTGTAATCATCTGAAATGACAAATATAAACTGTAGATATTGACACGATTGTAGAAACACTTGTTCCTTGCAGCAGTGTGCTTGATATTTAAAAACAATGTAAAAACATGCAAACGTTGCATTAAAGGTTTGGTGGGGTGTGAGCACCAAACATGACCTGGCCCCAGGGCAGAACTGTGGCTTCTTTGTCTTTTTGGTTTTTTTTTTTTTTTTAAATAGTGTGTTTTCCTTCCCCTTTGGGCCATAGCCTGAGGTGCTGAGCACTGTATAGGTGAGGCAGTGCTGGGCTGGAGCTGCCATGGTTTTTTCCCAGGTGTGTATAAACAACACATGTCACCCACACTCGGTGCTGGGGTATAGCTGTGACAGCGAAGCAAAGTGCCACGGCCATGGCGTGAGTCCCACGGGGTGCTGGGGCTGGGGGGGCAGACTGTATGTGTTCCCTGCACACCCGTACCCCCTCCCCTGGGCCTTCCAGGTGTGCAACAATAAGGGCAATTGCCACTGCCACCCGGGCTGGCAGCCTCCTGACTGCCGGAGGAAGGGGTCCCGCCTGGGGGGGAGCACGGACAGCGGCCTCCAGCTGACAGAGGGAGGTGAGTGTGGGCAGCCGGGACGGGACGGCGTGGGCAGGGCTGGCAGTGCCCTGTGCCCAGCTGGGCTGTCTCCTGCCAGGCCGGCCCCTGCAGCGAGCACTGGAGGATGGGGAGATGGCCTGGCTGGTGCTGGGCTCCAGCCTCGTTCTGCTCGTCCTCACCGCGGCCCTCGGCCTCGGCCTGTGGCGGCAGCAGGTGCTGGGCCAGTGCCGCGGGCAGCAGCCACCGGGCACGGAGGGGTGAGTGGGGCCCCGCCTGCTGCAGGATCCTTGGGGGGATGGAGGCTGTGGGAGGGCACCGCAGTATCCCCCAACAGGGCTGAGGGGATCCCTGGAGAGGGGAGGGAAGGGGATGAGGTGATTCCCTTGGGGTGTACAGGGTGATTCCCAGGGGGACATGAGGACATTCCCCAGGGCTGAGGTGACCATTGTAGGTCCCCCCACAGCACCAGCCGGGACAGGGAGCTGGAGCCAGACCTGGAGCTAAATCTGGAGCCAGACCCAGAGCTGGCCCCAGAGCTGCAGACAGGCCTAAAGCTAGAGCCAGACCTGGAGCTGAAGACAGACACGGACCCAACACCGGAGCCAGCGCTGGGCAGCACCATGGGCACTAATTAAAGGTGTTGGGCAAAGCTGGTGTCATGGCCAGTGCCCCGTGGTTTTATGCTTACACCGTTTGTGTTTTTTGCAGAGTTAACCTTGGTCTCGGGGCTGAGGGGCCACAGCTGCTGAGATCATCCCCTTTTCTCTGTGGGCACATGGTGATGGTTGGGATTTGCCCATCTGTGAGGGCTGTGAAGCTGCCTGATGCTGGGGACTGTCCAGCAGGGACAGATTAGGTGCTGTGGCTGCCTCTGAAGTGGACCTCTCCTGCATGGCTTTGGATGTGTGGGGCTCATGGCCCCCCTCCTCAGCAGAGCTGGGGACCATGGTAGGCCACTGGCTGATGTGGTGGACACGGTGCTGACTGTGAGGGTGTCACCTCTGTTTTGTGTGTGAACAGTCTGTTTCCTGCAGTGCCCTTGGACCTGCATCCCCCAGAGATGTCAATCCTGCTGTTTGTACCCCTGGCCCTTCCCTTCCCTTGCACTCACAAGTACCTCCAGCCCCAGCCCCTGTCTGCACAGGCAGCACTCACAGGGCAGATTTCCCCCCAGAAAGCTGCTGTTTGGGAAGGCCCTGCTCAGAGCATCCTGCTGAACCCCCCTCAGGTGGTGGGACCCCACCGGCAGCCCCAGTGACCCCCAGCACCATGGGGAAAACAGCAGCATCCGCTGTGTTTCATGCATCTCTGGCCAGGTGGCAGCATGAGCTTCCCAGCATCGACCAGCCCAGGCTGGGGGTTGGCTCCTGCCTGTCACCATTAGGTCAGCAGCCCACTGCACACAGGTTTGACATTGCTGGGATCGTGGGGATCCCCAGCTGCAGAAGCAGTGTCCCCGAGCTGCTGCCTCAGGCCACCTCCCATCCCATGGGAGCCTCAGGGTGGTCCTGGGGGCAGCCAGCTCACAGCCCCTGCTTCCCCTGAGACAGGTCCCCCAAGGCTTTCCCATGGCCAGATGCCCATGGGGACAGAGTTTAATGTTTGCTCCACGACAAGGCCTTATCAGCAACCTTTACCCGTGTTTGCTCAGGCCCTCTGGCCATTGGGCAGCCAGGCCCGAGTCCCCCCAGGACAAGGTGCGCTCCTGCGCCGCGCTCGCAGTGCTGGCTCAGCGCATACTGGCAGCGGGTGGCCAGGCCAGAGCACATCCTGACACCACAGCCAGTGTCCAGCAATGGAGGCCAGCGATGACACGGAGGAGCCCCCACTGCTTCTGGCACTGACCAGGTTTCAGGTCTCTGAGGAGTTTGGTTTCCTGCTTCCCGATCCTCTGGTAGGAGCTGGCTGTGCCTCCCCATCTGCATGCCACAGGAGGCAGACAGGAAAATAGAGGGGCTGGTGAGCAGTTTTCTGGGGGAGCTTTGATGTAGCATTTTGCTATAACACTTTACAATGAGCAGTGAGGAAGACAGGTGCTATTTTGGCACCCAAGGCAGTTTCATAGGACAAACTCCTGCCCTTTAAAAGGATGCAAGCAGCACAGAGGAGAGGTGAAGGAGCTCTGCCATTTACACACTGGCCTTGGCTCTACAGGATTTTGGGGAGCACCAGAAGAGGAGGTCTGGGCTATTTATTACTGGCCTGGCTCCACAGTGGGAGTGCGTGGGGACAGACAGATCGTGTTCACCATCCATTAATTTGTGACCACCCAGGCTCATCTTAATGGAGAGGGAACCAGACACGAGCCGTCAGCAGTGGTGTGTGAGGCTGGGTGGGTGCTGGGAGCCCGGGCACATTCACAGCCCTCCCTCTGCCTCTCTCCACCAAGACAGAGCTGCCGGCACCCTACGGCCCCTGGATGGACATCGCTCGTGAACTGCCCCAGCTGATCATGAGCCATCAGCTCCGCTCACACGTTCACCAGGTATGGTGTTCTCCTTCCTGCCTCTGGAGCTCTCTCAAACCTTGGTCTGACACAGCAGTGTCTGTAAAACATATGGAAAAGCAGCCTGGCAGCACAGATGCGTGCTGAGCCGTGGCTGACACCAGGCGACAGCAAAGTCTTAACATCGGCACAGAAATAACTCTCGCATCAGATCCAAGCGCTCAGCAGCCAGCAAGGGCTGGAGCAGGGTCCCTCTAGGTGTCACAAGAACCACGTCTCATCCCAGCCATGCTCCCTGCCAAAGGAGCACAGATGCTCTATGAGCTTATGGCCAGGCTCGATCAGCTGCTCCCATGGGCATCCCAGCACCAGGGAGAGGGACTCCTTTTTGAGGAAAATCCCACAGATTACTGTCCCTGCTCACAAACCAGTAACAGTTCAGCAGGAGCAAATCCTGCAGAGTGGGTGGGAAGGGAGGCTTAAAGGCAGGGGAGAAGCACTAGGAGGGTTCTCCCTGGCTGGCAGGGCAGCCCCTCCACCACAGGGGCCTTGGCATTGCTGGCTCTGCTCCTTGCTCCCAAGGGTTTCCCTGGCAGATGCCGCAGCTGAGCACCCAGCACCTCCGAGGACGTGAGGAGCTGCACTTGGCACACCTGGTGCTCAGCTGCATCACCATGGGCTACGTCTGGCAGGAGGGCGAGGAGGGCACCGTGCAGGTAAAGGCAAGGTAGAGGAGGTTCACCTGCTCCTTGGGGTCTGGGAGCTGATGCTGCTCCCTTAGAACTTATCCCATGGGAGCAAAGCCCCTTCCCTGCGGCTGTGGCAGGAGCGTGTCTCCTCCTGCCTGGCTGCTGCCTGCAGACAGGCACCTTTCAGCAGCCTGACAACATCCCCATCTTCCCCTGTGCTTTGTGCCACTCAGGTCCTGCCCCGAAATCTCGCCGTCCCCTACTGGGAGGTCTCACAGGCCCTGGGCCTCCCGCCCATCCTCAGCCACGCAGACTTTGTGTTGGCCAACTGGAGGAGGAAGGACCCCAACGGGTAAACAGGCAAATGGCAGTGGGTGAAGCGCGGTTCTTCCTGTGGTTGGGCAGCAGTGATGAGCAGGGGTTGGGGACAGACTGTTCCCAAACTGCTCCTGTTCTGCCAAACCCCTTTGAATCCCACCTTTGCTGGGGTCGGCCTCATGGGTGTGGACACAGGAGCTCTGTGGGAATATGGGTATCTCTGGGAGCAGGCCCTGGGGACGGCTCCTCTGTTCCCTGCAGAGCACAGCCCATCACTAGAACCATTTATAATCTCTCTCTCCCTCTCTCTCCCCCCTTTTCTTGTGCATTTGTTGGCCATGACTGAAATGCCTTCAGGCCTCTGGAAATCGAGTAAGTAGTTAATGCTCGTTTATTTTCTAATGGTGTTGGTTTTGTTTGGATTGACTCAGCTCTCCAGCACTGCTTGGGCTGAACCTGTTTTGATGTGTGCACACAAGAACAGTGTTTGTCACCAAAGTGCCACTGCCACGACAGCAAAGGGACCGTGGCAGAGCCACTGGCTGCTCTGGCTGCACAGATCCAGTGGCCACGGGCCATGGGGAGGGCACAGTGAGGATGGTAGGTCCCCCTAAACCAGAGCAGTCCTGCTGCCCTTTCACTGTCTGTCAGCCCTCTCTACATAGGGTGCAGATATGAGGCTCTGGAGTCTGGGACAGTTTTGTTCCCAGGGCTCAGTGGGTCCCACAGTGTGTAGGGAAATCCTGCGCCACCACCCCCCTAATCCCTCTCGTCGGCCCCTTTGTGAAGGAACCTGGACACCATCATCACACTGCCTGGGGGAGAGAGCCTGCGGGGCTTCATCCTTGTCACCCTGCTTGTTGAGAAGGCAGCTGTGCCTGGCATTAAGGTGGGTACTGCTCTGTCCCAGGGCTCTTTGCTTACCTGTAAAGTGCCTGAGGTGCACCCACAAGGTGTTCCTGCCCCCGAACCTGGGCTGGGGAAGGGGCAGAGCTGGAATGGCTGGCAGAAAATGTCCAGAGCCACTGGACTTCCTACCCCTTTGTCACTTGGTGCTCTCCCTCCCCTCTTCTCACAGGCAATCATCGGCGCCCTTCGTGCCACCCTGCAGTGTGATGAGGAGACCCTGCACAGAGCCCTGCACGAGCTGGCAGGGGCCATCGAGGCCATGAGTGAGGCGCTGAGGCGGATGCACGGTGAGAACAGCTGGTGCCTGCGCGTGCTGCAGCTCATCACACATGCTGGTGTAACCGCCCACCACCTCTGATCTGACTGACTTCCTCCTAGACTATGTGGATCCAGAAGTATTCTACACTGTGATCCGGATCTTCCTCTCTGGGTAAGTGCTGCCTGTTTCCCTCCAGAGCCACTGTGCTGGCAGCTCCCAGGGCTGGGGGGAGCTGAGAATGTGCAGGGAGGGGCAGATGGGATATGGGGTCCCCCAGGGCAGGAAAGGGACCAGCACTGTGTCTGGCAGTGATGCTCCCAAGAGCATCATGATCCTGTCCCCCAGGAACTCCTAGGCACTGAATCAGTTGGGATGGACTGTGGCCAAGGGCTGGGGTCTGCCTCCCTCCAGCTTCTCTCCATCCCACGCTTCAGCTCAGCCCTGACAGCCCCAACAGCCAGAATTGTGCACAAATGAATCGTTCTTGCTCTTGGCCAAACAGTTTTGACAGGAGAAGAGGAATTTCTCTTTACTTCCACACTGTGTACACAAAGCTGCAAAGCTGAGCAGGAGCTCTTCCCACTGCGTGTTAAGGAAACATCCATAACAAGCCTCTTGCTGCTGCTCTGTTACTATCCTGTCAGTTGAAAAAAACAAAATCCACCCCCCCTCCTCCCCCCCAAATACTGAAAATGCCATTTGGGCAAGGCAGAACCACGGCCCCAAGAGCCCAGCACGGCGTGTTTGCCATCCCTCAGCATCCCTGTGGGGCTGCAGTGTCTGCAGACGCTCAGTCCCAGGCCTCTCAGGGGGGATTCTATTTTTATTTCTCTCCATCATATCTCAGCATTCCCGAGTAAAAGGCTCCATGCATCATGATTAGGTTTCTCTCCTTTTTTATCCAAGCTGACCTTGTCTGGATGGTCATCAGCCTGGGAAAACATGCCTTTTAAATTCCCTTCTGCTTATAAGAACTTCCCACTAGTAGCGGTTACTATAAATACAATCCTGGGAGAACTAAAAATATTCTGGTATTTGATAATGAATCTATTTTCTCTGCAGTTTGTGTAAAATCTGTTCCTGTAGCCCAACAGACACTGCAGCCAGCACCGAAAGCCTCACAGAATGGTGCATTCTGCTAAAGGTCAACAGATATTTTTGTGCCAGGCACTTTATCTCCCTGAAGTCGTAACTTCTGTCTCCATTTGGGTGCGAGTGCTTCTCCGTTTCCGCACAAGGGGGGCTGACAGGGTCTGAGTTCAGGGTGTGTGTGGGAGGCACCAGCAGTGCTGACTCCTGACCTGCCCAGGACCAGCAGCTTCAGAGGGAGGAAACCCCATCCCTGCCTTGTTATCTGCAGAGATAAATAGAGGCAGGCGGGCCTGGCCTCTATTTATCTTTTAAATGCCTTCAAAGACATCACCTTGAGTAACAAGAAAAAAGGAAAATCCAAACCTCAGGGGCTCAGAGGAGTGTTTGGGTGACTACCTGTTTCTTCAAATGGCTGCTGGTGTTCAAGGAATTGATGTAAAGTGCCACTATTGCCCAGACAAGTGCCCCCTCCCCTCTCGCACACCTCTGCTTGCAGAAACCTTACTGAACTGGAGCAGGAGGCGCAGCCAGGCAGGGCAATGTGTCCCAGCACCATGCCACAGGGTGCTCACCAGGGCATGGAGATCCCAGAGAACACTCTTCTGGCAAAGGAAAATTAAGGATTTCTCCTTACTCCCATGGCCTCATCCTGTGCCTTGGCACAGTATTTGATTTCCAAGTCTATCTCCTGTTTGAGGAGGGCTGACATGGCCGAGCTGGAGGAGGAGATCCATGGGCTGGACCAGGAAAGTTTTGCTCAGTCTTGCCAGCCCAGGGTCCCTTCTGACAGGCCCTTGTCCCCAGCCCCATGGCCGCTGCCTGACTGCCGTGTCTCCCGCTCAGCTGGAAGGACAACCCTGCCATGCCGCACGGGCTCATCTATGAGGGGGTGTCCCAGGAGCCCATGGCGTACTCGGGAGGCAGCGCGGCGCAGAGCACGGTCCTGCACGCCTTCGATGAGCTCCTGGGCATCTGCCACCATGAGGACAGTGGTGAGCCACGAGCTTTTCCTTTTCCAAAGCAAATAAGGGGCAGGAGAAGAGATGAGCCAGAGCAATTCACACGACTGTGCCAGCTCTATCAAGCAGGAGGACATGAGCCCATCTCATCCTTGCAGAGTCTGGCTGGGACCAGGCTCTGCCCAGTTCCAGGGAGAAAGGTTATAAATGTGCCTCTGGCAGGTGCTTCCTCAACATGGTATATTCACAAAAGAACCCACTTGGCTTCTTGCATGTCAGCTTTTTGCTGAGGTTCTCTATGGGCCCAGAGATGAGGGAGCAGAGCGTGCAGGCATCCTGCCAGTGATTTACCTCATCCATTCATAGAGCTCCACATTAGTCCAGCCCACAACACAAATATTTACCAGAAATTAGCAAAACCACTTTACCAGCAAAAAAACCCCAAACCAAAGGGCTAGGAGGAGGGCTAAACCCTGCCCTTTAGGACTAGCACCAGCCCTAATGGAGCACTGATCTAATATGGGTTTTCTTTCTCACTCAGTTGGAGGCAGAGCAGAGGAGGCTGTGCAGGCTGTCAGTGGTCCCTGCAAACTGTGCCAACTCCAGGCTAGCTTCTCTCTTAGAGGGTCAGGCCTTTAATCCATTTACCCACAACTTATTCCTTCCTCTGCTGGTGTCTTGCAGCTGCCTTCCTGCACAGGATGAGGGACTACATGCCCCCACCCCACAGAGCCTTTGTGGAGGAGATCCAGCGGGCCGTGTCCCTGAAGCAGCACGTGCTCTCCTCGGGGGACGCGCGGCTCCGCGCCGCGTTCAATCGCTGCGTGTCTGCACTGACAGACTTCAGGTCCTACCACATCACCATCGTCACCAAGTACATCACCATTGCGGCGGCCAAAGCCAAGGCCGGCCGGGCAGAGCCGAATTCCAGGGCTGGCCCCTCTGGGGGAAAGCCCCCTTCTGCCCTGGAGGCCAAAGGAACCGGTGGGTCCCACATCTTCAGCTTCCTGAAGAGCATCAGGAACACCACCAGGGAGGGGATGATAAGTGCCTGACCTACCTGAGGGTTGCCCAAAGTGGGTGCAGGAGGCCAAGGGGCTTCGGTGTCTGTCTGCCATTCACAAGCCAAGATCCAAAACCTCCCCTCAGCAGCAGCCTTCCCACCTGTGCACGTCTGGGACGGGAGGAGCACGTTCGGTGCTGTTGAGAGAGAACAGTGCTGCTGCTGCTGCCTCCCCCCAGAAGGCACACAGCGAGCTCAGCGTCCTCCCCGGCACAGGGACGGGCACACGGTCCTCCCCTGGCACAGGACGGGCACACGGTCCTCCCCTGGCACCGACGTCAGCACATCACCCCCGGCCCCAGGGACGAGCCGTGTCCCTCCAAGCCCCCCTTCTTCCCGGCTCCGCCCCGGGCGTGGGGGCTGCAGCTCGGATAGACACGGGTGGGTTACACGGGCGAATAAAGCAGCGATTCCCCGATCCAGCCGCGAGGCCGGGCCCTGTGTCCATCGCGGCGCTGCTCCAGCAGCAGGTGGCGGCAGAAAGCCGCGCTGGGCTGCGGCCGAGCCGCTCCCGGAGCGGGGGAGCAGAGGGGCAGCAGGGATGGGTGGGGAGGTGGACACCAGCGGCGACTGGGGGTGAAGGGGTGCAAGGGACAGCGAAGGGCAAGAAAGAACTTCCCGCTGTGACCCCCAGCCTCTGACACCTGGACACGGCTCCTCTCCCTCCACACCTGCAAAGGGACCATGATTGCTCCGCAGGGAAAGTCCAACAACCGCCAACTCTCCCGTCATGGGAGTGACGCTGAAGCCATTCAAACCCAGCCGCGAGAGGAGTGTGGATGAGAGAAGAGAGCCAGGCTGTGGGATAAATGCGGGGTGTCCAGGAAGCTGGTGTTCGCGGGAAGAGGCTGTACCGAGGCACAGGGGTTCCTCTCCGTGGCCAACTCCATTGCCCATCCTGGTTCATTAAGGGCTCGGGATGTCACAGGGGCGAAGCTGCAACTCTGGGGGTCACACGGGCTTCACTTTAAGTCTCAGTGATAATCCTGTGCTGTAGTAGAGGACGTGGGGACCCATGGCTTCCTCAAGGGGCCGGCATGGGAAAAATACTTCCGACAAGCCCATGATCCTCACTCGGTACCGGCAGCAGAAGAACACGCAGCCTGGTGCCAGGGTCAGCCCAGTCTAGAGGCTCCTCTGATACAGACCCGCTGCAGGTGAAGCGAGACCTGCGAGCAGTCCCTGTGCTGGCCGTGGCTGCTCCCGGGTGTTGCTGCCTGGCCCAAGGCTGCAGAACGGGCTCACCTCACACTACTGAGCTGGGCTGAGTGGGCAGAGCCTTGCTCCAAGAGTGGTGCTAAAGCTTTTTTTATAATGGCAGGTGCTCACATTGCCCTTTTCTAGCAAGTCAGCACGCCCAGATTCCTTGGAATTTGCATCTTTAGGGAAATCAGGCCATATGGCTCTGTTTTGCCTCCCCAGGTTTTGCTGGCACAGCCACCAGAGGTAGGATTCACACCCAATCAGTGTCTTGGTGCAAAAATAGCCCTGGCAGTGCCCCTTCTGCACTACTAGAAGAGAGTCAAGGTCCTTTGAAATGAGATGTTGTTCCCATAAGGGCAGAAAGAAGCTCAGCACACTGTAGCTCGAATTATTAAACTCTTGCTAAACTGTATTTTATGCTCTTTTTTTGAATGCAGGCCTAAAACTGAGGCTTCAGAGATTACTTCAGTAAACAACCCACGGGAACGTGTCAGCACCTTTAAATCTTTGGCTGGCAGCGCTCCTTCCACTTGATCTTCATTTCTGAATAGCTGCTGCATATTTCATGTAGGAGATATTTCATCCTGATGATTGTCTTGGTCTATTACATTTCAGACCATTTCAGGAAAACAGCAAACTTGGACCAGGGGAAAATTCACTCCATCTAAATGAGAAACGCAGCCAGGACCGGAGGGAGCTGGGGCAGGCTGGCCCTACGGGGGACGGGGGCTCCACACATGCTGCAAATGCCCAAACCCCGCTGGGCAGCAGCAGTGCCAGGAAGGGTGACAGGACCCCCAGCAGGTGGGTTTTCTTACTTCTGCAAACTCCCTTCCCTGGACATGCTGCCCCTGCCCCATGCCACTGGGGTCAGGAGCAGGTCCTTAGGCGCAAGGAGGATGGATTTGTGTCACCTCAGAAAAGAAAAGGGGAGATGGGAAATCAGGGAGGTGTTGGAGGGCTCTGGAGAGCCAAGGGGTTTCCCTGCACTGGAGGGCACACTCACCTTCTTCTGGTGAACAAGGAAGGTGCCTAAGAAACTACAGAGCAGGAGTCAGCCCTGGCGGTCCCAGGCCAGCAAACTACAGAACAGAGGCTCCTCATGCCTGAGTTCACACTACCAAGTGCTCTGTCACAGCCAGCTCTCAATCAATCAGCTGCAGCTCCTTTGGAACTGAATTCCATAAGGATCCTGCCACTCTGGAAGTACCCAGGTAGTGAGCCACAGTAAGGCACAGACCTTTCCTGTGTGCTCTCCTAGCAGGCTGGGACAGCTGCTCCAAGAGAGCTTTGATTTCTCTCAGTTTTCAAACCACTGCTGTCTAACACTGATCACAAGACACAGATATCTAAGGTCTCAGGTGCATTCTGACTGGAAGTACGTGGCATTTAAATAATTTATGCCTGTGCCTAAAGATGGCACAATGTGTTTCAGGATAACCATGTGCTCGGCATCCATGCTGCATCCCACCAGTGGGAACCGTGCTGCCACAGGCTGCCAACCTGAGGCCCCGCTCTGTCCTGAAGGGTTTCTTTTGGCAGGCACTGGGGGAGCCCAGAGTGTGTGGAATGAGCCCAGCCACAGCTACCCATCACCTCTCCTGAGCAGCAATGTCCAGGCTCTGCTGTTCTCTCAGTCAGACCCCAACTGGGACAACCTGAGCACAGGAGACACCCAAGATCCCCTGCACTGCAACAGGCAGGGTTAAGACCTTTTCTGGAGCTCTGTAATAGAATTAATGTTATTTCAGCAAGGGAAAAGCAGCAAAAGAGCAGACTCCCCTCCCCCTTTCAGAGGTGCTGCCCCTCAGACCTCAGCTCAGGTGCATCTCGCAGTGAGGTTGGGATGCACAGGCTGCCCAGGATCCACATGACTGAGAATCGGATTTTGCACCGTCTCCCTGAGCCCAGCAATATCTGCTGGGTCAGCTGGGACTGACGCCTGCCAGGGAGTGGATGGAAAAACAGAAGAGATGTCACAGCCCTCGTCCACATCCAGAGCAGCAGCACCAGCCCCAAATCAGTGCCACCCACACAGAAATCTCCCTTATCTCTGGATAAGGCCCTGTCCCTGCAGCTCTGAGGCACATATTTCCGTTGTGGAGCTACAGCTCAGAGCTGCCCAGCAGCTCTTCCAGCCACATTTTGGAGTGTCCACCTGACTCCTTGCTTTTGTTAAGCAGAGATTTCCCCTCAGTATCTGGTAGCCAGACCTGTGCGATGGAGAAGGAAGCCTGGTGCACACCCAAGGTGGCAGGAGGAGACCTCGCCTGGGCACACCTTCGATGTACCAAACCTCAGAGAGCCTCACCAGCCCTGGGACCAGCCCTCAGGAGGTGGCCAGCCCTGCCTGCCAGGCTCCCTCCACTCCCTCCACAGCCCGTCATCCCACCCACACTGTTTGCTCATACTTTCCATCGTTCTCAATTGCTTTGGCCTCTCGTTCCCTCCTTGCCATGCCTGGGTCTCACCCAGGTCACCTTCCACTGAGACAAAGCTGTGCAAAAGTTCCTGAGCTGCCCCTGGGCCTGGCAGCCCTTTCCTGGCACTGGGCTGCCGGCCCCCTCCACAGGAATTCCCGCAGCCCCCAGGCAGATTCAGCCAAGTGCTTTGCTGCTTTTGTCCCTGTGAATATTTGAAATCGAACAGGAATCCAAACATTTGGATTCTAGGCACTTCCCAATTCTGGCCTTATTTATCATACTTGGCTCTGCTCCTGGAGCTGGGGCCAGAAGAGCCTCTGAATGATTTAAGTGATTTAACATGCTGTGCATAGATCAATCTCACTCTCCCCTCCAGCCACAGGTTTCCCTTTGTGGTTTGCTGCACACTTATTAGATCCATCAATATCTAAGTAATTAAAATCCCCCATTATCTGCGTCCTGGCTGCCTTACAAACTCCTCATAAGCTATAAACTCTTTCACGATCAACCTCCCTAAAGAGTTTGCAGCCCCATCTCAGGGTCCCCAGGCTGTTGTTACATCATGAAGGTCCCACTGGAGCCATGACCAGTTCTAGCCCGAGCCATGGTTGCTACTCCTCTCCCTGCGTCCCTGGTCTGTGACAGGATTGCTCATTTCTATCCCCATCTTTCTCCATTCACTGGTGAGTTTATCTCAGAGCAGCTCCCCCAACTCCTGCTTCACTTGTGCTACTGGAGCAGAGCTTCGGACCTGCTGCCTTCCCGGGAGCACCCAGGGGCTGCCAGGCTCCGAATGCCACGTCCCAAATTTTGCCCTGCTGCAGAACCATTTGCTGTACCTTGGAAAGGCAGCAAGCTCCCAACGCTGTCACACCTGTGGCCCAAATGTCCCTGCGCCGTGATCAGGGACCATCCCAGGGCTCTTCTGTGGGGACACTTCCTTGCCACCTGGTCGGGCTCCTTTCCTGCACACCTCAGCCACAGGTCTCTAAGCAATTTATTAATAACAACCAACTTTGCCTTGTAATTCCCCCTTGGGAGGGATGTGAGAGCACAGAAGACAATTGCCTTCACCTCTTTCTGGTGCTGCCACTTGCCCCAGTCCTGCTGGTTCATCAGTGCGTGCCTGGAGCACCGTGTGCCTCGGAACACTCAGCTTGGCACAAGCAGAGGCTTATCTGTACCTGGGGAAGGGCTCACCCCTGCAGAGTGACTGCAGGCCAGATGTGATTACAGGCCAAAAAGTGCTAATTACAGCATGGAGGAGGAGAGAGGAGCTACTAAATTACACCTAATATGGAGGGGGATTGGGGAACAGATTGAGAAGCCACCATTGCTAAGAGGATGACACAGGGCTGTTCTAGCCCAGAGACACCAGCACAGCTGTGCTGGGACACTGACACAGCTCCCTGAGACAGCAGGGACCTCTTGCCAACATTGGGGTTTTTTGCCATTTGTAGCATCCCATATTACTTGCTCAGGTACTTGCTCCTGAAGGCTCTTTGCTCGCGTGTCGCTGGGGCAGTCCGTGCAGCAGTCTGTGGGCAAGCCTCAGAGGGACCCTCGGACAGGAAGGAGTGGGTTTATTCATGCTCTCTGTGTGACCTCCAGGAAATCTCTGTTTCGTTGTGTTTTATCTTCCCTGCCTTACCAGACAGGTGAGTGTCTCTACCCCGTCTGCCTCCCCTGCTTCACTCCATCCAGTGCTTTCCTCTCTTTCCAAAGGATGGCATGGCCAGAGTCAGTGTTTTCCCATGGGTTGCTGGTGCTGGGAAATGGTAAAGTCCTCATTATCAGATAAAGGATGCCCAGAGGGACCTTTGGGAAGTGGTTTTATTTCCCTAAAATCCTTGGTGTCTGGCCAGCGTATGTAAACCATTGCACTATTACAGCTCTTGGTAAATAAAGAAGCCAGAGACCCAAACATTGGCACTAGAGTAAAAATAGCTTAGTGTTGGGCAAACAAAGGGTGGGAACAAGACACAGGCAGGTCCTGACAAAGGTGTCATCATTTCTCTGGTGCCCGGGGTGCCCGGTCACGCTGGGAGCAGGGTTTAACCAGTGCCTGCAGGGTGGCACGTCACTGGTGCCACACGGAGGATGCATGCGCCGTGGCCTCCCAAACGCCTGTTTGCCGAGTTAGTCACCACAGCCCACAGCTGCTAGACCTGGTAAACAAGGGCAAACACAGATACTGGAGTCGCAGGAGGCACGGTGAACCCCATGAGGCAATCACTACCCGGCATCCTAGGAGCTCTAGTCAATCCCATTTCTTAGAAAAGAGAAAAAAAAAGGAAAAGAAACAAGGCACTGCTATTATTGCAGTAAGAGGCTGTGTCATGCTGGGCTCTGCAGCTAAATATATTCGGTGTTTACTGTAAGCAAGGACAGTGGGAAGCCTTCCGAAACAGCACGGGGGCTGCTCCCATTTTTTTCAGCTATCAATCACGCCTGCCTTGAGCCATTTTTATCCTGACACAAATGGAAAATATTTCCCCGGTTTAATTTCTACTGATCAAAGACACTTCCTCAACAGAGAGGAGCCCCACAGCCCGGGGGGGAGAGAAGTCCCTGAGGAAACGATTTGCCTGAGGGGATATGGGACACAGCTCACGTGCAGTGGGACTCCCCACGAGCAGATGAGGCACATCAGGACACCATCTCTGAGGGTTAGGACACAGTCCCACAAGTCAGGACACCATCCCACCAGCCCAGGGGTAGTTGGCCAGGCTATTAATCCTTTTTCTTCCCCAAATAATTTGTCAAACAAGAAACTTGGTGTTTGCCACGTGCCTGCCAAACAGTGCTGGGAGCACCTTGACACTGCCCCAAGGTGTGTGGATCCCCTCTGCTGCACCAGCGGTCTCTTCCCCAGCTGCTGCTGTGATGAGAGAAGCCTGCAGAGGGGCAGGGTTTTGGGGTCAGGTATCTGTTTACTTTCTCCATAAGATTTCCCTAAACAGCATTGGAAAATGCTCCTTCCACAAAGCTCATCGTGGCCGGAACTGACTCAGCTTTCTGCACAGAGGGTCCTGGAGATGAGCTCACTGGCCTCAATAACTTGACGTCACACTCGGCACTGTTTACTGATGGAAAACATATTTTATTTCTATTTGTGCCCATCAGAGTGGTGAGATCAGGGCTCCCGATGTGTCCCCTGACCCACAACCCCCCGGCTCCCTCAGTCTCACGCAGACCCTTGTGATGGGCAGATTCTTTCCACAAGGCAGACACAAAGTCAAATCTGATTTACTTCTTCCAGGCAGATGCCAACAACTCCAGAGCACAAACTGCTGGGCTTCTGGTCCGACCCCGAGCCACTGAGGACTCAGAGCCACTCTGGGAGCTGTCACAGCCCAGGCTCTCTTTGCTGCTCAGCCAGACCCTGCCAGAGGGACTGCAAAGCACTGCTTGCCATACACACAGCATCACCCCTCTCGCCTTCCCTCCCCTCCCCTCCCACACAGAACTAAAATCTACTGGCAGCTCTAAACTGGTTCTTTTTTGTCTGAACTGCTGCATAAATAACCCAACAGAGAGCCTGAAGCCCCCGCACACTGACACCTGACAGCAAGTCAAGGGCAGATCTCGAGAACAAAGACAAGGCTCCCATGTAAACAAGGCATCAGCCACTGAGACTGTAACTGATTGTGGGGAAACATCTAGAAGGCATTGCTGTGAGAGTTAAACACATCTGGGAGCAGGAGCTGTCAGTAGGCTGCTACTCCATATCAAGGTCACAGCACTTGGGCTGCCAGGTCTGACTGGGGCCACTCTGTGTCTGTACAGAGCAGGTCTGTACCCCACAAATGATTCACGGTTCGTGGGAGCTTCCCTGCTCCGGTTCTGCCCAGCTCAGACCTGTGGCAGGCAACACTGGTTTGGTGCCTGAAACTGCCAACCTTGACTGTCCCAGAGATAGGCTTTACAGCCCTGCTGCTGCTCTTTGAGCAGGGCTGACGTGTGCAGCTCATGGCAGTTTTCTGGGGAACACAACCACTGGCAGAAATTCAGTCGCCTGCCGTAACCTGCGAGCAGTCACGGTGGTCCTGGGGACAGCCAGAGCCCAGGCACAAACCTGTATGACACCCATGGAGCAGCTCCCTTTCCCCTACAGCAGCAGGAGCACAGCCAGACCCAGCTGAACCTGGGGACGATCTGCAGCAGGGCCTCAGCACACAAAAAATACCCCCCAAAATCCTGGATGCAGCCAGCAGCCCCTGTGGCTCAGGCACGGCCACTGGGATGGGAAGGGGATCACAGAAATTGCTTTTCTAGCAGCTACAAAGGGAAGTTGCTGGGCCACCAGAGACGGTGGTAGGAGCCAAACACCATCTGTTCTCTCCCAGGAACTCTTTTGTTAGTGGAGAAATGAGCTACGAGGCTGATAACTCCACAATGCCAAGCTCATCTCCCAGACGATTGACGCAGCAGTTGACTGATAAATCTCCACAGCCACAGCTTCGGTGCTTCCCTCCTTCCCTTCCTGGTTTTCTTCTCTCAGTGTTACTCAACTACACATCCCCAAACCTCAGCCTGTCCCCCTGCCCAGCCCAGCATCTCCTCTGCACCGCCACAGCTGACCCCAGGTACCCCAGATCACCCTTAACGCTCCCCTAGAGCCCCGCGCTGCCTCACTGCTGGCATTGCCACCATCCCGCCTCCACCCTCAGCTCTGGAGCACAGCCACGGAGGCTTTGGGAGCAGTGGGGGCACTGCAGACCCCAGAAGCCAGAGCAGCACAAAGGCACAAAGGCACATCCTGTCTGCCACCTCTCCTGCAGCAGAGGAAGCGGCTCCAGAGAGATTAGAGCCCTGAGGAGCGGGGCACTGGGGGCCTGTACGTGTGTTGGCTACTGTCGCCCGTGAGCCGGGCTGTGACAATGACCCGAGCCAGCCCCTTGGCCCAGCCCCACAGCAGGATTTCCCGTGAGCCCGTCCCCTCGGCAGCAGACAATGAACTGTCTGACAGCTGGAGACAGCTCTGCCTTCGCCCCTCTCCAGCGACAGGTCCTCGGGACCTTCAGGAAGATCAAACAGGAAATTGGGCAGAGAAAGAAAAAAGTTGTTCGTGCTCGAAAATCCAAACTTCCATTGCTGACCTGGGAGGAAGATGCTGAAGTCAGGGTATTCAAATACTTTCTCTGGCTCCCATGGGAATAGCAGGGCACGGTGAGCGGGGCTGCACGAGTGATGGGTTGGTGCCATCTCAGCGTGCTGGTCGTGCTCCCACCTGATGGAGTCATCCCACTTGAACTCCTACCCTGCCCCACGCCCCGACGGCACCGCTCGCCTGCATCCCCACAGACATGGCTGCTCTTCTTGTGACAATGCTCTGGCTGGAAACCTGACACTGTATTTCAGGAATGATCTCCCACGACACGTGGGGAGCACCACAGCAGAGCTTCTCCTTGCAAGATGGATTTTGGAAGTCTCAAGCACCAAGAGAATGCACCCATGGCTTCCTTACACAGTGAGCCCTCACCTCCCCAGACCCTCCTGTCTCCTGTGGCAGCAAGCATCCACACCAGATGTGTCCTCAGCTCTGCTTTGCTGCGTGCAGGGCTTCTTCCAAGGGGTTCTGCCTGGTAAAAGTGCCAGAAGTTTCTGTTTCTTTTCTGTTTCTTACCAGACATGATTTACTTACTGTAACTGGCTATCCGTTATGTCCTGCACTGCATTATTAACTTGGTGATCGTACATTTAGCAGAGAATTTATGAGAAATGAGGAGACATTCATTATCAGTAACACCACAGACTTTACTCTTATATGGTCTCCCTGCATGGAGCAATGCTGGCTCAGCCAGCACTCACCCAGCTCCAGCCATTCCTTGGGCCAGAGCAGGACAGGGCTGTTCTGCGCAGTTCTGGGGCTGCATTCCCCTCACTTAGGCCGGTCCTTATTTTTTTCCCCCTATTAAAATATTCTCTGATGGAATTTACTAGCTTATTTGTACAATCATGCCTTCTGTTGTTTGAAAAGCAGTATGTTTTTCCTGTTTTTGGGCAGGGAGCTGTGTGAGGATTTTCTGAGACATCCCACTGCAACAATACCTGTGCTTTCCAGCAACTGAACTGCAACAGAAGTGCCCCTAAAATACCCTCCTTATCCTGAACCTCTGACCTGGGGACAAATATCCCTCCCTTCCTGTACCTCTGAAGAGGGACCAAGTACCTCCCCTGTCCTGCATCTCCGAACCGGAGACCACAGGAGGAGTCACAAGGAACACAGATGGCCAAGTTAAGCTCTTGGTTTTGTGAGCAAAGGGTACAATGTCCTGCCGTGAGATTTGCACAAGTGTTCCCAGATGTTCTATTAAAGAAACAACAACCACAGAAAAACCCAAGCAACAGCCAAACAAACAGACATCTCAGGTGGAGTCCCAGAGGCAGACAAGTCCCAGTGGAAAGAGGCTGTAGGCAGGTTGGAGCCAGGGCAGGCACTGCCATTTGCATGACCTGCACGTCTGACAACCTCCCAGGAATTTGGATTCCAAGAGCAACACAATGAACTGGTTCCTCCTTGACCTTAGGGCCATGCCACAGCTGTCTCTGCAGAGCCTTGGAAACCTTTCCATCTCGGAAACCTTTCCCAGCGGAGAGGGGCATTTCTGGCTCCTGAGAAGGGCTGAGGTTCCACAGCTGCAGGCTGGTGGCAGCTGTGAAGGCTGTGAGGAGTCAGAGTTCCAGACCACGTAAACCAGGGAAAGGATGGGAAGAGCAGAGATTGGCTGGAGGCTCCTGAACATTTCCCATTCTTAGGTTTTCACTGAATGATCTCAAGACAAAGCAAATATATCCATATCCATATCTCTTATATCTCACAGGTATGACAGGATATTCTGAGCCTGAAGGGACCCACAAGGATCATCAAGTTATACTCTTAAGTGACTGCCCCCCCCCCCCCCCCCCCCCCCCCCCATATTTTAAGCCAATACTTTAACTTTCCTCTGCTGTTCCAAAGCCTCCCTGACCTCTTCCAAAGCCTCAGTTTCTGAATGTCCCATGTCTGGCTGGGAAGGTCTGGGCAGCACCGATGCTCCATGGGGGCTGCTGCATCCTCTGATCCCAAATGGTTGTTACAGACCGTGCAGGCTTTGGCAGCCGATAGTGAAGGGAAAGCTATGCAAAACATGCCCCAGGGAACTGCCATGCATCCCGGATTGCCTTCTTTGGAGTGGTTTTGGAGGTTAGATTAAGGCAAAGCAAGTTCTCTGCAAGAGTTTGTGAGACAGGCACTGGCTGCCCCAGCTGCCCCTGCACCCAGGGCAGCCCCAGCCTCCCTCCCCCTTTTGCCCTGCCAGGCCGGGGGCTTTCCTGGCAGCAGAGCCCCTCGTGCCCGGAGTGCCCCGAGCCCGTCACATCGGAACAAGCAGAGCACGATTAGAGATGTGTCTGCGCCCCTCTGCAGACGGTGGGGATGGGAATTAATCCTCCCATTAACGGGTGAAATGGAGCGTTTGTGTCTCACAAAGCAATTACACAATAATAGCAGGAGGACGATGATAGAAATCACATCTTCTCTGAAGTTGCTCTCCAATCCAACACATGAATAATTCCTCCTAAGCATTACTGGGAAAGCAGTATTAAAAGACTGATATAAACAAAAATTACTGGAGAAAAACCAGACGAGGCATGCTTCATCGCTCTGTCAGAGCCAAGCACAACTAAATTTATACAAAGTGGGCAGAGAAGCTTGAAGGGGCAAAGACATTTGTTACTGCTCTGTGCGAGATGAGCTCACAAGGAACGCGTGCTTGATCTTGGCAGCTTTCTGATGTCTTACTCCTAAAGCATCAGCTTTAGTCTCGGTTTCCATGGCAGATACTTTTCTGAGCTTGTATCTTCCACAGATATTGCTAATTTATGCTGTCAGCCACATCTCTGCAAATACCTGCAGAGCGATTCCATGTGCGGTGGGAGTAGTGAAAACAAGGTGCACGTGAATCTGCCTCAGCTCTTGTTTTTGACCAGGGGACACAAAAGGGTTTGTTTTCTTCAGCCACAAGATCTTGGCTGACCTTCTGGCACTGAATTTTGCCCTAAGTACCCTGGCACTGTGTTACCTGTCCTGTGAAGCAAAGCACTTCCAGCATTTCCAATTCCATCTGGACATGTATTTTGGGTAGGTTTTCCCCCAGTGCTCGGGGCAGCTCTGAGCAGGAAGGGTTGGGCAGCACATGTGGCCCTGCTTCCTTCTGCTCCCCCATCGCATTTCATGTTAGTGGAGTCTATAAACCATGAGATCTTTCCCAGGCAGAGAACCAGCCACACCAAAACTGTCCTGTTTTCAGGGTGGATTTATCAGCCCTGCAAATGTTGAACAAGCAGCTGATGAATTGGTCTCATCGATTTGGCAAGGCCATGACAAGGTGAGAGGCTGCATGTCTGGCTGGTGAAAGAAGAATCCCAGGGATTTGCAAAGCTGATGTTTATACACTGAAGCACAGAACATCCAGTATATACAAAAGAAATTGGGAAAAACTTGTAAAAAGTAACTCACACAATGACAAAACCACAGGAAGCAATGGCACGTGCAGAGAGAGCTCGTGCTGGAGCAAAGTCCTGGCAGCAGTGGGGAAACCCATGTCCTGGCAGGATATGGTGACTGCGGGGTGCAGGGCTGCTTCAGGATGTGCTCAGCAGCACCAAGGGATAAGTCTCAAGTCCCAGGTAGGAAAGTGGCCAGACTGAAATGAGACCACTCCCTCTCCTAAGGATAAAAGCCTGGCAAGCCCTGGCCAGCTAGAAGTCGATCTGAGCCCAGATGGTACTGGACATATCCCCTCCCTCTATCCAAACTAACTGAACTTTTAAAGGAAATGTGGAATAAAAAGAATCTGGGTGATGTTTCTTTGGATCTGTTCTTCAATATGGTCAGAGGTAATTTCCGCAGCTCTCTGGTAAATAAGGGAAACCCCTGGTCCAAGTGGGATGAGGACAGAGGCTGTTCCTGGAGTCTTTCAGCAAGGGTGGGTAACAAGGTCAGCGACAACAGTAAACAAGCTTCTAGTTTTCCAAACAGAGCCTCTGCAGCATCCGGCTGCTTTAAAACATTAACCAAAATACACTTATCTCTGGCTCCTGGCCTTAAGTGACTTTTGAGCCCACAGCTATTCTGGGACACATTTGGTTGTGCTCAGTAACTCCAGGTGTCCAAGCGCAGCGGGAGCTCCGGTGGTCAGAGCCAGCCCCTTGCTGGCAGCCATGCCCTGTCCACAGTGTATCTTGAGTGAGAAAGGACCCATAAGGGTCATGAGTTCAACTCCCTGCTCCTCACAGGAGCCAAAACCAACCCGTATGACTAAGAGAGAGTCCTCCCAGCCCAAGGGCTTGTCATTGGTCAAGGGTGGTGTGGAGAGAACTGACTCTTTTGGAGCAGAGGTGAGTTTTCTTTCCAGCACCAATGAGCATGACATTTAAGCAAAAGGACACTGGAGGCAGGAGCAGCAAAATGAGTTTTCTTGCTCCCCCGAGACCACTGCCATGTGCAGCTGGGCAGCCCAGGGTGTGGCACCCAGGGAAGTCACTTCAAAGGATGTTATGGATCACCTGCCTTTGGGACAGCACTTGTCAATTAGAAACTGCAGCTCTGTGTGCACTAAAGATGGGTTGCGTCTGCTGGGAATGGAAAGGAACAGAAAGGAACAGCAGAAAGGAACCCGTGTTCAGACAGGAGCAGGTTTGCAGTGTTGCTGATGGAGACAGAGCCAAGTTCTTGGCTGTTTGCACAGGCTCCAGCCTCTTGCTAGCATTGCAACAGTTCTCACCTGGAGTTTTACCTGTTTATGGTGTGATACATTATGCACACAGTGCTTTTCACATGCAACAAGGGCAGGAGTGGAGTTTGGGCTGTGCTGGCTCAGTCCCACAGCGATGGTTGAAGCCCGTTTGTTCTGTGATGGGTCAAAAAAAGCCATTTCCGTTGCAGAAGCAGAGAGAACTTTTCATCTCGTCCGCAGGACAGGAAAGTTGGCAACTTAACTGTTAAACTCGCCTGTGACTGTTGGGTGTTGACATCACCGTGATCTCACCACTGTAACCGGAGCCCTCCGGCTTTTCCTCCAGCCTGCCTTTAAATTCCAGTCCTGGAGCCAGCACAGCACCCAGTCCTCCGACTGGAGCCCAGGGCAGACCCGGCAGCACCCACATAGATGAAAGCAAAGACAAGCTCCAGCGCTCCAGCCATGTCCACGTCACTGCGAGTGAGCCCCTCGGTCCACGGCTACCGCTTCGACACGGCCCTGCGCAAGAAAGCCGCGGCCAACATCTTCGAAAGCATCAACGAGGAGTCCCTACAAAAACTCTTCAGAAACTCCGGAGACAAGAAGGCAGAGGAAAGAGCCAAGATAATCCTCGCCACCGACCAGGACATGGAGGAAAAAACGAGAGCACTAATGGCATTAAAGCAGAGGAGAAAAGACAAACTGCTCCAGTTCCTGACATTTCGGAAATACTCCATTAAAGTTCACTGAACTGGCGGAGGGAGCAGAAATGGAGAACATTTTGTGACGGGACTGTTTGTGACCTCCTACCACACTCAGCATGCTCCGCTGCCCCGTGGCATCGGGGACTGGACAGACCACCCACAGGGCTTCAGCCCCACCGCAAACTGCGAGCTGACCGCGGCATCGCTGCGGACAGCAGCATCAGTGCCCGCAGCAGCATCGGTGCCCACGGCAGCATCGCTGTGAACAGCAGCATCGGTGCCCACGGCACATCGGTGCCCACGGCAGCATCCGTGCCCACCGCAGCACTGGTGTGGACAGCAGCACTGGTGTGGACACCAGGATCAGTGTCTGCGGCAGCATCACTGCCCATGACAGCATCGGTGCCCAAGGCACATCGGTGCCCACGGCAGCATCAGTGTGGACAGCAGTTTGGTGGCCAGAGGCTCACAGAGAGGGAGCAGCTCCACCGGGAGGCAAAAAAGCTCCTCCGGGCAGCCATGGGACTGAACTGGGGGGAAAACCACACGCCCGGGTGTGATACGGGACCTTCTGATGGACTTGGTGTAACTGACTTGAGCCGTGTGCTTTGCCTTTTCAGACTTGTTTCCTTAAAGCCTGAGCCCGTGCAGAGCCCTGGTGCTGTGGCTGGCAGGAGGCTCTGGAGACCGACCAGCTGCTGATCACGGTCACTTCACATTTGTTAAATGCACCCAAATGCAGCCGTCCAGGAACACATTTGCTCCAGAGACACTCTGCACCACTGTACCCTTCCTTCCCAAGCTGTGTGTGTGCAGTAAAAGTCGTTTGCACAAAAGCAATAATAATGACAGATTTCCCTGAATTTACTGTGAAGTTCCCTAATATTGCGCTCACTTACCATTAACACTAAAAATCTAAATATAATAACTACAGTTCTTCTCTGTGTAGGTTACAGTAACTATTAGATGAGTACTTACTTCATGGCAATATTTTATGACAATGTTATTATTATATTGACTATAATTTATTGCATACAGTGATGTGAAAATTAATAAATTATTAAATAAACACAAATTATCTTGTCTGAAATGCTCAGTTCTCCTGGGGTTAGACTTTTTTTGTCAATTCATAGAGACCCAGTTTAAGAGCAGACTACCTGCACCTCTCCTTCATTCCCCAGGTGTGGCTTTGGCAGCCCATTCTCAGGATATGGAGCAGTCCCTGGCTCCCCCATGGCCCCACTATCCCACCCGGCAGCACCAGTTTAGCCCACAGTTGCTATGGCAACCATGTCATTTCCCAGAAAGGTCTCACCAAATTTATTGTTAATCAACTCCAATATTAGTTTGCTCTCCAATAATAGTTTCCTATTACAAAGGAGAACGACATCTTCTGCAATGAGGAAAGAAAGGGGTAGAAAATGATGGTTCGGGGCCAGGGTGGGCAGCATGGCTCGTCAGCCTTTGACATCTCTGCAGAGCAGAGAAGGAACCTGGACTTGGCTCCTCATCACCCAAAGAAACAGAAGTAAGTTATGAAGCTTTGGCAGCAGAACTGGACTGTTTTTCTGCAGGTTGTGCTGTAGTGTCATGATAGACAATGCTGAAAGTACTTAAAAATAGCAAAGACTGGTTATTTATAAGTCTGTCCTCTAATAACCTGATGGTTTAGATAAAAATGTTCCCATGACTCTGCTTAGAGCAACAAAGATAAAGCAGCTTGGAAGAGTGATAGCCCAGCTACAGTTTTTTTGCCTACAGTAAGAACTCCAAATTGCCAATAAGTCAGGGAGACTGGAAATAATCTTTTAAGTCACCTAATAGAATGGGCAATTATAATTATTTATAGCTGGAGTGGGATGCATGGTGATTTCCCCTCCCAGGAAGACCAGAGAGTAAACTGTTTTGGGATGAGCCTGTTTGAAAGAGCTTCCAAAGGCTTTTCAGAACTGCCCTTGCTCAGAAAAATCTGTCTCAGGGCAGGTTTGCTCCAGAGGAAGCTGCCAAATTTCCAGCATTCGACCCCTTCCAGAGCAGTGTCCCACACTCGCTGGAGCTGTTGCACCCATTGGTGACACATCCCCACAAACCCCCTATCCACAGTGACAAAAACTGGGCCTGTTTCCAAAAAAGGCCAAACAGGGCCATTCACTGCCTGCCCACAGCCCAGCTCTGCTCCACCCAGCCCTGGGATGGGACGCAGTTCCTCCCTTTGGTGGGTGTTCCCATCGGAGCAGCTTCTTGTGCGACAAACACTCACAACAGAAGCCAGCAGGGCAAGGACCCCCAGGCCCACCTGCCTCTGGGGTGTGTTACCTGCCAGGACCCAACGAGCCTGCTGCTGAGGATGCTCTGAGAACACCCCACAGGGACCAGATCAGCTCCTCACCGTCCTGCTGCTTCCCAGGGGCCTCGCTCTGCTGCTGGGGCTTTGCTCCCTGCTCCCCTGCTTTGGACCATTGAGGTGTCCTCAATGCACCGCCTGTGCCAGGGCCAGTGCTGGATTTGGCAGAGCCTTGTCACTCTCTGGGTCCCCAAAACCAAACCCAGCTCCACAGTGCTACTGATGACCTGGGCAGCCTGGGCTATCATTTGCCAACAGCCTTTCCTTAAAAGGAAGCAAATCTGGCAGAGGCCATGATCATGGCAGACTGAACTCAACACCCACTGAAGTGGTTGCTGCTGGCATGTCCTAGGATTGCCCAGACAATCCTGTTCACAACATCTGCATAACATGACTGATAAGATACTCTGACTTGGGGATTTTATAGTCCCTCTTGTCTCATTACATTGAAATTATTAGCCCAAGTGGCATCCCTGATAAATAAAGGCCACTTACTAAGAAGTTATGTGATTATTGGATATTTACAGTGAAAAAAGTAAATTTTCCTTGTTTGCAGCCTGTCTGTTGCTTTGGCAGGTTTGTGCTCCAGGAATGTGTCTTACAGTGGGCTCAGCAAAAACTGCAATGAATTCTCATGGACCACTGGCCAACAAGAGTTTGACATACGAATGTCCAACCATCCCAGGGCCCTTGCCCACATTGTGCTGCTGCTCTGCTTATCTCCAGGGCTGCACCAGGAGGGCTCAGAGCACCTGGGCTCATCCCCGGTGATTCGGTGTTTGTGGCAGCCCGTGTGCCAGGGAGGGCAAACCAAGCACTGCCAATCCAGGTGCCCAGGCTGTGCTGTGCTCTGTGGTCCCGCCGCGGTGTGTGCAGAGAGGTGTGGGCAGGGCAGGTCACCCGGCTGTGCTGGCACCCGTCAGTGCCGTCACGGGCGGTGCCGGGCCCTTCCTGAGCGCCCGGTGCCGCAGACTCGGCGTCTGTGGCCGGCGCACGCTGCGCGGCGAGCCAGCCTGGCCGTGCTCCGGCCAGACGCAGGGCCCATTGTCAGCCTCCCCACACAACAAACAGAGGAAAAGGCCGTTCAAGGAATTTCCTCCCTCCAGGAGCCGGGCGTTTCCATTAATTCTTCTCCATGAGTCAAACTGGCTGTACTGGGTGTCCCCCGTCCCAGCATCCTGAGGAATATGCATCTGAACAGCTAATTTTATCCAGCTTGTCTAACGCCCTGCTTAGCAGCCGTGCTGGGAGTGTGCTGGTGGTTCCCCACTACCACTGCTGGCTGGGGAGAAGCCACAGAAAGGCAAGACAGAAACTAAGGACAAGACTTTTGGCAGAAGCTCTGGCTTAACAGACTGGGGAAGATGGGGAGCAACTCACAAGGTGCTGGAAAGAGAGAGCCCAGAGCAAAGGGGGTGTCAGTGACCCTCCTGTCCATGAAAAGATGGGGTTGGAACAAGTCAGTGGCCCAGCTCAGCCTGACCACAGTGTTCAGGAGGAGATGGGGATGTTCCCCAGTATCTGAACACCCAGTACTGTGACCTTCAGTTTCTGGTGAAATCCAGCACACAAGGCATGAGCAGAGTCCAAAGAGGAGCTGCGCCAGCCCTCGCCCAGCCGTGTTTGTGTGTGGGGAGACAGGGTGCCCTGGTCAACAGCAACACCTCCCTGGCAAGCTTCCCTTCCACACCATGGAGCAACAGGCAAGTTAAAAATTAACTGTTGAGCTGAGCTTCTGCTCTGCTTTGCCCAGAGGGACAGACTCTGCTTTGCAAACCAGTGGAGCAACAGCCTGGGTGTCCCTGGCAGCCCTGGCTCACAATGGCATAGGGGGTGCCTTGTGCTTGTGAAAACAGTCACAGATGAAGCATATTTCATCTGCAGCTGCCGAGGGAAACCTCTGCTCTAAAGCAGGTTAAATGTGAGTGACAAGCTGTAAAGCGTGAGATTTGTGGATGTGCTAGTGTGGGTTTCACAGAAAAGAGCTGGTCTGGGCTTTAAAAGCACAAATGCCACACACACAGCAAAATGATGCTCCAGTGTCACTTTGAAGGGATAGACAAGGCTATTTATGAGAAGAAAAGCCTCTAAAATACTGCAGGCAATGGGAGATAGCACAGTTACCATTTATCTTTGCTAAAAAACAAAACTCGGGCCATGACCAGAATCTTAATACACAACCCTGAAAAAACCCCTTATTCCCACTGAGCTGCACCCTGAACTGGTGCCTGTGGCATGGCACGAGCATGCTCTGCCGTGGGAAGCAGTGACATTTTCTGGTTCCTGGCTCCCAGCTGGGGGGGCTGGACAGTGAATCAGAGCTCAGCCAGCCGGCACCTCCCGGCCCGCGGCTCCCCGGTGCGCCCACGCAAAGGGAGCATCATCGGGACAATCATCAGGAGAATCATCGGGACAATCATCCGAGCGAGCGCAGGCAGCTGCTGGGGCTCAGCACCGCGTTCTGCATCCTCCTCCGTGGAAAACCCGCTTCTTCCAATGACTGAGCACTGCCCCGGGTCTGGGGCGGGTCACTGATTCATTCCACAGCCATCAGTTCCCAAAACACCCGTCTGGAAACGCCGTGGAGCAGTTCCTCGGTGCTGCACACCAGGCAGCTGTGCTGTTCCCTGCTTGCTCCCTGCCGTCCCCCCGGAATCACACTGCCGCACCACGCTGGAGGTGGCCCTGGGGGCCGGGACCCATCACTCCGGGGGAAGGGATTCCCAGTGCTGGCAGGCAGCTGTGTGAAAGCTGCTGCTCTCCCACATCGTCGGAAAATTCCATTTTTAAAACACTCATGCACGTGAAAAAGTGGATTTCCACTGTCTTTGCAAAGTAGAGATGCTTTAATGCCTCAAGGAATTAGGCAAAATCTGACACAATACCTGACACAACTCAAAGTACTTTCTCTGCCTGCTGCTGTTTCTGCTTGGACCATAATGGAAAGGGAAGAGAAAAATGCCGTATTGTGCTTCCCAGACTGGCCATATTCCAGCTGGGTTCTGTTTAAAATTCACCTGCCATCCCAAAAGCTGAAAATATTCCAATCCAGACACGGTTTTTTCTCCCCCTCTTCCTGAATGGTAAAGTACGAGACACAATTTTTCATTTAGAAATATGCTTGGGAGCCATCAGACCCTTTCCCTCCACCAGACTTTCTGGGAGGCTCTGATTTGCACCCTCACCCTGGTGCCATTTTCTGAGCCAGTTTGCAGGATGGCAGCACAGGGCTGCCAGAGAGGACAAGGACAAATATACAACTCTAAGGCAAATTGAAACCTTGAGCAGAGTGCAGTCCATGGAAAAATTCCAGGTGACTTGAAGGATTTTATACAGAAGTAAAAAACCTTTAATATATTATGCAGAAAGTGCTGCCAAACACATGCTGGTTTCATCCTGATTCAAACAATAAACTTCTTCCTAAACACTGAATGTTTTAGCTACAGTAAAAGTATGCAAAAAACATGTTATGAGGTTGGAGAGACATTCATCAAAGTCAAGGACCAGGCAGACCCGAGCCCACGCCAAGGGGCTGCCTGAGGGGCTGCCCCAGGGTCTCTGTGACCGGGACACCCCAGGTTTAAAGTGGCCAATCCCTGCCTGTGTCCACTTGGACCGAGGCTCAGCAAACTCCCCCCCCAAAGCACTGCCAGGCACATCCCCTGACTCCCAGGAGAGCTTGTGACAGAAACTCTTACACACTTGATTGCAGAGCTTACAGTTTGCCATAAGCAAATAAATTAGCTATAATTTAATATTTGATTGTAAGATTTACTGTTCTACCCTTTACAGCTTCACAGGTGGATACCCAGTAATTGAGCGAAAGGAAGAGCCCCATTAATTCCCCGCAGTGGGGACGGGCTGTGGCAGCACCACTGGGGAAACCTTCTACCACCTCTTTCCCTGCAGGGAAAGATGAGGAAGCTCCTCCTGGCTTTAAGGGGGCAATTATTGCTCTTTGCCTGTAGTTGATGCCTGGAGCCACACACACCCACTCCGTCATGGGGCAGAGCAGAGTTCAGAGTCTCCTTACAGAACCCGGCTTGGTTTGGCACAAAACCCATCACTGACCTGAGGCTGCTATTACAGAGTGAAATTCAGCTTTGCTGTGACTTTGAAACCCTTTGATTTTGAATAATGTAACCTAATTTTTGTAAGATATTAAAGCTCAGTCAGAACCCAAACTTGAAGCAGTGCCCCAGTATATTTTAGCAATGGAAGTTGCTAAATTGCTAGATTGCATCACACACTTCAAAAGTTGGAGGCTGGGGCTCACCTCCCTTCTTAATTTCAGCTATGTAGAGAAGGTGCTCCCTACCATAACATTAAAAAAATCATACCTGCATGTACTGTTTTAGATCAAGTGTTCCTCAAAGTTCTCTAATCGTGTTGTCTGTTGCAACACTGTTCTCTGCAATCTGTAGTTTGGTCAGCATGTTTGGGTCCTTCTCCAGGATGGGTTGAAACACAGTCTGATTCCTCAAAGTCCCATCCTGTGGGAACTACATGTGCAGTGTGAGCTCTTCCCACACAGCTGCAGATAAAAGTCTGCAGGTGTCAGTGCCAGGGAAAAGCTAATAAAAGAATTCCATTTTGGACTCTTTTTTCAGGGTTTGGCTAGTTCAGGTATTGAGTCCCAAATGCTGCCCCTTGTCACTTCGTGCCAATTCTTAGTTTAACCTCGAGCAGTTGCAGGGATCTTTCTCAGAAACATCTCTCTTCAACCAACGAAAGAAGCCTTTTTGGAAGGCAATACCCTTACCCTGCTGCAGGCTGAGCCCTGACCAGGCAAATCCACATTATCTTCAGCCGCAGAAAACATCACCGAGGCTGGCCTGGCCTCAGCCTCACGCACCCCTCCGACAGCCAAATCCCATTCACCGGAACGGGACTTCAGGTTAAACATCAGCCGCGTGCTGCAGAGCATGGCAGAGTATTGCCAGCAATTCCACATTTCAACATCATTTATATAACTTTTCCTTTACTTAGTAAAGCAGGAGATCGAGCAGCAGCGTTAAGCCCAGCCCCGGTGGCTTCTCTGCGCCTCCAGGCGCTTCGGCAGCTTGTGGTGCCGCCGCCCTCCTGTGGCTGGAGAACCACTCGAGCTGGAACAACACCAGCTTCAGAATCTGATGGAACATCACTGAGCCACCAAAGCAGTAACACCGGGTAACACCAGAGTAAGGTGGGCATGAAGAGCCTGGACACACTAACTGGTCCCAGGAACTCCCACCGAGGGCTATTGGCTCTGTAAAGTTCATGCATGCCAAAAGTTTTCCAAGACAGGAGGTTTGGGATAAATGCTTCACCCCAGTGACTCACCAGCTTCCACCCCACGTTCCAGGTTTCCTATTTGTGCTATAGCAACAGTAAATGCAACGCATTTTGTGGGGTGTTTCCTATGCTAATCTCCCTTTGCTGAAGCAACACTGAGGAGACCAGGAAAGACCATCAGCACCCGAGCCCAACACTCAGCTCCAGCAGCGGGCTCAGAGTGATGCATGGCCACATCAGACACTGTGCAAGGACGCCAGCAGGGTGCAAGTGCTGCTGCCACACCCCGGACGTGGGGCCAAGGCCACGGCGCTGGTGACGCAGCTCTCGGCTGCAGAAGGGGAAGGGCAGGTGGAGGCCAGAGGGAAGAACAAGTGACATCAGTGCCAGGGCAGGAGGAGGCTGTGAGACCACGATGGGGAGTGCTGCTGCAAGCCCCCCCACCACCTGCCCCCTCACCGTGCCAGGGCCCTGCAATCACTGCACCAGCATCTGTGGAGCAAAACCCATGTGCCTCAGAACCTGTGTGTCACAGATTCAGCTCCTCTGTGTCTCAGCCAAAAATTGCACTGCAGGAAAGCAGTGACTGACGAGGGCAGTGACGCAGGTGTATTGTGACTCTAAAAATCCAAAAGATATAGGGAACTGCTCAATCAATCAACAACCCAGCACAAGAGTTCTCTCTCTGCGTTCCTGGGGAATGTCCACAGCCAGCATTCTGACAAGGAGCCGTTCGTTGTCAACATGCTGCATCAACCTTGGCAGCCCACACTGCTGGGAGCAGCAAAATCACACCAACAACTGCCCAAAAATGTGCATGCTTCCAAGTGTTATAAACTGCAAGGGACTCCCACTGCACCAACAAAGCCCTGGGCGAATTCAGAATTAAAGCACCCTTAATTCACTTAAAGGGATATGTCAAAGCCTCCCTTAATTGTGATAAATCCCATTCCTTCATCTGAGAAGGTGACATTTCATGGCAAATAGTCCCAAGAAATTGAGTGGAACAAGGAAGAGTTTCCTGTTTTATAAGTGATTTCCTGTGATGACCAGGATGGGAGCAGTTGGCTGCATGGCTGGTGCTCAGGTTTTTTAGGTCTTTGTTGTTCCCAGGCAGACAGATGGAATTTGTCACAAGAAACTAATCAGGGACACTGAGACCTAGTTGCATTTACAGGGATAAAATCTCAGTTTGAGGAGTCATTAGAAACCTGCCCCTCACAAGCACGCTGCCTGCTAAGTCACAGACCATTTCCCAGGCAAACCATTTCTTTAGAGCCTGGCAGAATGACTGGGAGGAGAGCAGTGGGAGTCATGCACGGCATCATTAACCCAAGTCTGTCCTTTCTCCCACAGTGCAGAGGAGCTCATCACTTCAGCAGTCAGAGGGGTGTGGGATTTGGGAGAGGGCCAAAAGGAGCAGTCAAGTAACTTGGCCTTTAAACCATGCACTTGGTGTCCCTCTGGGGCAGACAGGTCCCCAGCTCCTCCAGTATGGAGGTCAGGTTGAAAATCCCCTTTCTTCCCTAGAGAGGGGACAAAGCATCCAGGACCCCCACAAGCACCCAGCAACACCAGCAGCCAAAATGAACTTCCAAGCCGGCCCACCCTTCTGGTGCCTTCACCTCTGTTCCAAGGCTGCTCCACCGGGATGCACACTGGGAGCCCTGCTGCCTTCCCAAAAGGTGGAGGAGAGATGCCCCTGCACGCTCCAGTTGAGGGGCTGCCAGGTGTCAGGGGCTGCTGGGTATCGAGGGCTGTAGGAGGTTGCCAGTCCAGCACCCAGTTGCCTTCAGGGAGCATTTTCTGAGCTCTGGTAGGTGGAATTGCAAACAGGAAAGTGCTGAGCCGGCTGGGAACAAGCTGTTCGCCTGCCCCTGAGTGTCTCTCTCCCAGCAATATTTTAATTCCAGCTCAAACTGCCAAGAAAAGGAGCTCCTTAATCAGCAAAGCCGAGAGGAAGGGCAGCTCCCGTTCCTGCATGCCGTGGCAGGGTGTCCCTGTGGCTGTACTATCTCTGGCCACCACCCTTCCTTCCCCTGCAGCTGTCAGGCTTGTGGCCATGCTCGTGCCAACCGTGCAAAAATCCCTTCCCAAGTCCTCATGAAGACCAGCACACACCAAATCTGCCAGATCCTGCTGCAGCTCTTGGTCTCCCCGGAAAGAGGGGCTGCTTTGGTGGACCAGCGAACATCCCACCAGAAATGCAAATTTCCTTGATTTATGCTTTTCCAGAAAACTTGGCCTTCATGGTTTATCAAACCTGGTGCATTCCAGACAGAGGGATGATGTCCCCCAGCTGTTCTTTGCCATTTCTCTGATATTTCCATTATCGCCGCTGCAGCACCCAGCAAATTCTGCCTTGTACCAAAAGCCATTTCTGACAAATTAGGTTAAAAGGAAGTAGTGAAAAACTAAAAGCTCTTCATCTAATCCTGCCACCTGGAAAATCAGCAGAGAAATATAATTTTGTAGTCTTTCAAATTAAATCAGATTCTAGGCACTCTGTTGTTGAGTGCCTAGAATAGCTCTGCTCAACCATGACTAGGTTTAGGCACGTTCAATTCATGGCAAAGCAGTCCCAGTTCAGAGATGCTGCTTTTAATTTTATCCTCACACTATTTTTTAAGATTTTATAGTTTGCCCCAGCCATTCCCCATTAATGAGGTCTCAGCAGGAGGTGGCCTTTAATGGCAGAGCAGCTCAACCACAGAGTGGAGGTTGGGGACCTGCACATGGGTCACAATATCTGTCTGTGTTTTGTGTAGCCTTTCCCTTCCCTGGAGCCTGGGGCTCCCATCACCACCGCTGAACCCACAACAGATCCAGCGCCAAGGGCTCCCACCAACCCTTCAGCCTGGGGGCTCCCACCTCATGAACAGCTCTGCTCCCTGGCACTGCTCATGTTTCGCACTCACACCGAGGGCATGTGAATGTTCTTGCTGCTTTTGCCGGGTTCCCTGGGTGGCTGGGCTCTGAACTCTCTTCTGGCTGCTGCTCTCCAGTGCCAGCCATGCCCAGGAGCAGTCACTCCCACCTGTCTTTGATGTTTTGTATAAAACTGACCTGCACATGATTTTGTGTCTTTCTATTCTCCTTTCAGCATATAAAATACATCCACGAGTCCCTCTGTGCTTTGCTTTATTCTATTTTTTTCCCCTGATTGCTTTTCACATGCAAAGTCCGGAATGTCACATCTGGTCTTCTGTCATTTTCCTACAGGTTTTCTGGGGAAGCTTAGACCGGTTGCATTAGAAGCAGCAGAAATGATTGAAAGTATGATGGTGCTGAGCAGTCACCTGGGGCCCCGTCTTCCTGAAGCCTCAGGCTTTGAAGTTGGAGCTGTTTGGGAGCTTGAGCTCCGTGCAGCACTTGGCTCCTGCAGCCAGCTACAGCAGCGTGTCACCACAGCTGGGTGATGGTGCTGCCAACACTCACCTCCTCTTTTTCAGGCCTTCTTTGCATATTCCCCTATAACCGTTCCAAAAGGGCAAACACCTGCAATTCTTTCCTTTCATTGTGAGCCTGAGTGCTCTCCAGTGAACTTCTGCTGTTTCCTGAGGAATTATGGACTGGAATTCAGTAATTATGGGCCTGGATTCATCCCTCCTTAACTAGCTTTCTCTGCAGAGAAATAACAAAGCTGGCTGAAGAAAACTTACCTGGGGCTGCTGAGATTTCAGTGTGAGATTTTCAAAGTTTTACATTTAACAGGTTTAAGGATCATGAAATGTTTCTCTTCTTTTCCTGGCCTTGGAAGGAGCAGGGCTGCTCACGTTCCTCCGGGGCTCCGGCTCTGCTGACCTCTGCAGGCAGTGAGGCAAGGCTACAAAGGTGACATCAATGACAACAGCTATTTTTATAGAAAAACAGAAATGAGATCTTTCTCATTTCTTCAAATGAAAAACCCCAAACAAACAAGAGTAAACATGAATGAGGTGGTTCATTCTGAGAAGCTTTTCTGGTATCAAGAGATATGATCTTACACAATATGGTGTTTTGGTTTGGTTTCTCTCTTGTTTTCCTAATTTACAATGTGTTTTAGCATCTCTGCAAAATATCCCTCAGGCTGCCAATGGCAACAGGACCTAGAGTGGTGATTTAACATGAGAGAATATGTTCTCTTACACCATTTTCTCACACTCTTCCCTTTGTGCTGTGATGTCATTAAACCACTTAAAACCAGGTGCAGATGCTGCACCTCCATCCTCTCCCTCTGCTGGTGGCCCTGAGTTGTCCTTCTGTCACAGACCAATGCTGTCCTTCAGCAGCATCTGCCTCTTCTCTACCACCTGGCACCTCACTGAGATCCAGTCCCTCCTGGGCATGTGGCTGTGACTGATCCCAGGAGCTGGCCCTGTGAAGAGGAGGAGGAGGATGATGAGGAGGAGGAGGTTGTCTCCCTGGGAAGCATTGCCCTGCGACAAGTCCTATGCTCACCTGAAGGCATTTTGCATTTGAGGACAGCGACATTCACTGAGTCAGGCTGCACATGTCAGCATGGGCACACTGATATCACCCGAGTGGACACTCATTGCTGCTCCAGAGATTTAACAACCATTATCATAATGAGTCTAAAGCAAAGGCTGTGGAAAAGCCAGCAGCAATTCCTGCCAACCAGCACAGCTGTACGGGCATGAGGGAGCAGAGCTGCTGGGAGAGCAGCTGGGCTCAAATGGATCACGGTAGGAGGGGAAAGAGTAGCTGAAAGCCGCTCCTTTGACCCAAATCTGGCTCTTTTCCATGTGCAGGGAAGGCAGTTTGCACTGCTGCTCCAGAAGAAGATTAATTTACTGCTCCTCTCTGGGCAGGTGTTGATGGATTGTGTGTGGAACAGCAGAATTTCCCCAGACCTGAGATGAAATCAAATCTCCAGGAAATGTTTCACTCCTCATATACAGGGCTATCTAGAAAAGGCAGCTCCTCAGGAGTATAGCTTTACCTGCAATCATCTGCAGCAGTTTGTTTTGTTTCCTTTAAGGAGACTCGAGGGTGCAGTAAGAGGCCATTTCAAGGATCTGAAGGAGAGGTCAGGGTTTGATCTCTCTCCATGGCCTTGTAAGTAATTACTGGCAGGAGGGAAGGAGGCAATACAGGTACAAACACTCAGAGAGGTCACAAGAAGTTATCCAAAGCCAGCAGACAGAAACCCATCTCTGCCTGGATTTGGGGGAGACATGGGAACTGCCACTCTTGGAGCAGGACCGAGGCCACTCACCCACCACCCACTGCTGGGGCACAGCTGGAGGATTAGCTCCATCCATGACCTGCTTTTAGTTTTCTCCATCCCTCTCCCATCCCCACAGGCAGACAGCTGAGCACTGGGCAGCCTGGGCGCATGGAGCAGCTCTTGGCAATATCAAGCTCACCTGTCTTTAACTCCACAGTTTGAAAGCCCAAATCCTCAACACTGCCACTTGGAGAATTTCTTACATGCCATCTAGTTTTAGTGCTATTCTATTTCATTTGCTACCTTACCTTAATAATTTTTTAGCACTCATTCAGTTTGCATTTCTCTCTCTTTTCATTTTCATCTGTTCCTGATATTTTATTTTTCCAATAAACTAAGTAATTTAATGGCCCTAATCCCAAGCCTCCTATTTAGAGCATGGATGTGGAGGCTGCAGAAAGAAGCCTCAATTTAAATCTGTCAGTCAAACATAACTTAATCTATAATCTTCTTTATATATAAAACTGCTCCATGGGAAGGAAACCATGACTGGGATTCAGTTTAACTTTAAAATACCCAGCTTTACACCTTTCTAATGCTCGCTCCTCTTATGTACAGGCTGTTAGAAAAAGGCAAAGTTATACAGGCCTTGGACAACACAAAGTCGCAACAGTTTAAGTAAAGAGGTGATTGCAGAGGCTTTGAAGGGCCCGAGGCCACATCCCCGGTGCCATCACCGTGGCACAGGCACTGAGATGCAGCTCTGATGTTTTTCTATTGTTTTTCCATTTCTGGACCTCTAAAAAAAGTGAAGGGAATCAAAGACACTGAAGATAATTGCTTCTTTTTGTTACCATTCCTGCCTGCTGTCAGACAGTCCACAGATTTGCCAGAGGCCACGGCTCAGGGCCGAAGCACAGTCCCAGGCAGCTGTAGGTTGGACAGAGCCAAGGAGCTCTGGAGTGAGGACACTGAACAGGGAATGTTCCTCCCTGCACTCCCTGTGGCTCCATCTCCTTTGCTGGTTCTGTACTGGACAATGTTCAGCCCCAGGACATGTGCAGCACCTGAGATCCCCCCCGAGCACAGCAGGAAGGCACCTCACCGACAGCCGCAGCCGCTGGTTCATCACCCGCCCTGCTCGGGGCAGTGGTATCAGGCAGAAGCAGAAAATGTTCAACAAGACTGGCAGCACGAGAAAAGAGCTCCTGAAATCAATCATGCAAGACAGCAGCTAATTACCAGACATCATGCCTTCCCAATCCCTGCTCCCATGGCCCCGGGTGTTACAGACACAGGAAGGGTTTTTTTCAGTGGCTTGAGCCCCTTGGGGCAACAGGCTGCTGCATGCTTCCAGCATGGCCAAGACTCCTCTACAACGTTTGGTTTTGGCACTTCAGTCTGGTTTACATTCTCTCCAGTTCACTGGGATCAGGACCTGTACAAACAAATCCTTGTGTCTTCTTCCACAGGTGGGATCAGAGGCTGGGGAGAAGCTTGTGGTGTGAGAACTCACTGCCCTGAAGCATCAAGTGCTAAACAACTGTGCTCTCACAGTGTAATGAGTTGTGTTAATTTGATGCCATTCTTCATCAATCATTAAGGAACTTTCATCAAAGTTTCACCACCAGCTGGATGCTGAGCGGGTGGCTGAGGGGTCCCTGCACCTCCAAAGCTGCAGCAGAGCAGTGCAGGGCACATTCACAAAGACACTGTGAGTGCCAGAGCTCCAGAGCCTCAGAACTTGGGACGTCTGTCACACACCTCTGCTCATCTGGGTGTATCTTGGGGTAAATCTGCAACACTGAACCAAGCGATTTCTCCTCTAGAAAGTTCTCATGGGCTGTTTGTTTATTTTTGTCTAGTCCATCACTGATGGCTCTGTGGCAGAAGCTCAGCCCCAGCTCTGTCAAAGTCCAGAGAAATCACTGTGCAATTCTGCCCTGAGTTGGAGCATCCAAAAGCTGCCACAGTCAATATAATCTGGGCTGCAGCAAACAGCCTGGCAGCTGGGTGCAATAACCATTTAGCAGATAACCACATTTTATTCTGACCCTTATTTCATCCTGCAGCAATTAGCCAGGAAAAAAGGGCCTCATGACACTGTCATTTCAGCCTTGTGTTGCAGCATGTTTAGGTAGGCAGAACCTAGACGTACCTTCTGGATCCTGAGTAAAAACACCATTCATGGCTGCTAGTTCACATCAGTTTTCACAACTACAGTGTGAGGGAAAAGCTACTGCTGGGTTTAACCACCTCAGAGGACGATTTTGAACAAACCTGAAGCAACCCAGTGAGCACTGTGAGGAGGCAGCTGCACTCTCGGCAGTGCAGCCACCCGGGCTGGGAATGAGCCCCCCCACCAGCACTCAGACATTTATCCCATGTTAGGTCCTTCCCTTTGCTCCACCTTAAAATAAAAACATGAATTTGATGTCCATATTCTAGTCTTCTGAAATGACATCTTCCCCATAAATATCTTCTCAGTAGTCCCAACCCCAAGCCCAGCTCTAATAAAAGTGTTCTTTATGGTTACTAGACAAGTGAGATGTCACTGGACTGAACAATTACCTTCAAATATCTGCCCAGAACTGGCTGGGAGTGGAAATCAGCTTCTTCCTCCCCAGGTACAAATCCATAATGAGGATTTATTTCCGAGGCAGTGGAAATGAGGTAATCCCTCTCCTTCTTGAGGTGGGATAAGGAGAAAGAAAAAAAAAAAGCCAACAGAAATAGTACAAGTTAGTAGTGAAGCATCTGGAAAAGCAAATGATTTGCAGGAGGCAGGGGCAGGAGGTCAGTAGCATAGAACAGCTTTGAGAAATAAGGGGAAAGTTATGAGTTTGCCTAATGCTGACCTGTGCGGGGGCACGGGCAGGAGGCTGGCACAGGCACGTGGCCCTTCCTTGGGTTCAGCCTCCTCAGGGATCCTGCAGCACCTGGGAGCAGACACCAGCCCTTGGGACAGCCAGCTCCCAGTTACTATCAGTCTCTCAGTTATTCTTGATTGCTCTAACATCCACCAAAAATAAATGTAATATTGAAATCACCTGAGGAAGCACTGAGGAGCAATGTGCTGTTCCTGCCAGCTGACAGACAAACGATCAGGACAGACAGACACTGATGGGCCTGGAACAAGCTGGGGTTACTCTGGCACAGGATAAATCTTCACTTGTGGGGATGGCCCTTTTCTGCCTGTTTTGTTTCAGTAAATTCATTACTATAACAACCCTATTCCTGTAAAGAATATAAAATTGCCGTGAAATGAAGCAGATGAGGAGAAATTGTATCATTGGGGAAACCAAACTGATGCCCAATCTCTGCTTCAGCAAAGCCACAGTGGATTTGTATTGCCCTGTGCAAATGTAGTGACTTGAGAAACTGTGTAAATTAGGATAAAGGTGTGTATTTATGGGAAGAAATTGAGGAAAACCATCTCATCTCTCTCCTGGGATTCATACCCCAGGTTTGCTATTGGCTTTGCTCTCTGCCGAGCCCCAGCAGCTCAGAGGCAGAATCTGTTGATGCTACAGAAAGCAAAGTTGTGCAGAGCAGTCAATGGGAAATAATAGATATCAATTACACAGCTTGAACTGCCGACTGGATCAGGTTTTATAACTCTTTACTCTTGTGGTCTTCTTAATAAATCCATTGGGAGAGATGTCATATCCTTTATAGCAATATGTTTCAATGTTTTATTTCCTATGGAGGAGCAACTGGCCACTTTACAAAATGCTCCTTGGAGTCTCCCACAGCCTCATCAAGGAATCAAAATTGGTGTGAGATGAACATGAGCTGTTTGTTCTCTCATACAGGGACCAGTTTGCCATAACATTTGGATAGTGCTGCTGGAAATCAGATGGATTCCTTCTCTTCTGCTTTACGACACGGGCAGCTTCTGAGGAGTGTGGGAGCCTTCCAGTGAGGTGCTCAAAGCTCAGGTCACCTAAAAGAAAATCACACATTGGGGAGAACCTGCATTTTTGTGGCAGGCAGAAAACAGCATCACTCTGCGGGGGTGTGAGATTTTCCAGCCCTGCAAGTGCAAGGAAAGAGCAGACACATCCCTCAAATGAAGGTAAAAAATTATATTGAACAGGGGTAAAAAAACCCCTCGTTCTTGTCTATCACTTGCAGCCTTTTATCTGCATTTTTATTTAAACCAGCCACCATCTCAAGCACTGGAAGCAGAAATGCAGCCTTCTTCTGTGGCACCTTCCCTATGGTAAATCTAATTAAACAGCCATTAAAATATGTCTTAGCTTGATTGTATCAAGGTGACCTGGAGCTCCTGCTAAACGTTAGCAACAGCATTCCCCACAAACTGGCATCCAAGAGGGAACAGGCAGTACTGTTTCTCCTGATGTGGCCTGTAGATGAATGTGGTTATTAAAGTGCTTTGTGTACCACAGATTTCCAAATAAATGAATCTAATTTTCTGGCAGCTGAAGCGCTCTGTGTGCCACTCCAGTGCTCCCAGCCAAGGCTGGCATCCCAGTGAGCATCCCGGCTGGGCTCTGGTTCTGCAGCACTCCGAGCAGGATGCCAGCAGCCATGGGGGCTGGCACACGTGGACAAAAACGCCAGGCAGCATTGCCAAAAGCCTGGCCAGAAGAAAAGTGCTAAAATATCAGAAAGGAGAGGAGAGAGCATAGAGTTTTACCTGCAACAGCCAGAGCAGCTTCCACCTCTGTGGAAGGCCCTCCACCTGCAGACAACAAGGCTGATTGTTTCCTAGCCCAAGTAAACACCTGGCTGGGAGTTTAAATATCTTTAAATCCCTAAGTCTCGATTCAGATTAAAATCTGGAAATATTTCCTTGATTTACACTGGCCTGACCTCCAGCGTCAGAACCACACACAATTCATACTCATGATGCAAAACTCTGTAGACCAAATTCCACATCCCTCCTCACAACTAGACCTGCTAATGCCCAACAAACAAATATCCGTTTTATAAGCAATTTATCATGCTCAGGTTAATGATAGCAAAATGCTGCTGATGAGATTGAAAACTGGGAACAGTGTCTGTTCATTACTGCAGGTTTTTTCATGCACCCTAAGAAGGATCATTATGCTAAAGAAAATGTTCACCAGGTACTAAATCAGACAGATCTGCAGCTAAAAAACTATTTCCTTTGGTTGTTACCTTATGTTTGACTTCACAAATTTATTCCTTAAACTGCAGCTACAGTTAAAAATAGGAAATATCCCACCAAGCCGCAAACTAGCTGAACAGGTGGGAAATGTCTCACTTCCCCCTTGCACATGTCAGCAGCCACAATTTGGGCACTGGGGCTACACGACTGTAGAAATCTCCCCCTACGCTGTGTGCAGGGGGCTGGAGAAGCTGGAGACACATGAATGATGAATTCCCAGGTGCAGTGATAGAGGAATGAACTAAGTTTAAAAACAAAATAGAACAAGGAGAGATGGAGCCAGGTGGTAGCACAGAGCTCCTGTTCCCCGGGCTTTGGCAGCCCTGGAAAGCCTTGGAAAGGCAAACACCCTTCCTGTACAGCCCACACAGGTTTGCTCTGGGCACCTTGACAGCGGCCACATATTAAACTCTGGGCTCAGCCCAGGGTATGACAAACATGCTTCAATGAATGACAGTGTGCACCAAGATCACCATAATTTGGGACCAGCTTTACACAGTCACTGAGCCTATGGAGAAGCCTGGCCAATGCCCTTCCCAACATCACCACGTCCCCAGAGGATTAACTGTGCAATCCAGCATTAGCTGGGTCAGACCTGGGGCTTCCGGCTCACAAGAGCAGCTCACAGGTTTGCTTCTAACAGCAGCACCATGTGCCTGTGGCACTGAGTTTCATAGGGGCAGTTTTTAAAATTCTGGTTTTATTTTCAGATCTTTGTTGTTCTGTCTTGGTTTGCATTTGAATTTCTGATTAAAACATGTTTTTTTATGAATCCTTCAGCTATTATGATACATCTCTGCCGAGTAGGGAAGGCACAGTAAAACTAATTAAATGCTATCCAAGAACTTCACTCTGCCATTTACAGAAACACATTAAACTGTGAGGAACGGCTCCTTCAGAATCATTGCAAGGGGTGCACAGCCGGCTGAATTTTCCCATGATGGACAGTCTGGTACCAGGGCAGTCAGCAGGGAGCAGGCTCACGGGCAAAGACCAGCACAGCACGGTACCCTGCTTGGCAGGTGGGAGACGACACGTATCTGCAAGTGCTGGTTTTGAGCAAAGATGCAGCGAGGGAAGGGGATGACAAACACAGCAGAGAAAGGGGGTGATGTACACAGCGAGGGAAGGGGATGACGTGCACGATCCAGAGTCACCATCTGCTCAGCTCCAGCACAGGGCACACGCAGTGTGGGGTTCACAGCCTGTCCCTGCAGGGCCAGGACCCGATGCTGAGATGGGCACAGCGCTGCTCTACCCACCCCCTTCACCTGGGGCAGAGCATGGCCCAGGCTGCTCCCACCTGCTCCCACCAAACCACTTTGTCACTGTCACCAGGAACACTGAGAGGAATAAGAGCAAAAGCAAGTGAAGGGCCAACATGGAGGATCACTCTAGGAAGGGACATGGGGACATAAAGGAGCAGTTCTATGCAGAAATCTACTGTCACAGGGGCTAATGAATTAAATGAAGTGGAAAGCATGGCATGAACGGGAGATTTGTTGTAGTGACTAATGTAATTAACCTCTACTGAAATAATTAAGCCTCCTAATTTGTGCTGCATGAGCAGTACAACTGCAAGGGCAGGTGTGGGCAGCCCTGCACTGACTGTGGGCAGCACCCACCGTGCCGAGGGGCTCTGGATCTCCTCTGCTCTGTGGAGCTCCTTGGCTTGTGCTGTGAATAAACCCCACAGGTTTAGGAAGAAAAAGTTCTGATCACAAATATCCAACAAAATGCTATGGTCCATTCCTCTTGGACTTACCTGCCTCCTCATAAACGGTGACATTTTTTCTTCCTTCAGCACAGGATTGCTTTATGCCAGTCAGAGAAACAGGGTTTGTTGTCTCTAGTTATTAATTTACTTTTATTGACTGCAGTGCCTTTCCTCATTTTATTACCCAATAGCTCACACCAGCAGAACAGCTTTTCTTTTAGGTTACACATAAACGTTTGACTTTCCCAAGCGGGCACCAAGGAGAGGCAAAACCACTGCGGCTCCTGCTGGGTGCATCTGCTGCCCTGGCCCCTGCTGACCCCAGGGACACCTTCTGCCAGACCATGTCTCTCACAGCCCCATCCAACCAGCAAAAACGCTGATCCCTTTTCCCCACTTTTCACTGCTCAAGGCATATGATGAAAAAGCATAAGATTTAGATTGGGTTTTTTTTCTGTCCTAAAAATATGCTCTGAAATGCTTCCATTGTCCGTGTGCTGCTCCCTGTGATAAGACACATTTTCCCTCTATAGCAATTATTTTGAACACCACTATTAGACTGGCTGTGAAAACCCAAGAGCACCACAGAAGGTTCTGGGGATATTAAACCACCAGGTTCCCTGCTGCTGATGGACACGTCCCGCTGTGGTGCCGCGCTCCAGCCGGCGTCCTGCTGCAGCCAGGACAGCAGGGAGCTGGAGAGATTTTTTTTTTTTTTTTTTTTTTGAGAAAACAGAGAGCTGAAATGAGTCCTCTACTAAAACAACTATTTGTGCTACAGCTAAAAAACAAAAAGAAAAGTAGCTCAGGTTCTTGGCTGACTTTGAAGCCCAACAGAAGAAATTCCCTGCTTTCCTGTCAGGAATGGGCAATGCAAGGTGATGGCTCAGAAGAGCATGGCAGCCCAGCAGGGACAAGATGCCTAGAAGCTCTGTCCCACTTCCCACCACATTTAGGGTTGTGCAGGACCCAGCTGGGAGCAGCAGCTCTGGGGCAGAGGATTAACAGTGGGCCAGTGCCAGGGTGAGGGGCAGAGCAGACCCTGGGGATGGCCCAGTGCTGCTGCTGGTGTGTGGAGCTGGGTGAGCACATCCCCACTGGGGCCATCGGGCTGCTGCTGGATTAACGAGAGGCAGCATCAATTCTAATTCACTGCATCCCTGTCAGCAGTGCTGAGTAACACAGCTGCTCTCTAAATTTGATTATAGCTATATCACCGCTGCAGATAACTGGGGGACATGTCATCAGTCTTACATGAAGTACAGCGTGTATTTTGTCTTTCAGTCGTATTTACTTTAACTTCACGAAAGGATTAAATGAAGTTTACAGTGATATGCAACAACTGTTGTGAGAAGGTGAGGATTCAACTGAGAAAAAGAAAGAAAAATCCCCCACAAATAGGAAAAAATGAGCTCAGCACTGTCTTATCCTCCCTTCCTCACTCTGCTGTAGATGATTTTCCCAATTCTGCTCATGACCCCAGAGGAATTCCTGAGAAGAAATTTAGGAGCAATACCTCCAGAAGTGCCCTGGTCCATGTGTAGGAACCAGAAGAGGCACTGCAGCCCTTGGCACACATGACTTGGAGACACAGGGGCACAGGGCACTGTCCTGCTCCCAGACTGCCAGAAACCCACCACTGCCCAGCCCCTGCTGTGGTGCAGGAGCTGACCAGGGCCCAGGTGGGTTCCTCCACGTCTCAGCGCCGTTTGCACGTGCCTGGCTTCCAACACTTATGGGTAGTCAGGTGCTATTTTTAGGAGAAAACCTCTCCTGTGGAGGAGATGCTCACCTTTGGGACAGCCATCCACTGCTCAGTCGTGCATGCAGCATCTTCCCCCACCCCTTTTTGGTTCTTCTTTTTTTTCAGATTCTGAAGCTGGGACAACTATTTTGCATCAGGCAGTCTGTGTTTTGACAAGTAAAGGACCACAGCAGAGAGATCCAGGTACAGCAAAGCACTGGCCAGCAGTTCTTGGTCCTGTACCTCCAGCAGCTGCTGAAGGACAAAGCAGGGGCATGAGGAATTCCTGGTGGGTGTAGCTGAGTGCCAAGCCCAGCATCTCCATCTGCTGGCATTCAAAGCCCAGGACATGTTCTGATCAGTAAATTTGTGTGTCTGTGCTACGGCACGAAGGTGTGCATAGCAGAAGGTGTGAGGAGTTCTCCCTCAGCCCTCCAGACTAACAGGTACAGCACCTCCCCTGGAAATAAGCAGGCACAGAGAGACCCTTGGATGCTTCTCCAGAGCCCCCAGCTCTGCTCTTGAAAGAGGCAGAGCTGAAGATATTAAAGGTTTGTTCATTTGTTTGGGGGTTCATTTCCCTGGAAGACTGACAGGCTCCCACAGAGTGTTTGTATGAATCCATTGAGTCTCTACATTTAATTACACTTGACTGAGTACATTAACACAACCATGAATTTTTAAAAGCTATCAGTTTTATTCTGTTTGACTCCAAACCTGACAGTGTGAGTTGCTTTCCAGCATATCCTTTCCTCCAAGCCCTTTTCCCAGAGGTCTGCAGCTGAGCTCTGGCAGCTTCTGAACCTGAGGAGACAACCCCCATACCCCCCTCCAGCAAAGCTACACCACCAGCAGGAAAACACCAATTCCAGCCCACAGGCCCTGCAGGGGATAATACAGGTGCCCTGAGTCATGACAGGAAAGGCTAATTATGAGGGAAGAAATACATTAACAAGTCTGAACTGGCTGAAAGATGAGCTCCATGCACTGGGTCAGCAGCATTTCCCTCTCTAAACCACTGGCTCCATTAGAAATGGCCTTTATTCAGGAATAAATGAATTATGGCATCAAAGTTCGGCTATGAAAAAGTTGACCGACCGTGTCTGTGCCACTAGCAGCAGCAGGTGTTAAAATCTTTGGCAGTGATACTTAAACGTGCTCTCTGTGGCCTCCAATTGATACTGTACAAACATGGCAGCAAGAGACTTGAAAAAGCAAGCAGCAGATTCCAGATTTTGGGACAGAAAAGCACAGTTCAGCCAAAAGGGGTTGCAAGAGAGATTTGTAATCAGGACCTGTGGCATTAGGAAGGTTATTTGCATTTACTCCAGACAAGAAAATACCACCACCTTGCAGGTTAAGTGTGGGTCCCTGAAGGTTTTCATTTAGGTCTTAAAGAACCCCCCACAGAAGGCAGCACACTTCCAACTTAAATGCATCTCTTTTGAGATAATTTTGTTTACTACACAAAAATATAAACTACCCCAGAAAGCTGCCCCGGATTACTTTTACGGGATTTTTACCTCTAAAGCAGGTTTCTTGGAAGGATTTCACTATGTGGATGAAAGACTCTTTCAGCCACCTATTATTTGGAACTTATCCCTGTGCTTGCCCCATGGAGAACTAGCAGATTTCCAAAAGTGAATGGCTTAAATGCTAAACACACACAAACACAAGATTTTAATTTCAATAAGCTGCCAATTTAAAAAATGAAGTGGCATGAAGTACAGCAGGAGGGGAGTCTGGCATCAGCAGGGTGGACAGGGAGATTTTCCCGTTAACTGGAATCCTTCCCACAGCCTGGAAACAGGCGGCATCTTGTGTTATTTTTAATCTGCTCCAACACATTATTTAAATGCTGTGAACTTTAAGTAAAACAGGAACATCTTATAAACATTAGAAAAACATGCAAAAGGCAGCTGCTGCAGGCAGATGAGACCATATTCTGGAGATTAACAGCACCTGAACTTTTGAAAAGCTGCAGTCAGAATGGCCATCGAGCAGTTGTTCCAGGCTGTACTGCCTTGTACCTTGTTTTCTGCAGCCTGAGCAGCCAAGTCAGGCTTTAAATAGGTGTTTAATCGGTTGGTAAATGGGGCAGTTTATTACCTTCCTGCAATTCTACCTTTCACCTGCACTGCAGCAAAGCAGCAGCACTGCTGTAGCACAGACCCTCTGCACCTGCACTTACAGACCCCTCCTGGAGCAATTCCCGGGAGAATGGGGCAGGTGAGGAGCCACCCTGGACACCTTCAGAAACAGCTACACTGGGTGGTGGCTTGAACGGTCTCAAGGTCTTACAGCTAAAAAAGCTTTCATGACCGTAAAAGCTCTTGGTAGCTGCCCTTAAATCCTTTCACAACTTAATGGCATTAGAAGGTGGCTGAGTTATCACAGAATCCCAAAATTATTTGGGTTGGAAGGGACCTTAAAGCTCATCTAAATCCACCCCCCAGCCACGGGCAGGGACACCTTCCACTAGAGCAGTCACTGGCAGGGATCTCGGGCACGGAACAGGGGCCATGTGTTGGTGAGGCTCCTCTGCGCTGCCTTGGGGCTGCAGGTGGAAGTGTGACCCACCCCAGAAAGCATCCCCAGCCTGGACTGCATCACCTGGCTGCCACCACGCTGTCCCTGGCATGTCTCTCCAGCCCCAACAGTGAGAGATTTCCATCTGTTCCTTGGGCACTGCACCAGCTCTTGCCTTGCATGTGACACTAATTATCAGCATGGACTGATAAGCATCATTAGAACTGGGGAAGTAACAAGGTATCGCAAGTGACTCCTTATTAAATTAGTACAGTTCTTAACCTTTGATGTGGACAGTTTTCTAGAATTGGTAATTGACTTTGTCTAAACATGTCAGAATTTGACCAGCCAGCACTGCACCTCTGGAAATTATCAGGAGCAGTCCCCACTGGACATGCACATCCTGGTCTCCTCACCCATAAGGTATGAGCAGGAAAGACAAATGATGGACAAAATAGCTCTTTGACTCCCTGTTTTGTGCTTCTCCACAGTCCAGAGACATCTCCCCAGGGAACAAACTCACTTGCAAGCAGATGAGAGCAATGGGGAGACATACAGGGCTGCAGGAGTCTGTCCCTGAAGAGGTTTTGCAGCTGAAGGAAATTAAAGCAGGGGAAAAGTTGCAGCTAATAAAAGAGCTGAAGCTCCCAGTGTCAAAATCCCACAACCATACAGCTGAGTGACAGGCAGTGTTCATCCTATTTAGGAGAACCACAGACAAATTTGTTTTCCTGCCTTAAAGTATATTGACTTTACAAAAACACTTTTCCTTTTAGTAACTACAGGGGTGTTAAATTCAGTGAAGTAGAAGGTGAGGAGGGCTCAGGCAGCAGCAGGACACCAGCAGAGCAATCACATCAGGCTGGAGGGCACAGCTGAACTCCATTTTCCATTCTGTATGTGTCCAGTTTTTGTCAAGTTTGAGGGCTTGCACCCTCCTGCTGAGCCCCTGAATGCCAAATGAGATACAGAGGAGCTGGGTCTCTGGTTTTAGTCCTGTCAGGCCCATCCAGAGTCCTGACTACCACAAGGAAGTTTCCCAAGAGATCCTGGATATTCTGCCGAGGAAGGGCTCAATGCAGTAACTTAAATGGATGCTCTTTTCCCAGCACTTGCTGAGATTTTATTCCTCAATAACTATTTTTTAATAACAATTTCACACTTCTCCATGGAAAATGCACCATTTCAGTGAAGCAGCCATACCTTCCTAACTGTCTGCAACAACCAGCCTGAGTCATCACGATGTAGTTCGTGGGATAAATCACTAATGCAGTAGATGATCTTATGGAATAATTTTGGAGCAGGCACTCTGAGGTTACCAAGCCCAAGATGTGATCAGCAACACTGACATGTGGCCCATTTTTCACATGGCAGAAATACAACATTTGGTGTAAACCAGGAGGAGGTGAGCGATAACAGACGAGTGCAGCCTTCAGCAGCGGCCCCTGTGTGAGGCAGGGCATCGACTCCAACACGATGAGAAAATGAAGAAGGATGACACCTCTTTGTCATCGATCCTATCTATCAGCAATAGCTGCAGGTCACTCCATCCTCCCCAGCTGCCACCTCGCTCATGGCATGGGCTCACAGGGTCTGCACAGGAGGGGATCAGCAGCCTCAGGGAGGTGCATCCTACAGCCACACACTTATGGCCACAAGGGACATTTGAGGTGGGGATAACACATTTACCTTTATAACCCCACGTGCAAGGGGAGCAGCTCCACATTCACACAGAGCTGGGCTTCCTGCCAAAACACCCCATGACACCAGGAGTGATCCTGAGTGCTGCCCTGTCATCCAATTCCAACTCCGGAATTCAGTTGGATAACTGGAGCCTGGAGCTCCTTCATGAACACACTCAATTCATTTCACCCCAAATCCTCTGTGATCTGCTCTCACTTGGTCTGACCACATGAACTGAAACCTGGACTTGTGATGGAGCCCAGACTAGAAAGCCAGTCCTTTGTGAGATAGAAGGTGGTGTTTGGGGTTTTTTTAAAATCTATTTCAAGTTACAGTTCATGCACTGTGGTTTAATTGCATTTGCCCTCCAGCCTTCCCATTAAAAATAAAACAGAAACCAGCACTTCCAGGATGGAAATGAGAATGAGAAAAAGCCCTTTTAGAGAGGGAAATGCTGTGTTTGGAGAGGAAGAATTATTATTGCCACAGGTATAATAAAGAGGGAAGGAGTCTGTGTCATATCCAGGGGCCAAATCCAAGTTATTCAGACCTTTCAAAACGAGGTCACACTGTTGCTGGAGGCAAAATGAGAACTGCAGGTTATGGCAGAGCTCAAAGATTGATCTGTTTTACCTGAAATTCTGAGATGCAATGGTAAAAGCTCTGAGCTGGAAAGAATTCAATTCATGATTTTAGGGAACTTCCCCTGAAATTCTGTTCCATGACATCACTGACACTAAACAAGGGCAGTCATCAGGAACGCTCAGGGAAAGCTGGACCCCAAGGCAAGAGCCACAGGGGGACTTCAGGAGGATACAGCAGGGAAACTTTCATCCCAGCACCCTCCCCAGGCTCCAGAAGGAGGAGGAACAAGGAAGCTCAGACCTGCCCAGAGGTTTTCCAGCTCAAATGGCCAAGCCCCATCACCTCTCCATCAGGAAGCCCAGGGCAGGAGGGACACTTCCCAGCCCAGCTGGGGTGCCTTGGGGCAGCCAGGAGCTGTCCTGCCACTCTTCACTCAGGGCTAGTTCTCTTGCCTCATACACTAAGAAATAGTTGTGACTCAAAATCTTGGAGGCTTATGGCCCTGAATATTAACCACTACATTCCCTGCTGACTGGAATATTAAAAAAATTCTGATTGTACCTTCAGAAAATTACATCACACTTTCTGCAGTGCTATGAACAGAAGATATTTTCATAAGAAAACCAGGAGGGAAGACACCCATTCTTGCTATATGAATAATATGTATCACCCCAAACCCAGACCTTGGCAGAGAGAAGTAAGTCACCCTGCACAGACTCAGAATAGTCTCATACAAATGACCTTCTCATCACTCTCAGTCTTTTGCTCTATATCCAGTTGTTCTCTCATTAACTTGGGACTTCTCTGCGCTGCTGCGGCAATCACCCAGAGGGACGTCCCATCCCATCACAGGGCTCTTCCCACGCTCCAGTTTGGCTGATCCACAGAGGACCCCCCAGCTCCTCTGGGAGAAGGTCTCCAAAGCAAAGGGAAGGCTCCCAAACCTCCAGGTCCCACCACAGTGGGACATAGCTACATCCTCCCACCCAGGCCTTCCTCGCTGCTGCCTGATGACAAGGGCATTGGCAGTGCCTGGAGAACAGACAGCTGCTCCCCAAACTGGATTCTCATCAGCAAAGTGTGCTTAATTAACAGAGGAGGTTTAATTAGCTGATATTTCTAAGGAGCTCTGAGAGCCTGAGGTGAAAGACTCCAGATAACTGAAAAATGTTCTTGTGCTTCACCAGCAGAGGTTCATCACCATCAGCTCTCCACGCTGCTCTCCCCTCCCCATGTTATGACATCTCTCTAATGCAGAGATCTCCCCTCCCACTCTCCTGCTCAGCCTCAGCTCCTTCTCCAAAAGCCATCTTCCTGCAGGGATGGTGCCTGGTGCTGACACAGCCCTACAGAGGGCAGGGGACAGGGCTGGGGCTTCTGTGGAGGACCAGGCTGTGTGGCTCAGCGATGAGGGAGCTCCCTGGGTGCTGGGGGGCTCAACGAGCACCACAGCAAGGACGCACTGACACGTGTCACCAGGTTTTGCACTCTGGTAACAGATCTCCAGGCTGGTTTGGTTTTGGGTTGGATTTTCGTGCTGCCACTAATATGTGCTGAAGTCACGGGGAGCTTTTAAGGCAAACTCACCAAGTTTATCTCATGATGTGAAGCATTTGTTCCTCCCACACTTCCCCTCACTCCCAGCTCCCGCCCAGATGGGCTTTGCCTCAGCCCACTTGTCTGTTAAGGAGGCACCAGGCTTGGCAGGAGGAACAAAACACAGCAGCTTTCCACACAGCAGGATAGAGGCATTTGGAAGCAAGGGGGAACAGGGAGCATGAGTTTTAATGGATTGAAGAGGCACAGAGCAAACCAGGGTGCAGAAACTCATTTTCCTGCATGGACAAGTTTTAGACTGTAGATTTACAAACTTTGATGCCTAAAAACTAGTAAGCATTAATGTTGCTTTCTCACACCCCAGCTCACCTCAGTGAAAAAGCAGCAGCTACTTTTTTTTGAGTAGAGGCTTTCCTGCCTCTACTCAAGCACTATCCCAAGTCCACACACAGCAGAGACATGACCCATGGGCAGGGAATATTGCTGGGAACCCACTTGAGTAAAAACCAAAACATCACTGAAATAAACATGCCAAAAGCAGGACCCTGCTGCTGTGGAGCAGTAAGCAGTATGTGTTGGCAAACAGATATGGTCAGACGGAAAACAAACAAGATAATTTACTAAACATTAAAGACATCTCAGCAAAGCACTTCCACCAGAAGGAGACAGACACAGAGAACCAGCTGTAAGGACAGTCTGAAACCTGCAGATTTGCCGTTTAAGGTACTTCTCCTGCAAAATGCATGTGCAGACATACCTGGACCTTTTCAGCTCATCACGTCACCTGCCTGTTGCGCCAGGGAGCACAGCAATACCTGTGACAGTTACTGCCACTGCAACCTCGATAAATCTGCTGCATCACTCTCACCTGACTTGTCACACAAGTAGGTCAATTTACCACAAGTGATTAACAACAGGGAACCGGGCTGCAAGGTAGCGTGGATTGCTCCAGCACACCAGTCCCCCATCTTACAGTCTGGAGACAAGCGCTGCTCCAGTCAGAGCAGGAGGCCAGCTCGCTCCACAGGTTACACACGAGTCACCCACAGAACAGACCAACCTGCAGGAGCTGGGAGAGATGAGAGGGGACCTGATCTTCTGCTTCTGCTGCAGTAGGATTTCCCTAGCCATCCCCTAACTCTGCCTTAATTAACTCCAGGTGTTGCCAGCGGTGCTCTCCTGACTGAGCCAGAGTGCCTGGCTGCAGTTCTGTGGCAGTGACTTACGGTGAGGACAGACAAGAAATACTCCACACAGGAGTTTCCAGAGGGCTGATCCAGTGTCTTTCCAGCAAAAGCCCAGCAGAATTGCCTGTGCCAACTGGAGCCTCCAAGTGCCTGGCAGACATTCTGCTGCCTGTTCAGGGGGATAAGCCAGTTAATGAGCATTTCTTTGTACAGCCGTGACCAACGTGGCAACCCCTGCGAGTGCTGTGTTCTCACTCCTGAGTGAAAGCAGAGACTGACTTTACAAGGCCACCACTCACAACAGTTCTGGCAGAGATTTTGGCTGATTGGGATTGTAAATACCATTGCAGCTATTACAGCAGTGTTAAACATGCAAAACAATTTTCATAGTTTTAAAGCAAAAGCTGCTGAGGTGGCTCGTATGAGTGGTTTGTGCATGGTGCCTGCACACCTAAGTCATTTGGGCTTTGTGATCTCACTGGTCCAGCCTGGGGCACTCTGTGGTAGGTGCACTCACACAAATGGTGCACTCCCACCCAGCACAGCTGTGTGCAGAGCAAGGAAACGCCCCCCAAGAGGCAGGGAGAGGACCCCTGCTCTGCCTGTACATCTACTGCAGGTGGCAGAAACTGCTCTGAAGCTCAGACAGCCTCTGCTAGACAATAGGAACAGGAATGTTACGAGCTCACGAGCAGGGAACTACTAAGTATCCCCAAAGTCTGCTATTTTTGGTTGAGGCATGGTTAAACACTAGCACAGACAGCACATAAAAACCAGCACATTTTGCACTCTGGATTCACTCTCTGGCTGATGTTTTCTTTACACAAGTCACCCAAGCTAGTATGCAGGAGGCATAAAAGCACTGTTTCTTCTTTGCTGGTTATCAAATGGAATTGGAGAGGCCAGGGACACTCTGGGTACACGTTGAGGTGGAGAAGCCAGAGCAGTGAATCTGCATCCTGCAGGAAACAAATGAGTTCAACAGTTCTGCAGCAGATCAGGCAAAGAGCCACCCCTGTCAGCCCCGCTGGGTCAGTATCACCCTGCCTAGTGCCAGTCTGGGTCAAAGTTTCAGGGACTGTGTCCTCCAGCATCTGTGTTGCCTGTATGACAGCACTAGCAACAATACGTTCAATTGCCACAGAGTCTTTCACGACCAAGCCAACCGCCCTGCAGACACCCAGGTGTGGCATTTGCTGCTCTCTGGAAGTCAGCAAGTGAAAAAACGTGCAAAGTACAAATGCAACCGTGGGGGGAACTGCCTGGCCAAGAAAACTGAGGAAAAGTTTGAGGGGAGAACACCCGGGAGATACTTAATGACCCAGACTGACAGTCTGATACAGCACCAGAGATAACGGCACCTCCAGCCCCCAGGGGTGGCCTGCTAGGGTGTGAAGCTCAGCAATGGCACAGGCAGAGCCATGTCATCTGTGCTCTGTCACAGGAATAAATCTTCCCAAGGGGCCAAATGACTTAATAAGCCTTGGGTCCTTTTCAGCAGCAAATAGGAGGGACTTGCTCTGGGGACCAGCATCATCCCCAAGGGCACTGCTCAGCAGGAAGGAGACAGCAGTATCCTGGTGACACACTGAGGGGCAGAGGAGCCACAGAGCATCCCTCTGCAAACTGGATATATTCTTTAACTGCGTGTTTAATTAAATAGAATACTCGTGTTTTATATTAAACTCACACAGCAGCTGACTATTTAAAACACATATATTGAAGCCCGCCAAAAGGGAATGGCTCCAAAGCTGTTCTCTAGATTGACTTCCAAGAGAAAATGCTCCTAAATGTCTCTGAGGCCTTTCTAAACGCCCCTCCTGGGACAGGAGCCTGGTGTTGCTATGCAGAGAAATGGATCTGAACCATTGTGTATGAATTTTAAATATTACTTTATTTCTCACCATGAATATACTGAGGCAACTGGCAAAGAGGGGAGGCAGGGCCAGGCGGGCTGTCAGTACGTTTGCCACGGTGCTCTCAGTGCTGAGAGGGTGATGGATTATTTCCTGAGCTCCATTTGCTATTCCCAGCACTGCTTTCCCTCTCCCCTCGCAGTGGCTGCCAGCCCTGTGCAGGTCCGGCTGCTGCAGGAGCCACCGCTCCCACTCCCCGCAGAGCTGGGGTAGATGCAGGGGATATGGGCTCCTGTGTTAAGAGGAAACCTCAGAGAGAAGCAGGTGCGAGAGGGAAGGACTGGTGTGACCCAAACAGGCATCCCACTGTGCCAGAGCCTCTCTGAGGTGAACAGGGTTTGGCTGGGGGAAAAGAGACGCAACTGAAATAAGTCCTCGAAAACCCAAAATTAATCCAACTATATAGCACAGTTTAAAATAATTTATTTTTAACACTCCTATTGCAATGCATGTCTATGTTTGTGCTCGCTTTAGAACTGGCACAGACAAAAATATCCTGTTCTCAGAACAGAAATCACCACGCTGGGCATTTTCACGTACAAATGCACGATGCTGAATGGCAACAGAGGCTTGAACAAACCCCCAAACACAACCCACAACATGTGCAATCACAGCTGGCAACTGGCAGTTCCAAATTTCTGTCCAGTGCAAAACAACAAATTTATTTCAAACCCTGTGAAATTAGGTGATGATTGTAACACCATTTAAACTTCTCAAATTTGAAATAATAGATTAGGTTTATACTACTAAATTTTACAGAGACTTACTACCTTTTCCCCCAAACTGTCCAATTTGTTGCCATAATTACGTTAAATTGAAGCTGAATTTTTTTCTAGTCTAGATCTAGCTGGAAGCTTGTTGTTCCTATTCCAGATCCAAAGAAGAATCTGTTGCCCTAATGCCTGTCTGGTCTCTAAATCTATTGGATACTCTAATTTCACTATAAACCTAATTATCCTATAGTCTTAGATCCTCACTATTACAACACTAATAGTAAATTACATAGAACTAATTAGAAGGTTGAAATAACCACCTCAACTGTGCCAGGGAGAAGCTGCAGACAGGATACTTGGAGAGGAAAACAACCTTTGGGCACAAGAGCAGAGACTGATTTCACCTTCCTGTTTCCAGAGCCCGTAGGTACTTACTGGCCAGTGGCCATAAATGCTCAGGACAAGAGAGTGAGGGGTTTGGGGTTTTTATAATTAGCTTTGCCTTTTTGCTGAGATCCATTTTAACGCATCACTGCACTGCTGAACTAGAAATCTGCATTAGAAAGTGAACCAGGGTGGCAGCAATGGAGATACCATTCCCATGGTTCAGAGGTGCATGATGGCAGCTGGACTCTGGACAGACCTTTCCTAATCTGCAGCTGCCTAAACCTGCAGAAACGCCAAAGGCAGCACCTGAGCAGCCTGTGCCTCATGCCACTTCTGAGGGAAGAATCCACAGTGGTTCCAGTTACAACCAGAGCGCTGCTCCTGGCAGCCCCAACCAAAACACCCAGAGGCACAAACCTCTCCATCTTTGTGCTCTGCGAGGCCAAACATCAGGCAGCATCCTCACAGCATCCATTCGAGGGTCCCACCCATCCCTGGAACTGCACCATCGTGGTTTTGGCACTAGCAAAGATGCTTTTCCATTTCTTAATCCTGTGCTCCTGCTGAGTTCCACATTCCCTAACACAGTAATCATTTCCTCATTAGGAGAAGCTATTGAATTGGCAGCATCGAGCAGTGGGTGAATTGAGGTTGTTTGTCTGTTAAGACCAACACTGTTAATAAATGTGTGAGTGCAGCACTCCCCTCGCTGCAGCAGGGCTTGCTCTTCCTCCAGCTCCTTTCGTGGAGCTGGGCTGAGGCAGTGCTTTTTCCTTGGGTTTTTTTCTTTGCGTTTTCTATTTCTGTAGCTCTCCTTTACTCAGGGTTTGCTTTGAGCCATTCCATGAGCTCTCTCTCATCCCATTTCTCCTGTGCATCCTCCGTGGAACAGCAGCCGTGCTCCATCAGCCTCCTGTGCCATTGGCACCTCCGTGGCCCAGCCTCTGGCACTGAGATGGATGGTGAAGCCAACACCTGTGGAGCTGTGAAAGGCTGGAACCTGGAGAGCGAGCAGCGCCATGGTTCATTACAGCATGTTAATTATTCTTCTGGGTCAGCTGCAAAAAATGGCTCCCAGAGCAGGGCCACCTTTTGCCATTTTACAAGTCAAAAACACTGAACAAAACTGCTGTATTTAGCTTGGAGCTGTCACAACAGGCACAAAATCCTGTCCTAGTCTCCTGTTAAATGATCCTTGTTCTAATGGAATAAAAGGAGTTTAATGAATGCATCCATATGAGCCATTAAGAGCAAAATAAAGGCAGAGATAAAGGAAGATAGAGACAAAGAATGGACGATCCTCAGACATGTTTTCTGCCAATGTCATTCTTTACATAATAGATGCAGTTTCTTTCTTTCCTCAGATGGGAAGATGGGCTTGACACCATCTCATCAACAGCAGCTGTAATAACAGCTCCTTGCTATTAACATGCAAATTGAAATGCACACACTGATTAAAAACATGTTAGACAAAGGCTTTTGTCAGAGACCTGCAAGTGGGCGACAGGGCTCAATTAGGGAGCAGTGGCCCACTACAAAATTTTTCATGAAGTCTCACACTTGAGCCCAGTGCAGTAACTTCAGCAGGGAACAAACACACTGTAATGAACATCTGCTCTCTGTCTCTTGCCATCTCGAACGTTCAACCCCTAAACTGGGTCCTGCTTGTCTCCAGACTTGCTCCAGCCCTGGGGATTCTCCACAGCCTCTTGCTTAGGGAGAGGGCTGGCAGCTGGTCAGGTCAATGACCTCAGACAGGTGCAGGAAGCTGCCAGCACAGCCCAGAGGAAGAATCAGACTTCCACATACTTAATTTGAAGATTATGGAAGGTGGTTTTAAAGGCCAGGACTTGCTAATTAAGTTGATGCAATAGGAACTTAACAAAGGAAGCACCACTTACGTACCAGGAGCATTCTTCTCCCATGATTAATCTCTGCATGAAGCTGCATGTCTCAGGGCAGCCTCATGTTACACCCTGTTGCCATAGAGCTCCATTGCCTCCACACAAGGAGCCAGATAAAACCACGTATTGTTTGTGTTGAGCTGTGTCTGAGCATAAAACACCACTGAAAGTCAGTGTCCTGCCCCTGAAACACAACCTGACACACTCGCACCAGAACCTAGAGAGCTGCATTAGTATGGGCTACAAACTCTAATGAAACACATCTAAAACATTACAGTTTCAGTGTTGGCAGCCACATTTGCAGCTGTCTCCCACTGCCACCAGTATTCCAGTCAGCACTGTCTGTAAAGTGAGTCGGGGGAGAGACCCAACCAGACTGATGATAAATTATTGAGATTTACTTTCTTTACAGACTATCTTGCACAGAATTTTAAGCCAGAAAAATATTTGGCCAGAACAGACAAAATCAAATTGTTACGTATAGATGTTCTGCATAAAAAATGCTGAGAGTGTTTCTTTTTTCTTTTTTTTACTTAAGAAAATATACACAAATGTTTTCACCCTTCAGATTAAAGTAACCATGGGGGATGCAATGGTTGCACTGAGCCATTTTCAAAGCTCTCTAATACAGCTGCTCACACATTTCAGCCTCGGGTCATTGGACCAGGCTTGACATCAGAGATCCGGTGGCACTTCTACAGGGATCACTGACTTACCATGAGGAGATTTGTCTTTTTATTTGTCTTGCTTTGAAGGCCTAATGAACTTAGGAAAAGCAAGAGATTAGAAGGATTTAGGGACCAAAGCATGATTGACTGGACCAGGACAATATCAGCAACAAATGGAAATATTGCACTGCTCTGTCACTCCAGGCAGAAGTTGGAGAGACAGGGAGATGTGATGGGGGCACCTCAGCTGCCTCTTGCTCGCCAGGGCTGGGCGGTGTGGGGTGGGATGCGGGAATCCCGTTGGCAGTGCTGCCCCTCCTGCTCTGCAGTGCCACAAGAAACACCATCTACCTGAGAGCTGCCGGAGTGCCACCAACTCTAGGCCAGGCTGGAGACCCAAGGGAGAACAGCCAGCCTAGCACGGGCTGGGAGCGGAGTCTGGGTCCAACCCAGCTCACTGCAGAGCTGTCTTCACACCTGCCTGGGGAAATAAATTGTGTTTGTGCTGTAATTAATTTGCTGCAATTAGCTTGTAGTGATTACGAGAGCACATAGAAGATTTTTGGGTTTGTCTCCTGACAAAAATGCCTCTGCAGCACCCTGGATGCTGCTGGCAGAGGGTTCCTTTGGGGAAAGAAGGCTCAGAGAAGTCAGGCCTGAACCCACATGACTGATGTGCCCTATTTCTGTAAATCATTCTCTCTGTAAAGAGGCAGTTTAGCTTCGGGAACACTGGCGGCTTGTGTTATTACCCAAAACACAATAAATGAAACCGCCCCACAGCTATGAAACCCAAGGAGATGTTTACTCATCTGTGAAAAACCCATTCTCCTCCACACATGAAAGGCATCGATGCAAGAGCACAAATTAATCACACAGAGCTTCTGCAGTGGCTCTAACCGTCCCCACAGAGTGAAAGAGGTGATGCTGCAGCTTGCCCGAGCTGTCCCTTCACAGGACTGGAGGCTCAAGTACAGCCCAGGGGGCTGAGGCTGCTGACCAGGGGAGCTCTGGGCAGCCCCTGGGATGCAGAACAGTGAAGGCCTCTCCTCCGACTCGGCTCCTTCTCTCTGCTCAGATCCCCAAACCAGGCAGAGGGAGCGAGCTGCTGCTGGCTGGTGCACGGCAGAGTCAGAGCTGGACTCAGTGCAGGGATAACTCCGTGTCTCCGCTGCCTCTCTGCAGGTGCACAGGTAACCAAGCTTACCTGCATGGGATGGCCTGGCCAGCTCAGCCTCTGCCATGGCTCTGGTCCCACCGTGCTTCCTGCAGCTCTCCAGGAGGGCTGTGTCTCCCAGAAATGGCTGGTGCACAGAGCAGTGTCCGACCTCAGGCTTGCAGCAAAGTCAATAAAGCAAACAGCTTCTGTTGAGCCTGCAGGAATCCTACCAGCAGGAAAAAGAATTCACACTTTCTTTTCAGTGTTCCTTACTCACGGAACCATTTGTTTCTCTAGAGACAAAGAGGGAAGGAAGAAACTCATCCATTACACAATCCCCACGATTCACTGCTGTTGCTCTTTATGTGTTGACACAAACCATGCTGGAGAAGGTGAAGAAAGTGTGTTTATTTCTGATTGAAGACTGATTACATCACTATCATGGATAATGTAGTAGAATAATCTTATACTCTTGGGAGAAATCTAAGAATAAATATGAAAAAGTAAAATAGTTTGTTTCCACTGTCCCTGAAGATGACTGATGAGCAAGTGCTGTATTTACAGGATAGTTATCATACTCTAGACTCTGTGCTGAATAAATATTGTCTTGAAAGGGTAAAAAAATCCATCGAAATATTTTAACTCACCACAAAATTAAAAAAAAAAAAATCCATGTATGTGTCCAAAGCGAAGGTTAGTTACATGTTAATTATTGAATCCACACAGGATCACTGTCCAAGAAAGCCTCTTCTCCTGCTGACCCGCTCCCCCTCCACAGAAGCAGCATTAGTGCTTGTCCTCTTCTCCACTGACGAGCTACTATTGGTTCTTCAGGCTGCAAGACAGAAATGATGCCCGAGTCAGGCTCCATCCTGGTGGCTCCCATTCCGCTCCAGAGCTCTGCCTGGGGACCCGGCACCGGGAAAATCTGCAGCTCTCCACAGAATGACTAAAGGAATGTTCTATGTGAGCCACCAGGAGACTGCCATTCTGAAAAAATATATCAATAAACTCTCTCTACCTAAAGCATATTTACAATTTTAAGGACAGTCTTGTGTTTTATGAAAGAAAACCACCATAGCAATTTGGAAAAAGTCTCATTTCTTTAGGTCCTCAATTTGAATTTAAGAGCCTCACAAATCCTGCCCAACTTGCCTCCTCCATGGCCCAGTGCAGCTCAGCTGATGAGGAATTCCTCACCGGAACTGGCGTTGGCAAGCTCAGGTTTGTGCTTTGAGCAATTAGCCCAATATTTAGGTTTTACATTAAAATAATTAATCCATACATCCAACACCACAACACAATGCTGTATGGGCTGTTCTGGGGCTTTCAAATTATGATCAAAACAGAAGATATCAGAGATACCTTTATTTTCACTTACATTAAAAGGGAAGGGAGACAATTTAAATCTATAATGAGGGGAAGTATTACATTCTCTCTCTTCACAGGCAGTGTAATTATTCAGCTGCTCTCTGGAACTGAAACTATGACAAATTAAAATGCCTGTCAATTCCATCTACCTTTTGTAACTATTCATCTTCTGGAGTTGTTAGTGCTCTAAAGGCTTCTTTAGGCATAAACCACTATATATTTCAAAAAGCACATAGAAATGTTACCATTACCAAGTGTTACTGTTACCGCGGCCACCAAGGTAAGAACAAAATCATATGGCTTGGGTGTAAAGTACATGATACAACTCATTTACTCTAATTTCCAGAAATTTAGTAGAAATCTTGTATCAAAGAATGCCTTCCTTCTCAGTGAGGATGTGCAGGAGGAGCTCAACCTTCTGGCACCGGGGACAGGGCTGGAAACATCCAGCAGAAACAGAAATAACATTTGGCACTAAATCTGACCCAAGTGGAGCGGGGCCAGACAGCCCCAGAGCCTCCCCTGCTGCCACCCATGTGTTGGCTGTGCCAGACACACAGATCCCGGGACATGCTTCAGCCACAACAGGCTGTCAATATTTGTTCACACTTTCTTAAATAGATGGGAAAAGCGATGTAAACGCAACCACGGGAAAGGGTGACATTTCTCCAGGCACGATATTTACAATATTTTGATTAGCTCATTCCTGAATAGCCATGCAGCTTATGTTGATAAATTGTTCCAATTAGACATCTGTGTTCTCAGCCTGAAAATAGAAAAGAAAAGAAAAGAAAAGAAAAGAAAAGAAAAGAAAAGAAAAGAAAAGAAAAGAAAAGAAAAGAAAAGAAAAGAGGAAAGAGCCTGCTCAGGCCCAAGCTTGCTGTCTCTGCTCCTCAACAGGACATCAACTATCTGGGCTTCCACAGGGCACAGCCCAAAGTCAAGGCTAAGAGTTGTGCAGGAAAGGCTGCAGAGCCACCTCCCCTACTGGATGTGACCATTCTTAACCCCTCAGAATTAATTTTGACCATTGAATTGGTTTTATCCCAACGATGGCTGCAGGATTGGGTCCCCTCACTGCAAAAAATCCTGAAATTATCCAGGAAGCCTGAGTCTGAAAGGGAAACCCTTATGTGTATTAGCATCTATGAAAGTGTAAATGAGTAGTTATAAAACCCTGGAATACATTTCTGAGCTCTAGATGTGGCAGAGAGGTCTGGCTGATCAAAGAGACAAAATGAAGGCAAGAAGATAAAATTCTTCTTTATGGAAGTGGGAATCGTTATCCCCACACAGTCAGACTCTTAATTACTAGGGCTGGATCTCAGCCTTCCGTCGCTGCCAGCCTGAGCAGCGGAGGACAGCTCTCAGCTCTCAGCTCTCAGCTCTCAGCTCACAGCTCTCAGCTCTCAGCTCTCAGCTCTCAGCTCTCAGCTCTTGCTCTCAGCTCTCAGCTCTCAGCTCACAGCTCTCAGCTCACAGCTCTCAGCTCTCAGCTCTCAGCTCTCAGCTCTTGCTCTCAGCTCTCAGCTCTCGCTCTCCAGCACATTATTGCAGCGGCTGACAGACCCACAGCTGCCCAGGGATGATACTCACCCCAAATGTGGGTCTGGGCTCTCTGCTCTGTGAAAAGCACCTCTGATCTTTCTACCCACATGCCCAGAGGAGGTACTTCAGACCCAGATCCAGGCCCTCTGGAGTATCTTCCCTAAAGGCAGCTATTTTCTCCGGGCCACAGTGATGACCCAGCACCCGTTCCCAGCCTGTCCCCAACCCCTCCCCAGGAAGTGCTTTTTGCAAAGCCCCAGGGTAACATTCTGCACAAGCATTGCTTTGACCCCAGAAACTGAATATCCTGTCTCCTTTTACAACTATCTGTGGCTTTAATCCCCGTTGTTTTTTGCAAACCACTTTGAGCAGTGATTTTTCATCTTCGCAGTTTGCATAAAGCAGAAGAAGGGAGGTTTTGCTTCTGCCAGCCCGTGGCGAACAGTGAGGAGCAAGGCTGGCATGTGCCTCCCCACCAGTCTCTTGGAAGTAACATTCACAACTGGGATTTTGGCTGCTGCTGGTCCCCATAGGAAGGAGCTGTTGGTGCCCACCATGGTTCAGCCAAAGTAGGCACTGGCCCCTCCCTGGCACCCTGCCCAGCACTGCTTCTCTGTGCTTCATGGGGGGAGAAGGGAAGGAGAGAGGAGATTAAAAAAGCCCTCATCTATTTCTGGAAAGCAAGTCAAACAATGACTCAATCATCTCTACACAGTTCATAAATCCCTAATTAAAGGTTTAATGCCCCTCCCCACTGCAGATGTTCCAGAGTCCATCCACATTCCAAGACTTGCTCTGTGCCAGCACGTGCCCACAGCCAGCGGCATCACCCATCAGAGCCTGAGTTGAGCCCTGTACTTCCCATGCATCCAATGCAGCATTTAACCTTAATTTTCAAATTAAGCTCAAGTACCTGCACCCTGGAGGAAAAAACGGGAGCTGGCAGGTACATCTGCTTCGCGTACGCGCAGGCTGGAGGGATAAGGACTGGCTCAGTATTAGCTCCCTCTTCCTGCATCTTTTACTCAACACCAAAATACCAGCCAAGACACTTCCAGCTTCCTCCCTAAGCCCTGTTTTCCCCCTCTTTTGGTCCAAACAAATGCAGGCAGCAGCATTCGGAGTAGCCCCTGGAGCTCCTTTGAATGATTCTTCTCTCCTGGCCAGACTACTCAAGGAAGAGCTGCTCAGCTGCAGGGTACAAGCCTCAAATTGTGTGCTGCCCATGGAGTCCCAGGACCCCCAGCCCTCCACGGGGCAGTGCCAGGGTCCTGGTTAACACAGCTGCCAGGCTCATGGTGTGTACGGTGGGTTATTTAAGGAAGCTCTAACTGGGGCTCTCAGCATGCTGCTCTCTGCAGAGCTCTCAGGAACAGTAATAAATAACCACAATGCAGCTCATTCCTCATAAAAGTTCTTCTCTCCTGAAGCAGCTTTCCAGGAAACTCATCTGCCTAGTATTTTTTGGGTGGTATCAGCTTCCATCCTGCAATCACTGATCCCTGTTCACATGTCCCAGAACAAAATCCCTGTATCCCTTCATCCCTGTCCTTCACAAACTGCTGCCCCCTTCTTCAGGTTTGTTTAGTCTTTAACTATATGAAGTATGACAGCTACATAAAATGTTTTGTTGCCTTGGCAACTGCAGTCCAGTGGCTTCAGCCTGAGTTACGAGGCAGAGGACAGTCTTGACATTAACTAACAATAATGAGAACAGCAGAAACCAGTGGGAGAACACTGGCTGGAACAAGCAGGGGACGATCCTCACCTGCCCCCCTGCATGGAGCACACCTGGGAGCCACGGTGCTGCGATGACCCAGTGGGACATCACCGCTGTTGAAACCCAGCAAAGGACCAGGTCTGGATTTCTAAAGTCCTTTTCTTTGTATAGAAGAGGTAATTGCTTGGAAAAGCTAGAGAAACATAGATGCAGCCCTGCCAAAATCTGGTTTTTGTGCTGCCCAACACATTCTTTTGCACTGGGAATGGGCTGAGCCCAGGGCACGTGTGTCATCCGTCACTCCTACAACAGTCAAAGCACGAATAACTTCCCAGCATGTTCATTCACAGCACTAGAAATTAAGATTTCTTAATCTCTGCTAATTGTAGGAGACTGCACAATAGAGCAGAACACCATTAGCAGTCATTGCTAGTTCTGCTCATCCTGCTCACTTTTCAGACTGCCCTCAAAGCTACCTGAAGCACTTCAGGTATATCCCTTTATATTCCTCTCCTAATCTGGGCAGTTCTGAGTGATTCAGCCTGAAATGGTTCCCAAAGCTCACATATAAGTGCATTAAGAGCAATTAGTTCATTAAACTAGTCTCTGATATCATGTATCTCCATCACTTCATTTTAATAATTTGTAGTAATTGACAGAGCAGACTCCCCCCAGTTCTCAGAGATGGGTAATACCTAATTACTCTAAATCACAGAAAAAACTGGTTCACTGGGAAACACCTAATCCCCTTCGGCTCATGGTGTCTCTTCTGAGGTTTCACACATGAAAGAAGCTGCAAACTCAGTATCATTAACCACAAATCAGTGGGACTCCAGGAAGCCCATGTGGATTTGGCCCTGCATTCCTCAACCTGGAGGTGCCTCTGGTATCTGTGTTTTCACAGCAACCAGAGCACAGCCCCCCAGTGCTCCTCTGCTGACAGGGAGTTGGATGCAAAGCACTGTTACAGACAATTCCATCTCGGCAGACACAGACACTGGGAGAAGCACAATGATACTCACTTGGTCTGGTGTTTGGAGCCCTTCAGGTGTGCATGGTACTGCTCTATGGAGTTCAGGGTGACATTGCAGATGTTGCAGGTGTAGCTGCGCTTCAGGCCTGTGAAGAAAACCCAGTGTTGATTAACCCTTGGCTCTGGCTATGCTGCATGGTGAGACCGAGGGAAGCACAGGGCTACACCAGGAGGGAAACACTCCTGTGCCTGGGCTACAGACTACTCAGAGTCAAAATGGCAGCTATAAAGTACAAATAAGTGAAAATGACTGAAGAAAGGGGGAGAAATAGAAAAAAGCACCTATGCCCCAAGCAAACTTCTAATTAATTAGACAGCACTTGGATCCCACATTTCATTTCCAGTTTCACAGAGATTTCTCTTTACAGTGATCCCTCTATTTACTTTTCCAGGCCAGGGTACTCAAGCATTAGAGAAACCTAAAGAAGTATTTTTAGAACAGAGCAGAAGAAAGCCAGGTTCAAAGGCTAATCCCCCCTGAGAGTGTGGTGCCTCTCTCTCCTGTGCCCTCCTCAGAGCATCATCACTGTGTTCACACTAACAAGCACTCGAGGTGCCATTTATGCCTCTAGTTTTTGGTAGTGATCACAACACAGGGCAATTCCCCATTAGCATATTCAGCAGCCAGATCACTTAGGAACTCTCTTTTCCCCAAAGGGATCCACTCTGATTTATCCACCAAAGTGAACCAGCCAAGCACAGCTGCTGGTCTCCAACAGCCCACATTTGGCAGCCCTTGGCTGAAGGTCAAGGCTGGCAGACCGGAGGGGCACCAGGCAGCCACCCAAAGCCAAAGCAGGAGCTCTCTCACCTCTCGGTTGCCTCTTGGCTGCGGTACAGACCATCCCCAGCTGAACTAAGGGCTCTGCTTAAAAACACCGGAGCCCTGGGATTCCTTGCAGGGACTGCTGTGCTCCTTAGGAACTGTTCTAATGTTCCTTGTAATGGTCTCTTCTGGCTTTCTACAGAATTACTTCTTTGCCGAAATTGTTAAAACAACTCATTTAGAACAAATAACGTGTGGCATTCTCAAATTTTATCAGTCCATGCTCACCCTAATTAACTGTACAGGTAATAAACACACTGACCCCTCCCCAGCTAGACCTACAGGCTCTCAAAAAAATCCTTTGTCTTGTTTTGAACTCCAGACACCAGCTACACCAAGAGCCCCACTTCTCTCAAACACTTCATAATATCTCTCACCCAGGAATTTGGCACAACATGAAAATCATCCTTAAATAATATTTCAAAATCACTCAGATGAGTGCTTGCAAACAACAAGCCAGCAACACTGCAGAGGTATTTAAGTAGTTTCTGTATTTCTATGTCATGATGTGGCACAGAACAAAAATCAATTTACAGATGTGCATATGGATTTTGTCCTTACAGAATTTATTCCTGATAGAGCAGTGATGGTTTTACAGTCACACCCTTTGCCCATTGCTGGCAGCTCCTGTTTCCTTCATTAAACCAACGGGCATCAGAAGCCACATGAATCTACCACAATGCAGGGGAAGGGACGGGAAGGAATGGGTGGGAAGGGCAGTGCACAGCTGGCATGGTGTGTCAGCACAGTGCAGCAGACTGAGAACTTGGACCACATCAGGATCTCCACATGGCAGAGCAGGACTGGGGAACTAAGAAACAGGTGATACTTTAACTTAAGGTAATAAGGGTCTGCTGCTCAGCCAATTTAGCAGCACATTAACAGCAGCCTCAGTGAATCTTAATTACTGGTGTAGGTGGAAACGCCTTCAGCAAATACAGCTCCTAACTGGGGATGATGATTTTCTCCCTCAGCATGTCAAGGCTACTCACAGTGATGAACCAGGGGGAACCCTGTTCCCCCTCCCTGTGTTCTGTGCAGGGGAACTCAGTGCTGTTCCCTGATGCAGCTCTTCCCACAGGCTGGAACACGCAGCCGCAGACTGGGCTGATTCCATGAACTGGGATGGAGAAAGGAAACCAGCCTCAAACGAACAGCAGGATCAGACCACAGGCAATAATCACTTCCAGGATATCAAAATTACCAGAATTTGACCCCACTGGAGCTCATCAAAGCTGCTACTCGGCTGAAACTGGTTTCGTAAAACTCCCCAGCCAGTGTGCTGGGGCTGAGCTCAGCCCTACGGGCCATCCGCGACTGGAAGGTGGTCCCAGCCTGAGCAGACCATACTGGCAGCTGCTGGGCTCTGGCTGTATTCTCATCTCCTTTTGCATCCTCAAGACACATCAGCATTGCCTCCCCTGCAGCGTGACATGCATTCATGTAAAATTGAATGTCCTCCTATCCCCATTAAATAAAATATTAACAAGTCAAGTTATTAATGTCATTCTGCATAAAATGCATTAAAACCCATTCCAGGGGAGTTCTTGTTAAACTGATTCTTACTAACCACAAGTGACAGCACAGAACGAGAAGTATTTATAAGGCATACCAAGAAATTATGAGCTGAGATGAAAAATGAAACTCAGCTCTTTGCCTGATTCTGGAAGAATGCATCTCCAACACCATCAATTTACCTGAGAACACAAAGGCTCCAGGTGACATCTCCATTCCCTTGTCCATCTGTACTGCAGAGGCTGCTATACTTTATTTTAGGGATTCAGAGCACCTGTTGCAGGGTTCATCTTGGCCCCAGCACCAGGCAGAGCCCGTTACAAACCACCTGCCACTGCAGAGCCCCCCTGCCTCAGAGAGGGAGCTGGAGAGCTCGGCCATAGAGGACACGAGACATGAACTAAAACTGGTGAGATGTGCCTTGATGGAGCAAACTTGACATTCCTCCTCCCTGTGCCTGGCACAGGCTGGAGAGGGAGAGCGACCAGACGGAGCCACATCGCTGCCTCCAACCGAGCTATGGCCACTCTGCTGCACAGGCACAAGTTGTCATAGCAGAGTTGGAATTTGGGGGTTGGTACCCACCAGGTTTTATCTTCCTATGATCTGTGCCAGGGTGCAGGGGCAGCCAGGGGAGGCAGCTCTGCAGGAAGAAAACTCCCAATTTCTTCCTCTTTCAGGGTATGTTCACATGCTTCCCTGTCTAGCAGGAGCAGCAGGGATTCCAGGTCAGCCACAGAGCAGGGTGGGTCCCAAAGCAGCTCTGTGCCACGGCTGGAAAGCCACACAGAACTGCTCCAAGAGAGTGGGCTGGACCCTGCACTCCATTCGGCCAAGGGAAAGGGATATGTGTGTGCCCCTGCACTCCCCTGTGCTGCAGCTTTAACTCAACACAGACTGCAGAAACAATGCTCATCTCTCCTTTTTTTTTTTCCCCTCTCCTCATTCTTATTTCTGAGAAGAAAATAAGACTTCAAAATTGCAGGAATGAGCTCTTGGTGAGAAGAATCAATGGTTTTGTTTCCTATAAATATAAATTGTCCAAAAATGTATCTCTGTTCTTATTTCTCCAATACACATTCATATTTATCAATAAATATTTTATTACAGCCATTATCAAAACATCAAAGGCTGCTGAAATGTTGTACTTCAACTGACACTGCTTGTTCCAGGCTCACACAATGCATCAAATGTTCATCTCCCACACTAGTCAAAATAGAATTAATATTTAAGCTGTGATGGGAGAAGCCACCAGGGATGAAGAGGAAGGAGATGACTTTGCGATCCAGGGGAAACTGAGGCAGCAAAGACAGTGAGGAGCAGGGAGTATATGGGGATGTTGTCCCCACCATGGCCATGCCCTGCTGCCACTGTTACCTTGTAGTCAGACATGATGTTACCTGCCAAGGTGAGGCTGTTTGCTCAGGCACAAGGTGGATATCATTCCGGGCTGGCCATTGCAGAGACTGCTTTCAACACCTGTAAAGATCTGCTCTAATCTTGCAGCTAAATGCATCCAGGAGAGCATCTCTAGATGGACACAGATGGACAGATGGTCATGACCTAGTTAGAAAAACTGAAAAAGAAGATTTCCCAGCTTGGCAGGCTCAGCCTCCTTGGCTCCCTGGGCCTGACTGCAGCTCACTGGTGCTGTGGAGCACTGGGCACTGCAGACTGAACCCCCGAAACAGCACCCTGAAGTGTCCAACCAGAGGACCATACCTGTTCCCCTGTACCAGGCACACACACAGCCAGGATACAGCTCTGCTGTCCCCTCTCCTGCCATCCACAGACACTGGCAGGACCACACTGGATCCAGTGCAAACCCCAACCATGCACAGCACCACCGTGAAGGTAAAACCCAACAGCTGATGAGGCTGTGAAGGCCTCCAATTTCAACTCTTCCCAGTAGCTAAATGAATAAAACACTTCCCAATTGATTTATTTACAGTTAATGACATCTTCAGCCACTCTTGAGCTTGGCACAGTTCAAAGTACTGAGTATTTCCATGCTATTGTCCCAGGTTTTATTCCCACATATTTCCAGTAGCAAGCAGTGACTCAGCCAACATGAATCATTGATGGCACTGAGTCACACTAGGTAGCACAGGAGAATCTAGACAACCATTACGAGGTTTTACGGGAGATCAAGAAATGCCCAATATACTCTACAGTCATTAGTATCTCAAGAAAAATTATTTCATTTAGCGAGGAGAAAGCCCCAGGAATATCAAAATGGTACTGCAAAGCCTCACTGGCAAACCAGAGCTCACCCATGTAGTTCTGAATCAAACTTGTCCTCCTTCCTCAGCTGCCCCAGTCAGGTCCCTATGCGCATATGGGATCGTAACCCAGACTGTGGAGACGAGAGGCTCGTGCCTCTCCTGCACTTACACCTTAGAGTAAACAGGTACTTGTCAAGATTCAGTCCTGGACACATCCTCAGCTGACTCAAACTGCACCTCTCCATCACAAGGAGGGCCCGGGGTGCTGGGGGGCTCCAGCTGCTGAGACTGCCTGGCTGTGGCTCTGCTCTGCTTGAGGGTGGCTCCCAAGGGGGTGCAAGGCCCAAATCTGTGCAACCCCAGGGTGCAGTTCCCACAGGGACCCCGCAGATGCCAGAGTCTCTCCCTGTGGGGCCAGCATGGATGGACTGACAGACAGATGAAGAAAGGCTGCTCTCCCTTCAGCGGGAACACAAAAAATTTGTGTTTAACAACATCCCTGCAGCAAATGCTCAGCTCCTCTTGCTGCTGCTGACCCAGGGCCATTGAAGCCTAATTAAATCATGGAAGACAGTTATCCTGCTCTCCATCACAGAGATGTAGGGAGTGCTCTGCCTCCAGCAACATCCTCCCATCTGCACTTCTGAGCTGTAACAGGCTCTCCTCTCCCAGGGACAGGCCACACTTGCTTGAGGACAGGTGTGTGCACTAATGGAAAGGATTGTTTTAGCAGGAGGCAAGAGAGACACCTAGGAAACATCTGTGAAAGAATGCTGCTAAAACTGCACGCTGGCATTCCAGAGCAGGGGATTCTTTTACAGAACTGGGAACCTCAGGAAGTAGTAACAGCATCTCGGGCTCCCTGCACCACCGGTTACTGTAATGGGCAAGGGTCACAGGATCCCACAGGGAGCAGGTCCCTCCTCTCCATGTGCAAGTCTCTCACCTCTCAGCTCCCCCAGGTCTAGGGTCTTCCCCAGCTGCTCCAGGAGGTCGGCTCTGGCTGCGTTCTTCTTGTGCTTTTTGCCGTCATAGTGCTGCTGTGCCATCATGGGGTTGTTGAACCAGGCTGCGCAGAGCTGGCAGTACCTGTCCGAGTCCCTCCGCTGGGGCGGGGACGGAACCACCGGGGAACTGTCCGTGTGCGGGGGCTTCAGGGAGCCCAGAGCGGCTTCTGTAAAAGGGATTGTTCAGACATGAGCTTCCCCGGGTTCGTGCTGCCTGAGGAACGCCAGACCCTGAGGCAGATCCCACATTAGACACGGGGAATAATTAGCTGCAGTTACACGGTCCCGGTGGATATTTTGGATGGTGCTGCTTGGAAAGCTACCATTTCCCATTAAAAAAAGCATCATGAAAGGACAGCCCAGAACTGTTCCTCAGCTTTCTGCATTTCACTAACTGGGGAAGGAGGATGCTCCCAGTGCAGTTATACATCTTATCGCTGTTCTGACTAAATCTGCTAAACTTATCCTGCTTGAATTGCTACTCCAAGGAAAAATCATCAGTGGAGAATAAATACACCATGCAGAGCCATCTCCTTCTCAAGATAGAGAGACATATTTATCATTATCTCAGGATTCTTATTTTTCAATTTATTTGGTCTCAGAAAGAATGGGGAAAGCCATAGTCATTGCAAACTGTCACAGATGAAAAAAAATACTCAATACTCAGTCCCATCCTTCAAAGATCTTCACATTGTGCATTATCAGGTACCAGCAACACACGACCTTAATTTAATTCCATTTTCCTTCAGATTCATCGAAAGCGCATCCAGGAACACAAACATGACCCCCAAATCATTCCAAAGAAGAGTGAGTGATTAGTTTTTATATAATAGAGTGCACTTTGTTCGACGGAGTTTCCCAACTTCGTACAATACAAGTCACAAACCCATGAAAAAACAGTGTAAAGCAAAATAAAATTCAGGTAACATTGGGATATAAAAATATACAATGACTAGCACTTAATTATCACACCTCATTCAAAAATTCCCTTTTATGTGGCTTTCCTTTTCTTTTCTTTTCCAGATGAAATGTCTGCTCTTTAAATAATTAACAACCTGCTCTCTCCATGGTACCAGAATAGGCACATTTGGAGGTGGCAAGAGGCATGTGGTGGCTGTCTTTGATCAGGAGATGATCCAGCCGAGCCCTGATGAGCACACAGGGCAGCAAATGCCAAACCCACCTCAGTGTCTGACACCAGGAACAGCAACACAGGGATATATTTAGACATATAATTATGCCTGGAGCCCACTGAGATTGACTCCACAGCTTGAGAAAGTTAATATTGTTATAAAACTTCTGCTGACCTGCTCAGTAAGGGACACCCTTCAAGGAAATTCTATCTTACATATAACATTACTTACAACCTTATCAATTTCCAGGGGTTTATAACCTTCTATTGTTTTTGATGATGACTGCCAAGGTATCAGAGTTCCAGCAGCGATGACACTGCCTCTGAAGAGCTGCTCTGGACAGGGCCAGGCAGGGTCTGGCTGGATTTTGCTCCTAAAAAAAAGTCTTTTCTATGGTTCCAGCAAGAGAGACACAGCCCAGCCCCTCCAAGGTGTACGCAGCAGAACTGCCAGTGCAAGCAAAGAGCAAAGCCAGGGGCCAGCACAGTCATTAGGAAGAAAATTAGGGAATTGCAATATTGCCTGTTCAAACTGGGATTACACAGACTTTGCACGTGCTTGACTCACGAAAAGCAAGCACAGCTTGCTTGTTGCAAACGTGTTTCTGCACTCGCCAAGGAGCCTCCCTGCAGGAAGCAGTCCAGGCCCAGAACCCAGTGATGCCACAGGGACTTGGGACAGCCCTGGGGATGCCAGGGGGACCCAGCCCTCTGCAGCACCCCAGGACAGGGCTGAGTCCAGGGAACCAGACTGAGCTGCAGAGATATTTGGACCATTATAAACAACCAGCAATTTTGGCAGCCCAGCCCAGATCTGCGACAGATCTGACTTGCTGTTCCACAAGCCCCAGGCTATAAAGTTAAATCTATCCAACCTTTGGTCAGCTTTCTCTTTGTTTCTATGTATGCTGCTGCCGGAGGGGAACCAGGGAGGCTGAAGCTCACGGAGCTGGTGATGTCCACAGGAGTTACATCTCCTGCTCACTAAGGAAACCTGACAGAAGCATCTCCACTCTCAGCCACTGGCCGGCCCAGCAGCCCCATGGCTGTGCCTCTGAGCCCCTCTCCATGAGGCTGGTGGCTTGTGCTGCCCCAAACGCCATGCAGGAGGGAGGTTGTCAGGGGGACTGTCACTCCTGCTTCAGGGGATGGCACCAGAGCCCCCCATGCCCACCCCAGCCCTGCTCCAAGCCCACATCCACACCTGGCTGCCATGAGACCGAGGGCTACAGATCCACAGCAGAGATCTCCTGCCTGCGTCACATGGGAGCTGCCATGGGCAAGGATTTCCTCTTAGCACTCACAGTACAAAACATCTTCTTGTAAAGTCACATTCCTCAGGGCCCACTGACAACCCCCATCAGTCCTAAGGTGTGCTGATCCCAGCCTGGCAATTAATGAAAACATCCCACATCTACCAAATTCTCCCAAAGAGAAATAGATGAAAGTTGACTTCTCTGCAAATGTGAATTTATCATTTTGATATGCACTACATAACTGCTACAGAACAGCAAATGCCATCATTCCCTGAGCAGCGACACGAAAATTAATAATAAACACTCATGAAACGTCAAATGTTAAAAATGTTTCTCCATCTAAAACACAAACATAAAAGCTGCGAGTTTGACTATTTCAAGTATTTCAAAATGCTAAATAGCTCATGACAGTCTGCCTTACGTTCCCTTTCGCTGTGGGAGGGAAGTGAGAAAGTCTTACTTTGCTGCAAGAGGCAAAATACAAAGTTAGAAACACTTCAGCACTCCGGCAATGAACTAATGTTTGACTTCTTTCTCACATCCAAAGCTTTTTATTCCAAGCTGGATTTAAATGGCACCCAATTTTTTCCATTGGCACACTCCAGGAACTCAGCATGAGGACAAGAAACTGAGCCTCAACAAGGGAGCACTGAGAAACTCAGTTTTCTTCAGAAGAAATCCCAGAAATCTAGGACTAAGACAGACTCCAGTTGCTGCTGGACAAATCCTTGCACCCAAACCAAAAAGCCATTTACTCAGTCCCTTTTGATGTCCCAAAGCCAGAGCCATTGCCACTTTCCCGGAATGATGCCTGCAGGTCCTCGCACTTGGATTGATGAAGACAGCAGCTATTTCCCCCACAATTCTTTGGTTTGTAACTCATGGTGATGATGGGATGCAAGCTGACAGAGGATGTTGGAAATGAGTAGAGGAATTCGTCAGCAATAGTGATGGCATAAAGCCTCTGAGGGCTACAACCTTGTACAGCAGAGCAACACGAAAGATCACAACTACTTCACTGTCATGATGAGATACCGTTTTTGTGAGAAACCCGACTGTTGGGCCACTTCTTCTCCTGAAAGCACTGGCACAGAATGAGACATTTGTGTTCCATCTGTATGGTAACAGTGAAGGAGAACGTAGATCTCTGCAAGGGGACTAAGAATAGACATGATTTTCTTCAGGACTGATGAGAGAGAAACCCCAGAATATCAAGCAATAGAATATCCTCCCCAGGAGCATCCAGCACGCTCAGGGCTGCGCTTGGTTGGCTCTCAGGACTCGTGAGCAATGGAGTCTCTGAAGCTCTCTCTGAGAGACTTAAAGCTCCCTGGTGCCAGCCACAGAGGACTGGGAATCCAGTGAAAATTGCTGGGTGACTGCAGGAAGCCCAGAAATGCTGTGTCCAAAGCACATATTTCTGAGAACTCCTGGAGAGCAAGGAGGTGCTTATTAATGTATTCCTGAGCTCAGCTTCATCTTCCAGATCAAGTGGCTGTAAGAGCTGATGAGTCCTTGAGTTACTCCTTCCTAGTGATTAGGATGGCTGAAGAGCCCATTACTCCAGAGCACACAGCATGGCTCACTTAGAGCCTTGTGAGGCTGATCTAGATGATTAAAAAGTGAGATAAAAAACACAGTGCAAGGCTGCAGCTCTTAGCAAGCCCTGCCTTGGCCAGGCCCCACAGCTGAAGGGTGAATCCAAACTGTCAACTTACATGGGAATCAGTCCATGTACTATTCTGAGACCCAGCACTCCTGAGAACATCAGCTCACCTGGACTTAACCAGGAATACCAGGGTTTGTGGCAGGTCCTTCGGTGCTCCAGGAGGAGCTGGCAGGTTGCACATGAGGGATGGGGTTCAAGCCCCGGACAAATAAACACCAAACCTGAGTCTCTGCTGCTCTCTGTGCCGTTGCAGCTATGTGCCAGCTGCAGAGAGCAGCCTGAAGAGCCCGACATGAGTGAAAGACCACGATAGTTCATGTGAGAGCCTTCCTCTTGGCGGACCCAGGCGTGGTCCCCCAGGTTGCCATGGCTGTACCCTCACCTCCCACAGGACACACTGGTGCCGGAGTGTGTCCAGTTAAACTGAGCAAACTACCACGTAACACAATTCCCCACATTCCCACAAGCAAAGGGGCCAACAGTTCCCAAGCCCACCCTGGCAAAGGACAAATTATATTCTCTGTATCAGCATCTACAGTCTGTGAAGTTAAAAAGGCAACAAAACCACACACACAGGGTGCCAACCCCCGTTATCTAATCACATCTAGGATTTACGTGCTAGGCAGGGTCCAGTATACACAGCTCCATTTGTATTTTGTGCTGAAGGAAGTGCCACTGGCAGCAATTCTGGGTCACATCTGTCTGCAGGACCTCAGCCCAGCAATCCTTCCCAGAGAACGAGGAGTGCTTTGTTTGAACATTCTCTGCTTCCACAACCAAAGAGGAATTTTTTTTCACAGATTATTAGTGGTTTTCAGGGACTTTATGGTTAAGCAAACAATAAGATGGTTAAATTGTCCAATTCCAACATTTGACTTCTTAAATGTGGAAGTTAATAGGGTGCATTACTAGAATCACTGCAGAGGAAAGCACGAAACCCATCTGGGCAAAAATCAAGAAACAATCAATCCAAGGGTTTTTAAAGCCTGGACTTCCTTCTGTGGTAAGAGCAGATGATGCTCTGTACTGTACAGTAACACCAAAGGTTTATTAAACATATTAGCTGAGCTGATAATTAAACTGCTGATAATTAAAGTCAGGCTTGGCTATCTGCACCCACTGGAGACATTGTCTTCCACCGAGAAAACACTTTGGAACTGTGGAACTGGAGATAGGGCTCTCGCACCAGGGCCAGTCCCAGCTGATAAACTCCTAATCTACATAAACAAAGCAGACAATAATGAGCATCAGGAATTTTTAAAGGCTGTTATGACAAAAACACAAATGAATAGCCACTTCTGTCAGCTGCCACCGCTCAGCTGCCTGTGTTGTATGCATTTTCTGCCCGCACACACGGAGCCAGCACCTTGGCCAAGCCCCCTTGGCACAGTGAGCCCACACCACTCTGCACCGGCCCCTCCTGCTCCGCTCGCTGCCTCTGGACCTACCTGTGGCCTTTAATGCTGGTTGTTCCCCTAGCAACAGTTTTAACCTTTTGGCATGGATTTTCCCTTGGTAATGCGATTCCGCCACCACTGCTGAGGTAAAGGACATGTTACATAGTGTGCAGCATTTGTTCTTATCCACTGAGTCACCATCACTGCCCTGGGTGGAGACAAAAACACAGACAAAAAAAAGAGGTGCATAAGCCCACTAAGCACAATCACAGAGAAAGAAGAGAAGAATAGAAGAGAGGAATCTAGGTTGTTAGCCAAGGCCATGGCTGCCAAGTGTTTCCCTTCCTCGTCTCCCCCAGCCTTGCTCCCGTCTCATCCCAGCCCTGTCCAGTTTGGGGACACCTCCAACGCTCCAGAACCTTCGCTCTCGTCTGCACTGGGAGCTCAGCCTGTCACTGTATCCCATACAGCCATGGAGCTCCCGGCACATCCCCGAGCCTTTATTCCTGTTCTCTGGCTGAGGGAGTCACACAGACCCAACACCAGCCGTCCAACACCAACCCTTCCTCCCGATGCACTTTTTTAAGAGACCCCAAAACATCTGGGGGGACAGGACTGGGGGTCACAACCCTCTCTGTAAGTGGGAGAAACAAATGAACCATCTGAAATCACACAGGTCCCTCCAGCAGGATCCAGCACCAGCCCTGGGCAAACCTAACACAGAGTGGACACCTGACCCCCCACTGAAGGTCATTTTCTCCCCCCAAAAAAGGACTATTGGAAAAACGACTGATTTTCATCACTTTTTTCTTGCTGATAACTGTAAATCAAACCTTAGGGAGAAATCTCAAGAGGTGATTAGTACTATTCTGAGTGTAATTTGCACTTCTTTTAAATAGCTTTCTCTCAAGATATTTTATGTCTTCAAAGGGAAATCACTTGAAAGTTAAGAGCAGAGTAGAAAATTTCCAGTATCTATTGATCATCAGTGGCAACATATAAAGAGCCTCCAACAGAGCTCGTTTGAAAAGCTGATACACTTCGTTGTTAATGCACCAGGGTCTCTTCCTCTGCCAGGGCTGCTCTTCAGTGACATTTTTTTCCTTTTCAACCTACTTTCTCAGCTAGACTGCAATTAAAAATAAAAAATTAAAACCCCCTCAAAGAGCCCTCCAATACCTCATGTAGAGTTCAGGGTCCCATTTACACTGACCCACAGTTCACTGTGCAGCTCATCTGGGTTCACCCAAGTCTCTGGATGAGTGTGTCTCTCAATGTGTGGGTAGGAGTTCAGCCACCAGCAGGAGAAGAGTGTCCCCAAACCCTTGGTGGGTCTGCAAGCCCCTCTGCACACGTGTGACAGACCTCTGCTCCCTAACAGCCAGTTTTATACACCAAGTGCCATTTGTTGTAAGTGGGATGCACAAGGTATTTGGGCTCTGCCATTATTAAGCATTTACCAAGGTCTGTATCATCCCTTAGCAGCATCACCTCCCTTCCCTCCTCCACCAACCAAACCCCTGCACAGAGCCAGAGGTGCTCTAGGTTGATCCAGCCCTGAAGGGTAATTATGCCTTCTCATTTGTCAGAGGCTGTTTTACCTGAAACCAAAGAGGCTGGGGGAAGTCAATCCGGGTGTCTTTTGTCACCCGCTGAATGACACCGCGCTGACAGGATCGTGCAGGTGGTGAAATCACACGGCTGCTCACCCAGGATGCCTGAACTGGGGCACAGGGCTCTACACAGGGCAGGTGGCTGCTCCCTGGGGATGTTCTGCACCCATGTGCACCCACCCATCCCTTCTCACCACTGTCCAGCTCCCGGGGCTGAAACAGTGAACAGGCACTAACAGCTCCACTGAGCTTCTGTAAATCTACACGGCAGCTCCTTAACCCTGTGCTGCCAGACCCAGCCAAGGAATATTTCTACATTTTGTTTCTGCAGCTTTCTCCAGCCGATCCTGTCTCGCCAACCTTCACTACAATGCAGCACAAAAGCCACTGGCTTCATACAAACTGAAGCACAACAGAACACATCACTGGCTTGGAGTTAAAGCATCCATCTCCCAGCACTAACATCCCTTCTCTTCCCCCACTCCGTAGCTGTACCGAGCCAGCCTAATTTATAGGGCTTCTTTTTGTAATATTAGAAACTTCAAAACCAGTCTTGTATATTCAACAGAATTAACTTCAGTTATTTGGCTGCCTGTTGACAAGCTGCTAAAAGGCATAATTCTCACTCAGGGCCAGGCACTTGCAGTCCTTTGCTAGATGTTCCTTAAGAAATCCACAGGAAAAGTAAGGATTTTTGTTCCACAGAAACAAATCTGCTGTCTTCATTTCCTAGGTTTTACTAAGAAGAAAAGATAATACAAACCCTAGAACACAGCAATATAAACCACAGCATTAAAGTGCTGCAAAGTAACTTTAAAATTTGAATTAATTTTCAGTGCATGAAGGTGCTGCTGTTAAAGAGCTGCTTTCTGTACTGCTCCATAGGAAATTCAGGACATTTCCATTCTGGAGCCTGTTTTTCTCATGGGACGAGCAAAGAGCAAGTACCAGTTCATGGCTCTCTAAAGCTGAAACACTAAGTCTGGAGCCCCTTAGGCCTGAATATCCTGAGGAACAACCAGCCCTAAATGAAGTGCAAGAGGTGTGACAAGGTCAGCATGTGTCCCACGGCATCCTCTCCAGCAGAAACAGAGCTGCTGGCAGCCTGGAGAGGATGGGGTGACCCAGGATACCCCCCACCTGCCACTGCCCAGACGTGGTTCAGTGAGCATTTAAACCTGTCAGAGAATGAAGTCTTCCATTGCTAATTTCTTTCACTAAACCAATACCTAATGCTTTGGATAGAAACCTCTGGTTGGGTACAAAAGACAGTAAGAATGCTGGCCCTAAAACCAGTCGCTACATCTCAGTCTCAGGGTAGGTGCTGAAGATTTCAGTTGCAGCACATGGTAAAATCTGCCCCAGAAGCATTAAATGCTCTGATTTCCTCATTGCTTGAGGCCAAGCCTCCTGAGGCAGCTGCAGAGAGGCACAAGCCCTTGGCTCCATCACCCCCAGCACCACTTTGCAGGACACATGTTGCCTCAGCAATAGAATCTAATATCATGCTACCTTCCCTCAAACCATTCATCCTCACTGTTATAAGCCCTTTCCTCTTTAAGGAAGACGAAGCTGGTTAAAGCAATTTACTATCTTACAGTACAAGTAGGACTAGAAGGGATTTGAAGGCTTTCCTCCCACCCCAAAAAAAGCACTTCGTATCACATCAGACATTTTCACCATGTCTGTTCTAGTCATAAACAGGGTTAAAAGCAGTGAGAATCAGGATTTAAACCTGATTTACCAATACTGGGACTTAAAGAAATAACTCCTGATTTCAGTAGGACCCTGATACCTTCTCAGATTACTTTCAGTTGAAATGTCAAGCAGAAATTTAAAATCAAAGGTCAAGACATGAGGTTTTTCCCCTCCTCCACACCAAATTAAACCAATAATGAAGAGCACAACAATCGAGTTGTTATCCATTGGAAAAGTACTTGTATAAGCCTTCTACTTCTCACTCCAAAGGGCTAGTGGGTGTTTTGGGAACGCAGTGTTTTTGCAATCCTCAAACAACAGCCAACCCCTCACTTCGCCTCACAGAAAGGTCAGGAAGCAGATGCTGTTTCCAATCCCATTGCACAGAGCATCCACAACTCCAGCCACCTCTCCCTCCTGCTGCCACCTGGCAGAAGGACAGGGTGTTAGTTCTGTGGTCAGCAGAACACCAACCCAATGGCATACAGCCATGTAACAGTTTTGATGAAAAAAGGCTAATATTCCCTTTTTAGTTGCAGATACTTCTACAGGAATTTAATTGGTTTTCACAGATTGTTTATAATGCTCATTAAAGTCGCTGTGCCATGGCCTGAGTGACGCTGCCGGGATTGGGCACTGCACATGCACGTGGTAGGGGTGTTACTGTGCTGCACTGGAAATGTCCTTAGAGATGTTCTGCTCTCTCTAAATGCAAAGGCTTGTATAATATCTGATCAGCAACAGGCCTACTTTGAGCTGTAAATGTTGGCAGATTTTCCCTGCTATATTTTTATAACACAAATAATTTTAGAATTTAGGTCTGGCCTAGCCTAGCATTCACCTAGAACATGAGGACACGTTAATCCACCCCCACTAGGGCTGCCCTTGGCAAAAGCATCAGCAAGCACAGAATTACATTCCTTCTCCATATTGCCCTTCACAAAAGCAGTGGGAAATAGTTCAACTTTGACTTATTTGAGGTCTGATTGGTTCTCTGTCCTCCATATCCATGCTGAGGTGCACATGCACCCTTGAGAGTGGTCTTGGAAGTTGGGTGAAGGGGTCTGACCCCAGTGACCCCAGTGCTGCTCCACACAGAGCAACCACAAAGGCCCTGCCAGCAGCACCCTGGAGTGGCCATCACCCCTCACCTGGAGGCACGAGCTTCCCGCAGGCATCACCCCTATCACCTGCCCCAATTGCTCACCAGCAAACCCAGCCATCACACTGAAATGGAGTAAGCCCTGAGTATTTGCTATCAGCATATTTTTTCCTATGAAAGAACATTCGAACAACTAAAACCACAATTACTGTTGCTGATGTACATAATAATTCTTGTGTAGTTTATTGAAAATTATTTCCAGTTATTCGCATTTCGGCTAATCTAAATGTTACCTCTGGGCACCTGATCATCTGTGGCTGTAACAGAGAGAATGTTGTAGCCCAGAGTCAAAGATTCACAAAGCAGCTGAATAAACAGGGACTTGGATTATACCCACATTTTCTGACCGGAGCTTTTTTGCCGGGCAGCCTCCATCGATGGGGTGAAGCATGTAATAGAGGCGGACTTTGCTGGCATGCTTCCGACTCTGGAATGCAAAAAGAAAAGAAAAAGGAGAACTGAAGTTACAAGGAGCAAGAGGCTCTGTTGCTGTGCTCACTACACCAACCCACAGTCAGATTTCATATCCCCTTGACGTATATATCCAACACCAGGGCAGAAAAGGGGAAAGGATCCAGGCGAGGAGCATTTGCACTTCTCAGAGTTTCCACAGAGCTCTGCACCCAGCTGAAATGAGTTGTGGGATGAAACCTGCCATTAGCAGAAGAAGTGGTCCACCCTGGCCCCTCTCCAAGTCCCGCTGCCTGCAGGCCCTCCAAGACACAGCAAGGATCAGACGGCGAGGGAAGGACAGCATTTGTTATCAGACCTTTTCCATGGTCAGATTGAAAGATGGGGGTTACTGAGCTTCAGCCAGAGATACAACAGCATCCTGAGGTGTCAGAGGCACACACACAAACCAAATTCACAGCTCCTATGCTTCTAGAATGATAAAATGTAAGAGGGGTAAAAAAATCTCCCATGAGGGAGACACGAGCAGGTTTCACGCTGCCTTTGGGCACAGCTGGAGTTCACTGGCAGGTGGGGTTAGAAGAGACAGGAGATCCCCTGGTGACCCCAGCAGCAGCAGCCAAAGCAAATCCTTGGGACTTGCAAGACTTAAAGGAAGATTTTAAAGCTTCTACAGCAGGAGTACAGACATAAACCTTCAAAACCCTGACTTACATCAGGTCTTGTCTTCCAGCATATGCAGGGGGGAAAAGCCTGCAGCCACAAAGTACCTGCACCCAGCACATGGGCAGCAGACACATGGGGAGCTGCTACCATGCAAATGTTTCCTTTGAATCACCCTTTCCAACTGCCCCACAGAACAACAGTTCTAATGTTATAATTTCAGATCACAGAGCTGCAATTTAAAAATATTAAATTATCATTAGCATGTTCTGGAACATTCTTTTTCCTGTGGTATAAACTTGGAGCTAAATTTGCAGGAAGCTATATTTGTATTCACATGCAGAAATGTGACTGTGCAATAATTTTTTCCACAGAGCAAATCAGTCAAGATAAATAATGTCAAATATCTGTCCCCAGCTTGTCTTCCTGCTGCATTTAGCAAATGTGCCATGGTCAGGGTGAAGTGCAGGAAACCCCAAAGCTCCAGCTACCACATGAGCAACCCAGACAGCAACTGCATAATTAGAAAATGACAAAATGAATGTTTGAAATGCACAGGACAGAGGTGCAACGCCACTCCTGGTGCTTGGCCGCAGTCCCAACTTCCTGCCTGAAGCGACGCTTGGCGGGTCCCTCGCACCACACAAGGCTAGTCAAACATATTGTAAAGGCAATGTGGCCAGAGTTTTTCAGCTGAATTTCTTCCCTGAGCATTGACACCCCGCAGAGCAGTCAGCCTCCCTCGAGTCATCCTCCCCATAGTCACGAGGCTCTTCCCTCGGTTGAGTTCATCCAGCACGTCATGATGCCCACGCGCACACAGCCACAGCCTGCTCAGTTTAGAGGGTAAAAAATTTGGGAGGGGTTGCTGGGTGTGTGTAATCTGCAAAGATGTTAAGAGGAATAATTTTTACGATTCTGCTCCGTGGAGCTCAGCTGGACCATAAATGATGCCCAAATGTCAGCGTTAAAAGACAGCGAAGCTTCAGCCTTCTGTAAAACACCTCTCACCTTTCTTGACACATTTGTTTGGATTTGTGAAAGCCAAGACAAAGAAATAACTTACGTTTGGCGTAATTTAAAACTACACAGCTCCTTACGCAACCTTATTATCTTACGGTCATAAAAGCGGAGCTTAAAATCATCCCTGGCCTCCGCACGCATGTGGTGAGCATCTCCTTCCCTCTGAGGAGCAGAGGAAGCACAGCCCATTTGTCATCCATTTTATCTCTGGCATTTTCTACATTTACATGTGTATTTATCATCCCAACACCCCAGCAGGAGCACGGCAGGAGCACAGTGATTATTCTTAGCGTGCTGCTCACAAACAGCACTGCGGGTTATCCTCTCCCTACTGAAAATCTGCAGCTTCAAGGCACAAGGAGGGCAAGTGCCAGACACACGGGGGGCCAAAGGAAGAATCACGAACAGGAGCCAGAAAACTGGGATAAACTGGGATTAGGCCACCTCCAGCCCCCATTTTGATCCATCTCACCACATGCGCAAGCCTCAGGAAAGACAAAACCACATCTGTAAATCCTCAGTCCGGAACGAGCACACTGCCTTGTTGGAAGCACCTCCAACAGCCACCACAACCTCATTTTGGGTGCAATAAGGGTGTTTCTGTGCCCATGAATATTTCTTTTGTAGCCGTACAAAGTGTTATGCCAAAGGCATTTTTACTTCCCTGTCTAGTGGGAGCAGCACCTTTCAAAGGCACTAAGTCTGGTTTAATACTGCAGGCTTGAAAACCAGCCCTGACCATGCAGGGAGCTCCAACAGAGTCTGTTTTACACAGCTGCTGCAGAGCTCTGCATTGCAAGCTCATTTGCTACTGTAAGGCTCATCAATAAAAGTAAATAAATGGATCATTTCTATCTCTATCAAATCTACTCTAATACAGAAGATCGTGGCAGAGACAGCAAAGTTCTGGCAATTCAACCCCAAAACATAGAAGGGCAAAGCAGAGCTAAATTGTGCTATGAAATGCAATTTGATATTGCATAAATCAGGTTTTGCAGCACACTCTGCCTGGAGCAAGCGGCGAGAGCAGGCAGTGAAGTCTCTGCGGGAGCAGTGGCAGCTGGCAGGGCCCTGGGAGCTGTGGATGGGGCTGGTTTGGGACATGCAGCCCTGTTGGCCCTGTTTGATGGAGGAGCTTCTCATCCCTTCTCTGTGGATTTACTAACAGCTCTGGGGAGGACTGACCCATCTCCCTTCACACGGCCAGAAGTTGCCAGCTGAGGCATTATAGCCCGGGACTTGCCAGGTCACACAGACACACAGATCCTCCCTTCCCTGCGTTTGTCCGGGGGTCTGGGAGAGGAGTCCTCTCACCAGCTGCATGAGCTCAGGCACCCCACCACGGCCCCAGAACGGCTCCCACTTCACATCACTGATTCAAGCTGACCTGGCAGTCTAAAGCACTTTGCTTGTAGAGGGCCTTCTTCCCATCTCCCGTCATCAGGTTCGCATCAACTATCTCTGCAGCTTCCCTCAGGCTGTGCTAGCATATAATCTCATTTCCCAATTCCCCATATATCCCTTCATCAATCCTTGCTCCCTCCTGTGCTGGCAGCTTTATGGTTTTGGGCAGTTTACCTTTCCTCTCCTGCTCCTCCTTCTCTGTGACCTCTTCTCCAGCCAAAGGCCAGGGACCCCCACACTGGAGAGCACGTGGTTGCACCAAGTACCAGCAGAGACACAGGTGCAAGATGAAGGAAGGAACCACCACGGCAGCCCAAATGGCTGCAGCTTCTGTCTGTAATGAATTATTCTTCAGAAGGCCATTGGTTGCGTTTTAATGCTTTTAGCGCACATTGTGTTGATTTTTTTGTGTGCTGGCAATTTCTTAATTAAATTGCCATGCAACATGCAGTCACATGATTATATCAATTTTATTATCTGTATTGGCCCTACTTGTAATCTCATCAAAAGAGAGAAAGTTATTTTGGCTGGCCCAGTTCTCCAAACCTTGAGCAGAAACCCAGTTACATCGTTCTCCAGCCCCTTTCCTGAGCATGCTGTGCCCAGGAGTTGTGCCAAGCTGGACGGCTCCGGCTCCCCGCACGGGACCCCCGGCACTGCCGTGCTTGCTTCCTCCTGGAAACTTCCTCCACTTCCCCACACCCACAGAGGGTGAGCAGTGACAGTGCACAGCATGTGGCCAGTGCCCTTCAAGCACCCACTTGTGAATTACTGGACCTGCTGACCTAAACGACATCATTCTGGAATTTGTAATCGCTGCCTAACAACCTTCCAAATTTCTACTGGAATAGAACCAATCTATTCCTTCCTCTATGATATAACAACATCCTCTGCATTTTTTAAATAGACAAGAGAAGTATTTTCAGCAAATGCCTTCCCTTTTCTGCCTCTACTACCCACACAGCAAACACTGTCAAGATCCCTGTGGCTCGCTGCAGAGCTGAACTCCCGGCTGTTATTCCAGACACTGCTGGATGCCAATGTCCTTTTTCTCCCTTTGTAATTTTTGAAAAGCCTCATTTATAATTTATGGTCGTCTCTATCAACTTCCCCTTTTTCCTCCATGAGTTAATTTTTTAAAAAGTGTCTACTCATGCTTTTGCCTTCCTGGGCACACAGATATGTGTCTGCAATTCCCAAGTGCTCAGCTGAATTCTCACCCCCATTAAACCAGCTGCTACAAAGCAACAGGGAGGCACGATATTAGTTTGGACATTGATTTGTTTACACATCAAGGCAACTACTGAGGATCTGTTCAGCCAAGCAACCACTAGCTCCACTTCCTTACATCTGTGATCATTCCACCTGGCTTGCCAGGCTGACTCCAAGTGGAGATCCTGAGCATGAATTTTCTGTCTCAGGAATCACCATTGTGATCTTTAGCTTTACTGCATCCTATATTGGTTTTGACTGTAACCAAAGTATCTCTTGTCCAACACACTGCTGGGTGCCCTGTGGAGAGGAAGCAACTCTTCTCAGAGGCTGTTTCCAGAGCAGTATGGCAGGAGCAGCCGGGCTCAGCACCTGGCTCGCGTGGTGCTGCTGCCCACAGACCTGCACCCCACACCCGGGGCTACCACAGACACCTGCTCCTCCCCAAACCCACTGGCAGTCCCTTCTAACATCACTCCCTCACATTCCTTCTGCAGGTGGATCTTATATCTACACTAATGCAACCATGCATTTCCTTCTCCGTTGGTATTAAGGGATTTTTTCAAGCAATGTACCTCCCTGAGCAACCTGATTGAGCTGAAGGTGCTCCTGCTCTTGGCAGGGGTTGGACTAGACCTTTAAAGGTCTCTTCCAACCCAACCCATCCTACGATTCTGTAAACATGTCAAGGGAAAGGGGATGCAGGGACAGAGTGAGCAGGCTGGGAACTTCTGAAACGTGCTCCACACAGCAAGCTAAATTCTCGCTGCTCACCTGCAGCTGCAGCTCAGGTCCCTCATCTCGGACCACACTGCTGCGGGATACCGATGTTCGAGGTGTGGGTGGGCTTCACTGCTGGTACAGCCCCACCATCCCAGTACCAGGTAGGCAACAGAAGAGTTAATGTCTGCTGTGCATGTGAGCTGCCCAGCACCAGCTCCGCAGCATGGCAGCACCAGCAGCAATGCTGTTGCTCCCATTCCATCGTCACTGTCTGAGACAAATCCCTGTTACAGCGCGTCAGTGCCAGTCACTCCTGAGAGCCCGTCAGCCCCGAGCGCACGGGGGCGGGTCTGTCACAACACACGATAAGAACTAAAGACTCTGCTTTCAAACACCAAGAACCCCAATCCAAACATGGGTTGCAAGTTTAAAATATTAAAGACAAGCAAGAGTGAATACCCTGAACAAAGAGGTGCCCTCCTGCGCAGCAGGATCAGGAAGGGAATGCTGCTGCAGGAACTTGCCTCCCGGGGACACTGGCCAGGGTGAGCCAGTGCAACCTTTCTTTGTTTTCATTCCATGTAGCTTTAATGTGACATCCCTTATGCCTCTCCATTACTGCTAACCCTGGGGTCCCATTTTCCCAGTGTGTTTTATGGCTGCTTTGGAAAGGCCTTTTAACTTCAGCTATTTTTAGACAGCAATAGGCCTCTGTGCAGAGGTACCTGGGAAGGCAGCTGTGCACAGGGCTTCATCTGCTCTGCTGTTGCTGCTGTTTAGCAATAGATTTTGACACTGGGAGTGCATTAAAAATAATGTTCAGCCATTAATGTTGACAACAGAGCAGTAACATAGCGCCTTGTAAAGTCCCATCCCATCTCCACTGGTTCCCACAGCCCACCGTGATGCAGCAGCTGCTGCTGCCCTGTGTGCAGGAAGAAAGCTCGAGCCTTGTGCCCTAAAACACTGGCACCCACCTATCTCCCTCATCTGCAATGGGTGGCCACATTTACCTCAACATATTTTAACTGGGGCTGTTACCATGACACAAACTGCCCAGGAATATCCGCAGCAGGCCTGCATGTGCACACAAGAGAACAAAGCAGCACATTCATCATCTCTGCAACACAAATACGCTCTCTTTAGCTTTTTCTCCTCAAGCCAAGGTTCTTCTATCGAACAGCAGCATGATCTGCAGGATAACAGTAATGTTTGAGCAGCCACCAAAAACCGTGAATACCACAGCAGAGCAGATTCCAGCAGTGGTGGGGACATGGGAATAATGGGTAGGATGTCCCCTCCTCCTTCATCCTCTGAAGGATTTACATGCTACTGCCACCAAAGCAAGACACAACACGGCAGGTGAGCAGCAACAGTGGCAAAACATACGAGAGAGATCATGGCCAGCAAACATCACTTTCCCTTCCATGATCACTGACATCAGAAGAACCTGACACACAACAGCCCTGTGCAGCCTTTATTTTCAGCTAAAGCACATCCTTTCCACTCCTCCATCCTGGAAATGCCTGCAGCATCTCACACAGGGAGCTGGGAGTAGAAACATAACATTCCAGCTCCTTGCTTTCTAGCATAGCATTTATTTTGTTAAATAGAGTATGTGCTCTTGCAGCACATTAATATTTCAGACACAGGATTGCCTTTCTGAGCACACACATCTTGATCCTTAAGGCACTGATGTGCCAATAGTAAACAATGTTTATTATTCCTTCAGACAAGCCATCGCTTCATGCCGTTTGCAGCCAAGGACAGCCCAACTGGAAGCAGATTAACCCCAGCACCACTCCAGCCCGTGCAGACAAGGAGTATTGATGAGGCTGTCGATATCGCTTGCCTGCTTCGCTCTGGAGACAGAGTGAGAAATTCCAAAGCACACTCAGCTCCAGAGAGGAGTCAAAGGGCATGGCACTGGATTTGTTCTCCCCAGTTTCCTCTGCGTTAGAATTTTAATACACTTTGCCGCTGCCCTCCCCTGCTGCTCCACCACAAGCATTCAAGCAGCATTCCCTCATCCCATTAGGTGAGCCGACGCTTGCACGGCCCCCTCCTGGGCTGCTCTTCCTCCAGATCTGGCATCTTCCTTCATTTTAAATGGAAAAGCAAAGCACTATCTGAACACCTGAAGCAATAAAGATTATGGAGAAAATGGAGAAAAGCATTGCAGCAGCTTGAGGAGCAAATGTGGTGATGAAAGTGCAGCTCAGGGTGAAATCTGAGAGCAACTTTGTATATGAGGTAATTTTCCTGCAGGATTTTCAAGGGGAAACATGAAAATAAATGGTAACATCTTCCTAATGGCTGTGAACACTTCTACATAGAGATGAGGACTCAGAGCTAACTAAGAAACCTTAGCTCTCTTTGTTTTAGCTTTTTAATTTACAGAGCAGGTCACCAAAGTGATTAATACAACCTCTCTCAAAGACAGAGTTGGAAGGAAGTGTTCAATTATAGGTGATCCAGAGAGAATCCAGCAGCAAAGAGGCTTCCAGCTCCAGAGGGAGGAAAGATGCAGAGATACAGAAAAGAAAAAATCAATTTCTGGGGCACAGACTTCCAATGGCACTGCAGCAAGTGCGGCACACTGTCGCCCCTTGCAACTGACAGTGGAGCACGAGGTGGGAAATACCCTCCCCGCACTGGCCATCACCCCATGTCTGGCCACCACCCCCCTGGCACCCAGCCACCACCTGCAGCGTGTGGATTCTTCATCCAAACAGCCACCCTGCTCCCTTTTGTTCCCTCCAAGGAGGAAAGGGTGGGTAGCCAGGGTACCTCAGGGACATTCGGCATGTCACAGCAGCACCGTGAATGTCACCCAGGGACTCAGGCATCCGTACTTCACTGCTTTATTCCAGAAGCAGAAATGGGAAGAGAGTTTTCTGATACTTCAGGGGACAAATTAAGATATTAATTTGCTTTAAGAATTAAAATATGCAAATGCACAGTCTTTTGGGCATCAACACCAACCAGTAATATTTGTCTCATCTCCTACTCACGGCTGCACAAAAGCTGCCCAGCATCATCCCCTTGAGACACTCGACACCGCAGTGTGCATTGAGCTCGTTAAGGCATTTCCTCATTCAGGAACGTCATTACAAGTCAATATCCCAAGGCAGCTACTGGGCTCAGCTCTGTCCTGGGGTGAACCCTGGAGAGGAGGGCAGGACCTGGCAGTTTCACCAGGATGGGAAGGAGAGCCAGGGCGCATCAGACACATCAGACAAAGCCAGAAACACAGTTGCACAAAGCACATGTAAAAAAGGCAGTATTTGCTGTATGTCAAGTCAGAAGCAAAAATATGCTGCAAACACTCTGATCCTTTTGCCATTTTTCCACTACACTTGCCCTTGGAAATAATATCGCTTAATACTGCGTGACTGACATAAAATCATTTTTTATTCCTGGCAAAGTAGCACAGAAGGAAAGTTATTGGTTGGTGATTTGGAGAAGGAGATGAGACAGCGATTGGAACTGACTATTCCTGTTTGGCAAGATAAAAACGTCCCCCTTTCATAGGCTGTTTCCCTCTATTTTCTTACAGAGAAATGTCTTATTTTGCATGCACAGAGAGCCAAGATCCCAGTCCCTGGCACACAGGCTGTAGAGCTCACTTGACTGCGCTAGCAAGGCAGTGGATCAATTCCCTTTCTCTCCAGGCTCGCTCAGGAAGGATAAGGATGCTGCTGACCAAAACAAACCCAGACAGAGCCCTGGCACCCACCATCCCCGGCTGCACCATCACCAAGGGTCCTCAGCGCCCATGGGAAGCTGGGGTGACCACCCCCAGGACTCCTGAAAACTGATTTGCAGAAAATTGAGTCTTCTGAAGTTGATATTTCCTTTATGAAAAGAATCAGTTTTTAACTGTAGAACACTTTTTAAAAGTAAGAAGGAAAAAAAAGAAAGGTGTGAAAATGGTGACCGGCTACTTTGATAATTAGAAAGAAACAGTGAATTTTACACTCTTACTATTAACTAATGGCCTGCAGCAAGGGCTGGCAGCCTCAGGCAGGATGGAGCCCCCAGCTTCACCTCCCCAGAAAACCTCAGGGGATGTTTTTAGCCTCTCACCGTGCCTGGGGGCTCTTGGGACCAGGGTCCCAGAAGGTTACCAGGAGAATGAGCATCATGCTCAGGAGTAGTGACCAAAACAGATGCCCTAAAGGGACACTGCTCCCTGTCGAGAGCAGCAAAGTGTGGCACAGCCACGGGGCAGGGGCACTCCCAGCCTATGGGCCACCAGAGGGGATCCTAACTAGCCTTTACAGCTCACTCACTCCATGCCTCTGCTCTGTGTTATGCAACCCACCAGCAAGGTTTGGAAATGACATTATTGTGCCGAACGTCTACAGCGTCTGCTGGGATTTCACAGCGGATGACAAACGAGCACAACACCTCGTACTAAAATATACAACAGAAAACAGTGTTGTTTTCCACATTTCAAAAACATCTGCTATGAATTAATGATTCAGCTCATACCTACAATGACAGGCGCAGAGGAGGCAAGATTGGCTGAGCACCCTGTGGCTCACCAGGCGCTGCTCCTCTTTCTGCAGCAATGCTCCTGCCTCCTGTAGACAAAATTTGGCATCTGCAGTGCCCAGTATCAAGATCCAGAAGGTGTCCCTAAAACTGCAGCCTTCAGCTTCACAGAGTTGCCAGGGTTCCCTGCTGCACACAGAGGGCAGCCAGAGGAGCAGCTACAGAGGAGCTCCTGAGAAATTCACCAAAACAGACATGTAAAGTGCCCTACAAGCAAATGTGCATTCTTGTTCCCATTGTTAATTAATGCAGCACAGTATCCTCAGATCATGTACATTAAGCTTCCCGTACATTCTCCACTGGCCACACACGTCTCCCTCGTGTATCAATTGCAAAACGCTCGAGTCAAGCAAATGCTTGGGGTAAGTTCATCTTCTAGGTCCCTGTGCACAAACTCTGCACCTGTTGGAACTTTGCAGACACTGGTAGTCTCCGTGCAACCAAAACCAGGAGCAAAACACACCTCACATGAGTGCAGAAGTCCCTCACCCCCCCACTTGTCACACAGAATCACAGAACCATTTAGGTTGGAGAAGATCTCCAAGACCATCAAATCAAACCAATTATTCCATATTATCTCCATATTATATATGATGACTATACAGAATTAATATATTCTCTATATACACACTACGTAATATAAATAATGCAGACATGCATCACTTCTGGAGTCCTCCAGGACAGGCTGGACCATCTCACATGCCCCCAGGGGAGGACAGTCCCTCGTGCACAGCCACCACACAGTGATCCTGCACCTCTTCTGCAGCTGAACCTGAAAATCTCCGTTCTCCCATCGGGTGAACACCAAGAGTCCCTCACTGTGGCAGGATCTACACCCAGGTAGTGGGTTTCCTTTCCTGAAGGATTTTACAGCACCATACCCCTTCGTAATTTCCTCCTTGTTTAATAGAAATGTATGTAAGTTTGTTTTGAAGATATGCAGTGCTGTTAATTGCTGTTCTAACATGTCTCTAATAATCCATCCTTTCTAATTATTCATTGCTTGCTACCTCTTAAGTGCTTAAATACATCCACAAATTCTAATCTATTCTCTGCACAATCAGTGATTCCTACTCAGCAAACCACAGTGCAGCACATTTAATACAACCTGAGCTTGTTTTGCTGCACTCTTAATTGCTGTCCTTGCTAACTGTGTTTCTTTCAGTCCTGATCAAATTGCAGGCTGACTTGGCAAAAACAGAAGAAAAAGCCAGACACGCAGCAGACACCGCTGCAGTGACATCACTGACAGAGCAAGATGCCACCAGTAAAAACAGTTCTTCGAATCCTGAGTCTTCAGAGCAGAACTGCAATGGTGGAGGGACAGACCAAGAACATCCTACCTCATAATGGGCCACGCGCTGGGACTCAGAGATCAGCTGAGCACTGCACACCTTGCAGTAACTTTCAGTGAACAATTCCTGGTCGATGTCAGAGGATTTCATCTGTTCATGGCAGAGAGAAGAGACAAGAAGCAGAGTCAGTTACAGAAAGCAGGCAGATGTGTCTGACAAGGCTCCTACAGAGCCAAGGGCAAGGCAACACTTGAGCCGAGCAGTTCTTGTCACCATGAGGGAATGAAACCAATGTTATACAGGTGCAAATGTCACACACAGACAGTCCCCACCACATCCCCAATACCTCCCATTCAGAGTCCCCAGGTTAATGCACCAAGAGCCCATGTCAAGTGTTTATTCCTCACCCTGGGCAGTTCCTGGGCACTGCTGGGGACCAGAGTGTGCCCCCTTCTCTGCTGCAGTGGAAGCAGTCGGACACAAGAGGCCAGGTGTGCCCAAGCAACACCCGTCCTCTGAATGCCTTCGGCCACAGATGCAGCACAGGTTCCATGGCATGGCTGTCCTGCCATGACATCCATCTGTGAGCTACTTGGGAACGGCTGTTCTTCATTACCTTTCCTATCTAGAAACATCATGCACAGAACCAGCTGTAGCAGAGATCACTCATGGCTCAAAACATGCTCTTATGTTACACAACATAAAAGAGCTTATAAAGACTTTTATAGAGAAGGCAAACAGCATCACAACCTAGAGGAAGGTGGTTTTAAGCTGGAAGAGCACTCTTCTGTATTTCTCAATTTAGATGTGGAAGAAAATTGTTTGGATGATTTACTGGGCTGTGCTGTTCTCCAGAAGCTGGTTAAATATTTATGTGCTCCCCAGAACTTTCTATGAGGACACTTGCACCTTTAAAACCAACTTGCTGAGCGCCCTGATTCACAGGAACACGTTGCTCCTCTGTTCGTAGCCTCCTCCTTGTGCCACTGCAGGTATACAGCTCTGAACTCACAATCAAGGGGTGTATCAGGAAGGTTGAGGCTTAAAACAGACTGAACCCAAGCAGAGCCAGAAAACAACAGAAGCAGCTACATAGGGAGAATATTTAAAACCAATCCCTATGCAAAGAGGGAAAAGAGAGGCTAGTGCCTTCTAATGCCAAGATAAAATCTATTCATTCACAATCAAAGCAAACCTGAACATAATGAAGACTGATAACATAGGTTTTGTAGAGTTCATTCCACTGATTGGGAAGAAAAATAACATGGAAATGAACAGGCTATGAGATCTCATTAGCAGACAAAGTCGGGTGGAGAAAGTGCCGGGCTGTGCAGCGGAGCTGGACGTGGTTGTGCCAAATCCCCAGTGTCCTGCCATCCCACGGTTACTGTGGTCCCTGCATATTTGATGAAAACAAGCAGCTGAGCTGACACCAGAAACTGCCAGCCTGGAGAGACCAGCCGGCCCGAGCTTCAGGAAAGGTTTGCTCAGGTGTTCTGGTTTACCAGACAAAAGACAAATCTCAGAGCTCCTCTGCTGCTGCGCTTGCTCTTTGTTTGATTCTGCAAAGACATTTGCTTGTTTTCTCTTGCTATCTGCCTAGTTTTAATCTTCATTTACTCTGTCCAGAGAGATATTGCATTGAGAAACTTTCAAAGACACCAAAAGACCCTTTTAGGAATACAAGAAGTGTTGCAAAATTGCATCAGAGGCAAAACAAAGTGGGAGGAAGAAATCTCACTTAACTCCAACAGATTGACACAAAGCAAACCAAAGAATCTCATTAAACCTCAATCCAGCAACCAAGCCAGAGACAGGTAAGATCACCTTCATTTGCATGCAGCCTGCAATGCTAGTACAAACCCTCATTGCAAAAATCAGAGTAAATCAAAAGCTTCTCAGTATTAGTTCAGCATTCTGTGCTCTGGTAACAGAGTCTAAGTCTATTGTCCTTAAATGGAATCATCTGTTCCCCTTTATAGCGGCAGGGGCTGAACAGGCTTATCCAGGAACTGGATCTCAGGCATTTTCTCTAAGCAGTAAGTTCTGATACAGGTGTGGGATGTGTTTCCCTCGATATCACAGGTTGAGCACCAGGAGAACATGGTGGTTCTGCTGATGATGTGACCGTTGTGTACCACAATCCATGTGTAAATATTCGAGTTACCTAATGTAAGTCTCTCTGGAACAGGAGACCCTCACATAATGCACCCAGAGCACAGTTACACATGACAGAAGCTCCCACTCTCCTGCCTTGCTCCCAAATCCTGGTGCACCTTCCCTGCCGCTCTGCCTGGCATCACTTGAGCATCTCAGTGAGGTACAGCTCCTAGCTGCCTCCATCCCACTCTGTGGAGGACAGCCTGGCACTGGGTTGCTCTGACCCCCCCCCAAGCAGTTCCTCGGATCCCAGTGCTGCCTCCAAACTGCCACACTCCCGTGGAACCGCTGGCGGAAGGATGGGGTGACCCTTCTCTCCCAGGGCAGTTCAGGGACCAGCTCTCTTCGCTTGGCTTCAAGCACTGGATGCACAGGTGAGCAGCAGCAGATCCTGGTTACCTGAAATCTCCCTGTGCCACCGGGAGGCACAGCAAGCCTGGGATTGACAGAGCCTGCAGCATGGCAGGGTCCCCTTGTCCAGGTGCAGAAATGTAACCGGGTGTCCTCATGCCTGGGATCCTGGCAGAGGGTTTCACTGTTGCTTTTTTCAGGCATTGCTTTTTCACCGTGATGAAAAGGACAGCAAGGCAGAGCAGAAAGGAATGGGGATTAGGAAGAACAAAAGAACAAATGGAAGCAATGCCTCCTTCACACTTTTGCATGAATATATTAGGCTAAACTGCTATGAGGATTCAAGCATATGTAACCTTGGCTACTTAAAATCATTAGAAAGCTCTGGTAACAATAATTGCTCTAGGCAAAATTAAATTTTGACAAAAAATAAGATTCACCTTAGCAAGGAAGATTTCCACACAAGCAATCCACTACCAGCACCCATTTATAGAAATCACCCTTGCATAATTGCCACTGAAACCAAGACAGAACAAGTTCAAACTCAAGCACGAGTCACTGACTTGAGAAAACAGACAATTACCTGTCCCACAGAAATGCAACAGAGGAGCAAAAGTCTCTTCCCCTCCTCAGCAGCCGCCAAAGGATGTCCAGATAACACGCAGTGAAATGAATGCATGAACATGCCCCTCTCCACCACCCAGGTTTTAAAGCTGCCACAGTCCCCAGGATGGCACCGGCTGGTCTTGCACCAAGACCACAGGGAAGGTCCAGGGCTGGTATTTGGGGATCTGCACAGGAGCCCTGTTGCATGCAAGAACCAAATGTCTGCTTCCTACAAAGGGATTGGTACAGAGGTGCCACGGCCACAGCAAAGCCGGATGATGGGTTCTCTCTCAGAGCTGCAAGGGCTCCCCTCTGTAGCAAGAGGCAGACTCTAGACAAGAAACCCTGGGAAAAAGAACACAGCTTTGTGATGTGAGTGCCCGGCCTAAAACCAGCACTTCTCCCTCTCCAGAAAAGCTCCCTTCCCTGTTTCTGTCTCATCTCAGATACCCTTTGCAGTACTCTTCTGTGGGTTAATCCGAGCAGTGATTTATTAACTTCTTCTGCCTGCAAGTGTGATAAAGGGAGTTCATAAGCAATTAATATTCATGTATTTCTAATCACTTAATACCACTGTGACTCTCCCTGCCGACACATGCCTAACTACTCCAGGACTGACCAGCCCTCAGCTGACCTCACCACACAGCCCATCTGTCAAAATGCAGCACAGAAGGGAGGGGTTTCCCTGCCACCAGCCATCGGCATGTCCTTGGCTGTGAGGGACACTCAAGGACAACCGCAGGTGCTGAGCAGGGTGGGACATGTCCCTGAACACTCTGAGAGACTTTTCTTCCCGAGAACTGAAGAATTAACACGGGGTTCATAACCTTGTCACCTGGACACAAACTGTCATGCTGAGCAGAAGCACTTGGTCTGCACACCAAGGTATAAATATCTGAAACTCCTAGTGTCCTCCTCCTCAGGTGGGGACATGACAGGGCCTCTACCAAAAATGCCAATTGCTTTGTCTCTTTCAGTGGGGTTTATTATGGCCTCCTGTGCCACACTCCAGTACCAAGTCCCCTCCCTGCTCCAGATCCATGGCCTCTGCACATGTCAGCTCAGGCTCATTGTGTCATAGGAGACCTCGTTTGCAAAACCTTGTGCCATATGGTTGGGATTCTTCTCAGCAGTTTCAGAGACTGTAACAGCTCAATGAAAATCAATTTGATCAGACTGACTCCGGTTTTTGGCAATGTCCAGAAAGGTGCTAAGCTGCACTAAATTTTAGAGGATAGCAACCCATAATTGACATCAGAAACATATGCAAAGTCCAATTCCTTTCTAAGGAAATGCTTTGCACCACCTGAATCCCACCAGGTGCGGTGACGTGCTGAATGTGTCCCTGCCACACAGAGGAGTGGTGGAAGTGCCCCTGCAGTAAGTGCTTTTGGGATCCAGACCCAGTAAAATGGCTCCAGGACCTCAGTCAGGGCTGGAGCTCCAGCAGCAGGTGCAGGTTGCTGCTGCTGCCATTTGCTACTGCCACAGCACTTGGGCCCTGCTCTCACAGCAGCAGCAGGAGCTCCTAGCAATGCCAGCAAACACTTCCCATCATGTTTCTGATAAATGCTGCTGTAATCTCCTTTCCAGCAATCCTCCCTTAGCAAGACACTTCTATTTTTACTGTTACATACCCTATTCTCAAGTTCATTGCCCATTTTTCAAGCAATGAGCTCAGTGAATAGTGAAAGAAGTTTTTTATTAATGGAAAATTCAAAACTGGTAGCAACAGTTCCAGAGTACATGACAAACACGAACAAGATAGAGTCTTTTTAATTCCAAGTTTCACCTTTTGCATCACTTCACAGACCACCCTTGGTGGTGTTCCCTGTCAATTATTTCTATATTTCAACAATAAGCAGAAACTCATGAAAATCCTGGGAAGCTTCAGATGACTTCATGTCACTGCAGGGCAGGAGTTTGAACATCCAGCACCAGCCCTCACCTGACCAGCCAGCAGCAGACAACCCATAGCTCTTCCAAAGGTTCCTCCTGTGCTGCTCACAAACCCTGTCAACTCGGAGCACCCGCTCAGGAGGGGAAGCGTTCAATGGGGACAACACAGGAAGGGCCTAAATCTGAGACTGGAGCCAAGACCCTGGTTAACTGCTGTCTGAACTCTACAACACACGCCTCAGGACGCACGTAGAAGGTACCAGCAGACATCCTGGGAGTTGCTGACTTGGCTGCTGCAGGTGCAGAGCCACACACCCAACCTCTTCCTTGCCCTGCACTAGGGCTGCCCTGGGGAGGGCTCATGGAAACACAGAATAGTTGAAGTGCCTTTCCTGGAGTCTGCTCCCCAAGGTGCTCGGTCCATCACCTGTTGGTTGCAGGGCACCAGGAATTCCTGTACACTTTCCTGTTTTCTATTGCCCAATCAAAGACAAGGAGTCCCACAGGAAATACCAGATTCAGCAACTTGCTTTTTTCCAGTCAAGAGGAAAGAAAAAAATTGTGGTCCCTTATCTGATTTACTCTTGAAGGCCTATAATCACCTTTTCCAAAATTAACAGCTTCTGAAATCTCCATATTGGAGCACAAGAGAAGCGGCAACTGAGCACATGCACGAACGCCAAATGCAAACAACAAGTCAAAAATTAAATGTCCTGATTTTCATGTTATGAATTATTTGTGGCTTTTGCTGCTGTCACTCTCCCGTGGATTAACATCTCGTGTAACACCTCCTGTTTTCGTCTGTTGTTTAATTTGTCTTGCAATAAAAAGAAAAAAAGCCTTTACTAATAATTAATGTGCTTTGAGCAACTCTGTCACTGCACTTACATCGAGGCATCTGAAGAAATGCAAAACTGCCTTTTGAAGTGCCTGATTTCCCAGCACAACAAGACAATGGCTGAGCCTGTTCCATGAGTGCAATTCTCCTCCTGCTTTTATTGCCTTGAGACAGTCTGGGTGCTGCAGGCCATGGCAGCCAGGACCTGGGCTGGGATGAGGCAGACCAGGGCAATTCTGTGCTGCTGGCTCTCCCTGGCAGCCACAGACAGGACAGAACAACCCATCCCATGGTGACAGGACTCTCTGCAGCCCACTCTGAGCTGATGCAAGAGCCCAAATTCACAACCATGGGATCTGCAGACTCAGCCTGTACCAGCTCCTGAATTTCCTTGCTGTCCCTCCATAGTCCCAGAGAGGTGGAGCAAGGGCCCGTAATGGATAATGCCGTGTCCCTACCCACAAAGAGCTCCCTACGAGCCACATCTCCAGAGGATGTGTGTGCTATTTTCAGTTTTTCCCATTCTCCTCCCAAATCAAAGATGTTCCGTGTCCCTCCAGCTGTGCTGCACATCTGCCATCTCTACCATGCTTCACCTTCCCTGCAGTTCTTGTTTGGTTTGGGGTTTATTCCAACTCCCTCCATTCCCTAAATCCTCTACAGAGTCAATTTGCTTCACTTCTGCACTGAGCCTTTGATGCATTTTGACACGCTTTATTGGAGCCTTGAAAATCAGAACAAGATTGTGTGTGGCATGAGCTGGGGAGCAGGAGAGATCCTGCACGTGGCTGCTGCATGTGTCAGCACAGAGAAGAGAGGTTGTGGAGAACAACAAGGGGGAGACAGAGCCTCAGTGCAGATGAGGCTCAGCCTCAGCACCCCAAATGCCTAACTTCACACAATTTCCCCCAGTGTAAGCAGGCAAGTTGCTCATTTACCAGGGTTGACTTCTTGATAGAAGTGCCCAAGGCGCCAGGATGGACAGGACTTGGAGAAACCTGGGCTAGTGAAAGGTGTCCCTGCCCATGGCAGGGAACTGGAACAAGGTGATCTTTAAGGTCTTTTCTAACCCAGACCATTCTGGGATTCTGTGCTTGCCAGGAGTAAGAAAGGTACAGTCACACATCAACAATGCCCTCTCAATGGATGGAGATGGTGTTTTTGAAAAGAGCCTCTCAGCTTTCATGCCACTGTGGGGAGGAAATTGCCAGAGATGTCTCACTGAATTCCCAAGACTCACGAGCTCTGGGCTAGAGGGAAAGCTGCCAGATGTTCCCATCTCCTCACCTGATCATCAAGGTACCCTTTATATAAATAGAACCAAGAAAGAAAACAGCCTGATGAACACATCAGGAAAAGCAGTGCTCTCTGGCAGAGGGAAGCCAGGAGAGACAGGCAATGTCCTCCAGGCAGAACAACAGTAGGGCCAAGTCTCCAGGTGTGCCTCTGCAGCCCCTACCTGCACCACACCAGGCAGCACAGCACCCACCTGATGGGGGAGCAAAAGCAAGAGACTCAAGCGTGGCACTAAAATCCAGACAGTGACTTTTTGATCTACTGCCTGTTTGAAGTGGGAACAAAAGGCAAGCAACAGAAATTACAGGCACATAGATTCAGAGAGCAAAGGACAGATCTGGGCGTGCAGCAGACAAGCCCTCCATGCCCCAAATTGCCTCAGGGGAGATGAGGGAAGGACACTGCCAAGTTTAGAGGGAGCCAGACTGCAATTCTGGGAGTAGCATCATTCCTTCCCTACAAATGCAAGTATCCCGTTAAGCACATGAAGTTTTCTAATTATTCATACTACACCATGTAGCAGGGTTTAATTGCAAACATGTGCTGATTTGAATAAAAACGCATTTTAAAAAAATTTGATATACTGTGATTGTTTTAATACAGTTTGTAGAAACTCAAGGGAGAGCAATCACATTTCACACCTCAGGGTATTGATTCTGTGTCCTGCACACTTCAAGGACGGGGCTCTGTCACTCACTCCAGCATGACCAGGTGGCACAGCTCAACCCTTAGCAGTGGGCACAGCCTAGAAATCTCCTGAAATAAGGATTAAAGCAGACCTGTGCAGGTTTCCCAGAGACTACACTGCAGACAGAGGGGCTGCTGGAGTCAGATGCAGAAGGGAGGGACTCACCTGCATTAGGATGGCTAGCAAAGGAGGGACCCTGACCCAGGACCCAGCTGCTGCAGGCATCTCCCTGTAGGAACAGATTTTCCTTGACTAAGCCCTGGCCAAACCCCAGCCTGGGGAGGATGCCTAGTCCAGCACAGCCTGCTCTGAAAGCCTGGCACCTGCTCCCGCTCGCCTCCACATCCCACTGCTCTCCCTCCACACCTCCTCCCATCCCACCACCCAGGGCATGTTTTTGGCAGCTCTCAGTGCCCCCGGTCATGAGCACTGGCTGCTGCAGCCCCGCAGGGACCCAGGCTCCCCAGGGACCCTGCCAGGCGTCAGGGCGTCGCGGGGCCGGAGCACGGGGTGCAGCGAGGCATCTTGCGGGCTCACATGCTGCAGAGCCAGGGTTACCATGTGATGCTCATGGTTGCTATGGAAACGGTGGTTTCTCACAAAAAGATGCATAAATAGCCTCTGCACTCCTTGAGTGTGGGCGCAGCCAGGCTGTGGGCACCCCGGTACCAGGGGTCACTGCTGCCCGGTCCAGGCCCCGCGGCGCAGGTGGAGCAGACAGCGAGTGGCTCTCGCACAGCCCTTCTCTGCAGTTATCATCAGGACAACACATTTATTTTTGGATTAGCAGGACCTACTTTTTCCAGTGGCTCCCTAATAACACACAAAATGGCAGGAAGCAAGGCAAACTGAATCCCAAGCCGGCAGCCCGTTGCCTCTGGTACTTTGCATAATCAGGGCTTGTCAGTCCCCATCAGCTTCAGCTCAGAAGCCCAAGAGGAAAAGCCATGTAAGGTGGCAATGGACTTAGAAGAAGCCTCCAGAGAACAAATCTGTCCATCGCTGATGGGGGATTATTTTAATTCTGGATCCCTGATAAAAGCCTGCATGCTGGCCTAGCTGGCTAAGCTAAAGCACCTCTTCCCAAAACCACAATCAGCCTCAGCAGCACTAACCCCAGATCAGTTTACTGCCCCTGCTAACAGCACTAAATGCTCCCTGCCCAGCAGCAGTTAACCAAGTTAGAGATAGCAGAGGCAGAGATGCTCCTGGTTATCCACGAGTTTTCAGCCGAGGTGAAGCAGGTGGGCTGAGCTCCTCTCCCCTCCCTAGGATGGTTCCTCTCCCATCCTGTGTTTGCCAGCCAGAGATGACTCACCGAGTGCCACCTGCTGAGGATTTACAGGAGCTCAGGTGCCACCAAGGCAGCTGAGCAACTCTAGCCAGGAACCCTCTCTGCTTGTGATGATTGATGGACTCTGCTCCCTTCAGCCACAGCTCCCTGCTACAGCAGAGTCATCGATGAAATGATGTAGAAACAAGACACCAGGAATGCAAATGTTTCCAGAGTCCCCCAGTTAGCACAGAGCAGCTAAACCTCTAGCCTCATTTAACTGCACATGCAAATTCCACATCCTCTAAAGGGTATCAGCAGATTTCATTAAACTCCTTCTTATTATCATGTAATCTGCCAATTAGTTTTGTGAGCACCAGCGAACAACAAGGAGCTTTATCTTAAGTAAAACATAGAATATTTACATCCTTCCTACAGCATTTTCTTTATCTTTGCCCATCCTTGGTTTAAAAAAGAAAAAACAAACCCCTCCTTTTGTCTGCATTTGCTCTCTTCTAAGAAGCAGGAGCATCCCCCACTCTTGGCCACACTAAGCAGAAGCATGCTGGACTTTTAAGTTTTATGTCAGACCTGCCTTCCTTGTGCTTGGGAGCATCTCAGCAAGACACTTGGATAATTCATGTTTCATTTTCTCCTCTGGAAAAAACACCATTCCATCCCTTACCAATAGATGAGCAATGAGAAATGGTTCATCAATGCCCACCGCAGTGCTCCAGCCCCATGAACCAAAGGGTCTCCAGAAATGCAAACTGTTCTATTTTTGTGAGAAATTAAACTGCCATTGCAGAAAGGCTGGAGCTGGGCACGCTCCGGGGTGGGCACTGGCTGCTCCTTTCAGAGACCAGCTCTGACTCATAGGTTTGGAAAGGTCTCCCTTTCCCTGCATAGTCTGGGGACTCCAATTCCTACAGTATTTATTAGGCATCCCCACGGTACTCAGAAGCAACAGAAAGGCATTAAAACAAGTTAATGTGTTTCATACATCAGTTTTCCAAGTGGAGTTTGCAGGTTATCCTGCAACCATGGCTGTCAGCCTTACGGTCTGGCGAGGAGGAAAAAAGGCTCAAAAATGCTTCTCGTATGTTCTGCAAAAGCAAAAACATCCCGGCTGCTTTGTAATGTCCTTTCTTACCCACTGTCAGAGCAGAGCACTACGAATCAGCTCCTCACATCCCTCTGTCTTCACTACCCTGTCCCCAGATGTGGGGATCTGCTGGGACCTCCCAGCCTGTGCCTCCAGGAGCAGGCAAGGAGAGCAGCCCGACACCTCCTCACAAAGGCACAGCAAGCTGAAAGTGCAGTAAAACCCTCTGATAATTAAATAGAGACAATAACAGGACCCCACACTCTGTGTGGCTCCTGTCCCCACCAGACTAGCATGAACTACAGCTGTGTGCTTGAAAATTAGACAGATTAATTATTGCTACAATTAGTAGTATCGTGAATCATCTCTGGTGGCAGGAAATAATATTGTCATAAACTTGTCTAATTGCTCAGTATTTTCAAATGAGCAGTTGAATCCGCAGTTATCATCTTGATGCTTTCACTAGTGACACTGTGGGATGGAAAACACAGAATTGATTAATTAGTTTTCATTTTAAGTCAAACTAAACTCTGGCTTCCCTCCGCCACGTGCTGTCATTGCAGCCAAGACTGAAGCTCGGAGGTGGCAAGCACAGACGTGGAAGACACCACCAGCGTCCTGAGATACAGGGTTACTGCTGAGAGCAGGGGAACTGCCAGCCTGAGCACCCTCGTCACACACCGAGGCCACAACAGTTTCTGCCTCTAATACAATCAGCTCACATGTGCTTATTATGTATCAAATAATAGAGGGGCTTGCACAGCATTCTGTACAACAGAGGGTTTAACCGACTAATTTATGGTTTCAAATGCAGTGGGTGTTCAATTCCATCCCGTTCCTGGGGGTTTCTGACAAACCACTTTAGGTGCTGCAGATCCAGCACTCCAAGCTTTTCCCATTTTCTCGGTGAATTTTGAAACCAGAGCATGTCTCACCTTCACAGCTCACTGCTGGGTGTCATGTCTCTGGCTGCATCCTCAAGTCAGCTTTAAATACCAATGTCTCACTTCACCACCAGGTCCACCCACTGTTTTTAAGTGGCTGGATCAAATTTAGGAGCAGTTTTGAGTTCACAGAGCGGTTCCCCATGTCTCCTCATGTTCATGTCACTTTCTGAGAGCTGTGCATGCAGCTCCATCACAGCCAGCTCACAGGCAGTGGGGACCTTGCTCAGGTGCCCTTTGTGACACACACAAGTAACATGTATGTGACATATAAGCAAGCAGATCAAAGCAGGAGACAAGTGACACCTCTAAGGCCTCAACTGCTGATGCTGACAGACTGGAAAGGTTTATTTATACTCTCCCACCTTCAGGATTTGTTTAACCAACAAAGATGCATTGGCAAAAACCAGGTCTAAGCTTAACTATACCTTCTACCCCATCTCCCCTTAAACAAGGCAAAGTAAATATATTTCTGCTTCAGAATTAAGAGCAGCAATATTCTTCTCCCCTATCGCTTTCTAAATGAAGCTCCTGAAAACTATTTTTGAAGCTTCCCAGATTCATTTCCAGACCTGCTCCCTGCTGTGCTCAGGAGAAATGGATTAAACAAGTCTTTTGAAGAGCAGCTGCCCATAAGCTGCTCTGGGGACAGCTCAGCTCAGCTTTTTCCATGTCTCCTGGAAGCAGGACAGCCACCAAAACTCCCAGGGCCAAACCTCCATGTATCGGCAAAATGCTGCCATTGGGTGAGCACTGCACCCCAGGCTTGAGTCCCAGACATCCAGGGCTGGTGAGTCACCCATGCCCCTGACAACACAGTAAAGGCCTAAAACCTGTCAAGCATTGCAACAACACGCGAGTCTTGATACTGCAAATATCCATCTCCAGCCATTTCTAGTTAATGAAACAAAGCAAACTGTCGAGGAAAATGGGAACACTACAGCAAAAACAACAACAAATTAAACTCTAATGCAATTAGAGAGTAATTAGGGATCTATCCTCCGGGAGCATTTTGGAACTCTGGGTCTTTCTCAAAATCTGATCCCTCTGCAACTTTATTCCTTTCTAGTTAATAAGGAAGATGTGAGTGGCATGGCTCCCCCTAGTTCCCTGCAAAATGCCATCTTCTGCTCTGCAGGAGCAGGAGGTGGTGGCAGGTAAAGCATTCACACCTCCGGGCTGAGGAAAATGCAGGTGTCAGCAGAACAGGGTGCAAAGGGAGAATAGAAACCACTGCCTGCGTCTGCTGCAAGGTGACCAGAAACACAAAGACCCAAATGCTCTTGTGCACAAGCCAGGCTAAGCAGGCACAAGCCGACAGCAGAGCATGAGCCACCCCAGAAACCCCTTTGTTTTCCTGTGCACAGCTCTGATACAAGCCACAACCCAGAAAAACATGTATTTATTACCTCTTGACTTTTTAAATGTACTCACAAATGTACTCCTATATATGCTTTAACCAAACCTCTCAAGCTTGCTGCAGGACAGAGCAGGGCAGCCTTTGGACATCAGTCCCTGCAGTGCCCTGGGCAGGGTACAGGGAGCCCTCAGCACCCACAGGTGCCCCACAACCTGCACACTGCCTGAGCTGCCTCCCTACATCCCAGCAGATTTGCAAAGGAGCGTTTGGCATGGCCTTCCCCAGAGGGCAAGGGACATGGAGTGTGGTACCAACAAAGCATCCAGGAAATGGCACGAGAACTGAAACGAAGAGGCAAAGATGCACTGTCCCATTCAGCCATTTCTCCATCCAGGCTCATCCACACGGTGCCTGAGGGTTACAGCAAAGCCTGGCGCTGTTAAACCTTCCTCTGGGGGATGCAGACACAGTGAACGCTCTCTTCAGAGGGTGAGGTGGTACGGCAAGAAGAAAAGCTTTCTCTCCATTCCCTTAGGCTGCTGCTATTCCTGGGGGCAGCCCCGTCTGCATTTCACAGCTCCAGTACCTCTCAGCAAGGGGTGTTTTTCATGCTTTGAAAGGAATAATAAAGCTATGTCCTGCCATATGTGCTGCTACCTGCCCAGCAGATGCCAGGGAGATAACCCCCTCCACGTTCAGCAGCAGAAGGCACCTGTGCAATGAAGGGAGGTGAGAACCTTAATCTTCAACTGTTTCTGTGCCCAAATCTGCCCTTGGGACACCCAGAGCCCCGTTCTGGCCTAGAAATTGGCCCAGTTCTGATCTCTCAAACCAGTTCTGGATCTCAAGTCACACCTCCTTCCTTGGGAGCTTAACCCAGATAAAGCGAGAACCCCAGATTCTAAAGTGCCTGGGGCAACAGGGCAAGGACCAGCCAGGACCAGCCCCAGGACCCCTCTCAGACCCCACAGCCATTTCCTAGAGGGTTTGAAGAGCCTGTCCAATTGTGAAAGAACACCTTGCAAAGGAAAAGGGTATGATTAGAGACTCATGGGTCTCAAAAAGACACCAACTCTTGGTCAAAAGTTGCTTCTTGCAAAGGAATAATTCTCAGCAAACCCTCGCTATTGTCATCTGCACTTAACCACTGACATGAGGCATGAGGGCTGTCTGTTGGGGGGCCTGGGGATCTTTCCTTCCTCCCTGCAGGGAGGGATTATAAATCCACCACCAGATCAGCTCAGCCATCAGCATTCCCAGGTATATCCCCCAGCATGAAAAGGGGAAGAGGTGGTGTAGAAGCCATAAATCCCCAGAGAGAGGAAGCCAGCTGCTCCTTGTGAGCAAGGTGCTCAGTCAGCAAGGACCAACTGGCTGCACCAATTCCTCTGCAAACTGGAAGCAGCAAATAAAACAAATCCAGGCAAATATCAGCAAAACAACTCCTTACATAGACACCTTTTCAAGTGGGGGCAGTCAGCAATGCTGCAAATAGCTGGGGAGGCCTCTCAGGGTGCAGTACACCTGGAAAAGTGAAAGGCAGCAGCACTGCACCTCCTCTGTGCTGTCCAGGGCAGGAGAAGGCAGAAAAGCCTGAGGAAGGAAGGCTGGATGCAAAAGAAAAGTTAAGACTGAGCAACTCAGCGCCAAGGGAAATGACTTCTGAAACACCCCAGCCAGGCACACGCAGAACCATGGTGCAATGTATGGACAAGGATCAATTATTTGGAGTGACTCAGAAGTGACTAAGAATGATCACATAATATCGACTGTGAGGGCTGGAAATCACCCCAAATTTTGTAACAGTCCCACCCCAGGATGTGGCCTGAAGGCAGGATCCTCCCCAGGGACAGGGATGCAGGAGGTGCTGGTACAGGGACACTTGCATCAGGAGGTTTATAACCTACACATCTACACTGTTCTGGGAGTAAGAAAGGATTCCTGACCTCCTGCTTCTGATAAAAAAAGGGGGAAAGACCCATTTGTACCCTAGAAAGCTCCTGTGCTGCCTCTCCTTCTTGTCCCTTCCTACAGTAGATGAGTCACTGTCTAGAACCTTTAGCAAAACACCTCTTATTGTTTATCGGGTCCCTGCTATTCCCTGCCCCACAACACAGTGCAGTGAGTGTCAGGCAATGCTCCAGGTCACCATCCCCTTCCTGTAGAATGACGAGAGCCCCAAAGCTGAAGCCCCTCTGCCCAGTGTCCTCTTTTCCAAGCTGCTCTTCCCCAACAGCATCCCCCTGCTCACCGTTCACCTCTCACCTTCCGGGGCCGGTGGTTGTGTTTTGCAGAGGGATTGCACGTGCTCCTGCAAGAGCAAACAGCACGACCTCATGCAGAAAATGCAAACTGATGGTTTTTAACTCAACACTCCGCAAATCTTGTTCTTCATCAAATACCACCCACTCAGGTCACTTTACCATCGCGGGAGGTTAAAAGGCGTGTACGGCTGCCCCAGGGGCAGCCACCCAAGCATGATTAGCATCAGGAACCAGGGGGGCACTGCCCAAGTCCGGTATCACTAACTGAGGTATACAAACCGCTAGCAATCCAGACAGCTCAAGGGTCAGTTGCCAGAGATCCTTCACACAGCCCAAACCAGGTTAAGTTCGCTCACGCTGTGTCAGGGACAGCTCTGGCTGGGCTCTGACCTACGGACACCCCCAGTGCAACACGTGGGGCCAGGCAGCCCCACGGCGCTGCTCGGACCGATCCTTTCGTCGGCCGGAACAGCCGCTGCAGTCGCTCAGGGCTGTCCCCAGGGACGGCGGCCCCAACTCGCAGCTCAGCTGCCTCTCTGCAACCGAGCTTTTGGTCTCCAAGCCCTGCTGGCTTAGGAAGTTCTCCAAACTTCCCAAACAACACAGAGAACGGGCTTGTTTTTCCTGCACCTACAGACATCCACGCTCGTATCCCAACAGCCCCGGAAGCTCCCGTTCCCACGCCGGACCATGGGGATGCCGTGCACGGTTCATTTCGGCAAAGAACCCCGAGGTGCACCAACCAACCAGCACAGGGGCTGCTTCCCAAGAGTCCTGCACCCAGAGGCCTGGCTGCCTCCGGCCGCCGCCTCACAGGTGAATGCAGCATTCCGTAAAAACTCCACCGGGAAAACACTCCTAGGCTTGGCTCGGGTCTGGACCCCTCGCAGGGCGTGCGCGGTCACCACCGACCAATGCCGTGGGTCTGGGGGCGGCACGGGGGCAGAGCCGCCCGCTCCCTGACGGGTCGGACCCGCATCCCGGCTCCATCCGCAAACAGCGCTGGCATCGCCCGAACCGCCCCGGCCGCCGCTCCCAGCCGGTTACCGGATCGCCTCCCACGGCCCGCACTGACACGGCTATTAACAGGCTCTGATTTCTCTGCAAACTTTCCTCCAACTCCCATCAACAGCTCCCCGCAACAACCCCCGCGCGAGCCGGCGGGTCGGTGTCGGTACCTTCGGGTCCGGCAGGTGCCTCCGGGGGCGGTGGCCAGTGACTCCAGGGCCGGTGCCTCGGGCGCGGAGAGGCCGCTCCAGCCGGGCGCCGGGACCGCTCCCCCGGGGTCCGGGGCCGCCGCAGCTGCAGCCGCAGCTCCCGCCGCTCCGGCGAACCCAGGCCGAGTGCGGCGGGGGGCGGCGGGCGGGGCCGGGCCGGGGCCGCGGCTCCTCCCCGGCAGCGCCATTGGCTCCGCCGCGCTCCGCAGGCCCGCCCGCCCCCGGCCCCGCAGCCCCGGCCCCGCGGGCAGGTCGGGGCACAGCGGAGCCGTCCGGTCTGGTCGCTACCCGGGGCACAGGTCTGACACGGGCAGAGAGCGACAGGACTCGAGGAAACGTCTTTGAACAGAAAGAAGGAAGATTTGAATCAGATGTGTGAAGAGATTCCTCCCTGTGAGGGTGGTGAGGCCCTGGCACAGGTTGCCCAGAGAACCTGTGGCTGCCCCGTCCCCGGAGGTGCTTGAGGATCGGTTAGCCGGGACTTGCAACAACCCGGTCTAGCGGAAGGTGTCCCTGCCCATGTCAGGGGGTTGGAACTGGATGATCTCTACTATCCCTTCCAACCCAAGCCATTCCGTGAGTCGGTAGCTTCCCCCACTGTGAAAACAGAAGGATGTGCATATCTGATTTGCAGGGCAGTGGCTGTGAAGGGTATCACAGTCGCCAGGGAGAACGTACTTCCAGACTCTTACTTTTGCAGATGAGACACACTCATTTTAATAGCCTGGATTTATGGAGCGAGCATGCCTGGCACTGCAGGCGCCCACCACACACAGCACGCGGGGACAGTGGGAGGCAAACTCCTGCACGGGCAGGAGCGGCTTCCTCAAAGCAGCGGCTGGAGGAGAGCAACTACCAAAGGGAACTGGATGGGTTCGTCTTCAGTCAAAGGTTGTTCACGGCCTCAGGGGAGGCAGCAGGCAATGAACAAGTGCCCCAGGCCAGGGTCAGAGCAGAGGAGCAAGGCAAGGATCAGAGCATGGCAATAAACAGGGGAAGGAGCAATCGGGGGACACAGACCCCTGCAAACTACAGGATGGGAAGACAATCCCTAGAACAGCGCCAGGCACACATGCCTGGGAGTCTGGGATGCAAACTCAGGCTCACACCAAACTGTCTCCCCACTCTGAATCCACTAAGGTGGATTTCCCTTACCTTTGTGCGCACTGTCCCCAGGCAAAGCCACTTCAGAATGCAGACTGACAGTCCTGGAAGCCCAGGTTGTAGGTGACCACAGTCCTGTTTTTGCTACCAGATACCTGGGGCCTTACCTCAGTGGTGAAATGGACTTCAAATCACCCTCTATCACACAAACATTAGAAAGAAGAGAAAAGATTTCACCAGCAAATTTTCCATTTCCAGCTTAATCTGCTTGACAGCAGTTTTACAAACTATCTGAGCTTCATGATCCTGCTTGGCTCTTTAGCTGTAAAAAAATGAGTGCTAAGGAGCATTTAAGCCATGCAACTAAGCCTCCAAAATTGACACGAACTCTTTAGAGATGCCACCTGGAGTCTCAGATACTTCAGTCCTAAGAAGGGCAGATCAGACAATATTTGCAATGATGCAGCTGCCATTCAGGGAAGAGCTGGTTCTGAAATCTTTTGCTCACATTTTTTGGGATTATGTAATTCCCAGGAGCATCCCATGCTCACTGGCAATAAATGGCAGCATCAGCACAAGAAATGTTGGAAATAATGTTGAAAACTCTGCTTTTGCTCTATCCCAGCACCCTGCAGGGCTGAGGAATACATTTCCTGGCCCTGAGCTGGGCTAACTTTGGAACAACCCAAAACACATCAAACAAGGAGCTGTAAAGCAGCAGCTGTGATTGATTAATCACAGTAGTGAAGCTGAAGGGTTTGATCATTTTCATAAGCTCTTTAAAATCTTATTCTCCAAAGGAGGAGAGGTTACCACAGACATGGAACAAAGCAAATAACAAACTGGAGCAGATTCCTTCCTGGAAAGGCTCTGGACGTGCTGTGTTGCCTCTGACAATGCCTCTGGATGCAGGAGATCAGGACAGATGAGTGAGTTTGCCAGGCTGTCTGGGAAAGAAATACTCTGATAACATCTTGGGCCAGTTTTCCAGACATTCCAGTGCCACCTGCACGGGCATTCTGCTCCCAGCACTCACAGCCTGGCTCTGCACACACCCCAAGCCTGATGGATGCAGCACCCTGAGCCAGCCAGGCTGTCCTGCACCTTGGAGCAGCCTGGTCAGGCCAGGAGCAGCCCATGCCCCGCAGCAGGCACTGCCTGCGTGGCCGCTCTGCTCTCACAGCTCGTTGCTGCATGCCCTCACTGCTCACTGCCAGGACCCAGCAGGACACGCTGTTGGATAATCTCCAACTCTCCCTGGGCCCGGGTTACTCTGCCTAGAGAAGGAGGCACTAATCTCCCTCCCTCACAGCAGACGTCCACAGCCTTTCAGCTGAGGGAGGAATTGAATTTCCCATCAAACCTCCTCATCCAGAGGAATCTCACCCTTCCTCTCATACAGATTATGGCTATGAATTATTTCAGATTCCCTGTATTTTTAGAGGAAGACCACATTTTTTCCTTCCATAAGAAAAAAACCATTTCTCTCTAGTTTTACTCTGGTGGGCAGTCACATTGATTAACTTGACTCCTCCACCAGCTCCGTTTCCTCCCAAAAGCCAAGCTAAGCACTGCCCCTGGCAAGAATATGGTCCAGTAACCATCACCCCACAGGGCTGCTCAGCAAAAAAAATTTTCAATCACAGATTATATATGCAACTGTTATCTGGTCAGAAATTAATTGACATTAATTAAACCTCAGGGTGTGCAGTGAGCCAAGCCCCCAGAGCAGGCCCAAAAGCACAGCCCATACCCAGCACAGCAGCATTGTGGGGGTTCCCCACATGGGACCCCCAGCCTTGGGGCAGCAAGGAGCCCAGAGCACAACAGAGAACCAGGCTGTGCAGGACTATCCATCTGCCTTTGTGTAAAAGCTCTTAACCCCCCTTTCCCCAGGGAAGAAAAAGAGAAATCAACTTCTTTAAAGCCATTTTCTTAATCAGCAGCCATGGCATAGGTTGGGCATGGCAAAGGCACCACTGGAAGGGAAATAAGCAAAGGGAAATTAATACTTGGGTTTTTCAGGAGGCACAGGCAGGCCCAGCTCCCGTGTGTGTTCACAGCCCAGTGCCTGCACATCAGAGCCACCAAAGGACACGGCTGATGCGCCCAAGCACATCAGCACCAGGACTGGGAGTAGGTCACCTTGTCAGACAGAGGGGGATTGCTGCAAGGAGCTGCATCTTACACTTTAAAAATCTACTTTCTATCTCATTCCAGTAAAACAACTGACACATGGTGAATGCCACATACTCCAGGGGACATCATTCCAGGCCTTCCCCTGGAACAATCTGACGTCAGCCTGTGGATTCAGAGCGAATTCTGAGGAGAGGAGAAATGGTGCTTCACCGTACAACATCTGGTGTTCCTGATGCCATTTTCTATTTCCCCTCCCTCCCTTGGCCTATGCAGTGCTCTCCAGGCTCCATTTCCTGCACTCTCAGGCATGGGGGAATGAAGAGGAGAGGAAACCATAGGCAAGGGCACAGTTGCTTGCCCATTGTTTATCAGACAAACATCCTTGCAGGAAACCCTGCCTGAACTGGGACCTCATTTCCAATGCGATGTGGAACAAACAGTGGGACAAAGCGCCACCGGTGCCACTGGCTGTGGGCAGATGAAAGCTACCTCCAGTTCTGTGCCACTCCTTTCCCAAATCCAGTTCCTGTTTCCATTAAGAGCAGAGATGGCAGATTGATGCAGAGCACAAAGCAGCACTGGCGCTGGGCACAGCAGCTCCTGGGCTTATCCAGAGGAAGGAGATGGAGGCTTGAGAAAACTTAGCATCAGAGTTCCCAAACCCTGCAGCTGTGAGCACATGTGGGGCTGCCCAGGGGCTGCCCAGGTGTGATACAGCGAGGAGCCCACACACCCCGGTGCCCAGAGAGCAGCTGTCAGCAGCCCTCACTGGGCCTGGGCAGCCCCTGTGCCTTTGTGACAGCCACCTCTCAGATTCTCTTCTGTGGCACGATGAACTTTGGACTTCTCCTTTCCTGACATTCAGCAGTGAAATCAGAGCAGGCAGCAGCAGGTTCTTTGCAAGCCAAAGTTTGCTGAGGGTATTTAAAATATTCTGTGCCTCTTCACTGAGGTTTGTGGGTCCCTGTCCTGGGGTCCTCCTGCCAGCTCGTGCTGCTTGAAACAACCTGAAGGAATGGCTGACCCTGGCTCCATCACACTGCCAAATATGCCCTCGGGATGTCCCTAGATAAGTTCCTTTGATTTCATCAGCTCATCCCCAACTGCAGTTTTTAATCCTCAGGATAACAAAAGGCTGATCTGCAGCCTCCTCCCAGGATCTCAGGCTCTGGCAAAGCATCGTTAGCTCTGTGCTAGAATTGCAGCACCCAGGGAGCTTGAACAAAGAGCTCCAGGCAGTCCCAGCCTGAAACACTGGGAACAATGCCATCGTTCCCAGAGAGGGGAAGATGTTTGGAAATGCAGTTTCCGAGGTCACCTTTTATGATCCAGACACACCATGGGCACACCACAGGCACACCACAGAGCCTGAGCACTCCTTCTGACAGCCAAAGCCAGTGCTGGGACTTCCTGCAATGCCGAAACAGCGGGTGCCCCATTTCCAACAGGTCCTCTCCCTCCTCCCCGTTGCCCACCTCAACAGCAGGGAGCTGCCCACCAGGCCTCTCTGAGAGGGATTTCAGTCCCATTCCCGAGGAGAGCAAGGCTTGGTCTGCTAATCTCAGAGGCTAAAATAATTTTGTGCTTTCTTTGAGAAATCCTTCCAGCAAAGCCTGGAAGATGCAGCGAGCCCAGACAGAAACATATTTCCCTTGTGGTTATGCTGCTGCCTGACTGCCAGCACACAGACAGGCTATTTGTGCCTCACTAGGCAAAACCCAATGAAGTGTTTAACTTGACAACAGGAGCGTTTCTCTGAACGATGCCACCTCAGCTGACCCCAGCACAGCTCCCCCAGCACCTCACCAGCACCCACTACTGCAGCTGCCTGCAGCGCTCCACTTACAAGCAGTGGTTGCCTCTGCACCAGCTCCACAGGCTCCTTGAGCGGTGTCCAACATCCAGCAGTTGTCCACTGCAGCCTCTTTTGCTGCTTCAGAAAGTTCGGACTTCCTCCCACCCCTCTTACAGCAGCTGGGCGGGCACCAAGGTGAAGCTCAGGCACTGGGAGATGATTGAACCCCTCAAGCGGAAATACTGACTCCTGTACAGGAAAAACATGGACTTTAGCTCAAGCTGAGCTGCATGCTGGAAGCCTGTAAATAGCAGCTTCCCTTGCCTGTGATTCACTGAGCATCGCCAATGCCCCAGTTTCTCCTCTGGCTCAGAGACCCGGGGACCAACCTCAGCCCATGCCACCAGCATCAATCTGGAGGCAGAGAGCAGTGTCACACCAATGAACGGTACAGCTGCCACTGGAGTCCGCAGGTGGGAAGAGAGTTGAGTAAAAGGCTCTTACCAGCCAAAACATCTCAAAAACTCCCTGATGGCTGAGTCCAGGTGTGAGGAGCGGGAGGTGGGATGCAGGTGCAATCTGCCAGCCCTGAGCAGCAGTGCAGACATGGAGGGATGCTCCCAGTTTGCTCTACCTGCCCTCTGTTGCTGCAGTGCTGCCGGCACAGAAAGTGGCCAGGGCTTCGGGCAATCAGGCCGGTGGCTCTCAGTGGTCTGCCAGGACAGTCCACAGCAGTGGGAAATGCAGACCAGCTGGGAGGACAGGGCTCTCCCCAGGACCCCCAAGCCTGTGATGGTGACAGCCTGCAGGGGATGTCAAAAGGGATTCCCCGCGGCCAGCCCAGAGGGGGATATCTCAGTTAGAGGAGGCAGTTTTCACTGTCTCCATCTGGTCAGAAGGGGAAGTTCCCTCCTGGAAGCAAATTTCCTTTCTTGATTTGGGCCCCACGACACACATGGCATCAGGAGCAATTTCCATACCCACCCTAGCCCCATGTGCAGGGCTTTCTACCTTGCTATAAATAGTTTCTAGCACTGCTGAGCAAGGATTAATGACTTTTCTAATTATGCCACCATTAGTTGGTGACAGGGGAATGATACTGTGCAGATGTCTGAGCCCACTCACCCAGCACGGCTGGATTGCTCTGTGCAGAACATATCTGTATGTTACCTCATAATTTCAAAGAATATCAAGTCACAAGTGCAGGAAAGCAAAAAAAAAACAAAACAAAACAAAACAAAACAAAACAAAACAAAAAAAAAAAAAGGGTCTTTCTTAATATTAAATAAGAGATGTCTGGAAACCATACATACTCCAAGTTCCTAAAAGGAACCCCATCAGCCTTGGGTGGCATCTCACAGAGCTGCAATTCCATGTAAACATTACCCGTGATTTGTACCATCTCACAGTACCAGTCTGGAGTGCACAGACCTGTTTCATATTGGCTTCCTGATTACCCTTGATTTTAAATTGGATTGCCTTATTTACCAGGCAACTGCTTGCTTTGTCCTACTGAAAAGGGGTATTTTTCACATGGCCTACCCTGCCAGGATGCCTGCATGGTCACACTGTCACACATCACTCAGCCACTCGTCCTGGCAGTCCTGGCAGACCCAAGCTGGAAACCAGCTGTCCTTTGTCCAAACAGTTCTTTTCCATACGACTTGCTAATAATGCACTCAAGAATTTCTGTAGAAGGGCTCTTACTTCAGAAAATCCTAATGACAGGAAAGCACATCTTGCAACACCTGATGGAGGTTTCAGCCCACCTTCTGTGGTTTAAGTTTTCCCATTTATGACAGCATGAACAAGGTGCAGTTTTGGAGGGCAGTACAGTATTTCAGTGCCAAAATAACTTTCTTTTTCTGAACAGTGGATGGATATGGCAATAAACATTTTCTCCTGAGGCCATGGCAGGTGCTTTGTTTGCCTGGGAAAATTACTGGAAAACTTAACAGCCAAGGAGCAGTTAGCTCAGCAATGCAGCACTGCAGGTTCCATCTGCAGGACCCCAGCAATGTGGCAGGGGACCCCAGCTCCTCTCTGTAGCCCAGGCTCCAGGATCTGGATTTTCCATCCACTGTGCAGAGGCTGAGCGCCTCTCAGCAGACTCTACTGGGCTTCTGACAGAGCTGTTCTTTGCAAGAGCCAGCAGAAGGGAAGAAATCAAGCAGGTTCTTTTGCCCAGTCATTTGGAAACAATCAAAGTTGCTCCTTGCAGCAGACATCTGTGTGGGGTCCCATTTATGATGATAACAATTCTATTAGTTCCACAAGGCAACACCTGTGTTCTGCAGAGCAGGTTAAAGGAACTGTCGTGGGTTTCAGACATGGTCACAGGGATGTGGTCCCCGAGGTCTGTGTGCCTGGCTCCCGCTGGGCAGTGGCCACCAGCACCCTCAGAGTGACCCAGCAGCCCAGTGTGGCACCAGGACAGCGGCGTTGCTCTGTCTTGGAGCCACGCAGGTGCAGGGAGCCATCACCTGCCTTGCACTGCTGCCTTCCCTGCCCCTTTCCCCAGGAAGCTGCAGTGCACAGCCCTGGCCCCCATCACCATATGGCAGCTCCTTGTCCTCTGGCTTTGAAGCGTCACTTCATTTCTGTTCCACCGCCAACCTTGTCAGAGTGCTCCAGAAACCACTGTCGCTATTTTTAGAGGGTTAACAAATACCTCTAGGAAAAAATAATCCACTGGTACGTGACTCCCTTTCAGTCCAACATTCAACAAACGGCCACAGCATCAGTACAGTAACTGTAAAGATGAAATGAGACTGATGAACTCTGATTACCCTCACCCACCTGCCCACAGTGAAGGAACATGAGAAAACAGCCAACCTTCTCTTTGGTTGCCAAGGTTTCTCATTTTTATGTATAGTTACATATATTTATAGTGCCCCTTGCTATCAAAAATGAGCAAAGGGAACAGCAGATAAGACAGCCCAGCAGGATTGTTTCTCAACAGAATGTTTTTCACTTTTCCACGAGGCGTCAGCAGCTCTTTAAAGTCTTTTTATTACGTTCTGCATTAGATGCAAAACCATATTTCAAAGACGCTTTAACTTTGAAAAAGAAAAATGCAGATTCTGTACTGTGCCACCTGCAAATATGGAGGCATGACCCACATTAGAGAAACTTGGGAGGGAAGAAGGCAGGGAAGGAAGGAGGGAGCTCTGTGGACGAGATCAGGCCATTTAAAACACTTCAAAAATAAAAACTCATGGGGAAATCGCTGCCTTCCTAATTATAGCATTTAGGGGAGCTCCTCACCCTCTCCCTAGTGAGGCTGGGGAGGTCTCAGGCACCCCACATTCTGTATTTAAAGTCATGTAGCAAAAATTAACCAGCTTGGATTTTCTGTTAAATAAAACCAACAAAGCTTCCATTATTTTTTGTTCTTTCTTAATTAGTTTGTTAGACCACAAATTACAAATCAAAAGTCTTCTCGTCTCCACTCCTTCCAGCGCAGAGACTGTTATCAGTTCCTGAATTTTCTGGGGATTGACTTTCACTTTTTTAAAGTATGAAAAGCTTTAACAACCACAAGCAATTAGTGAAAGGAATAAAGCTGCAGCTCGTATGTCCAGATTAGTTATGCCACAGAGAGGCACCGACCTCATTAGGCCAGACTGGGAACTCTGACAGCTGTGCTCAATCCCAGAAACCAGGACAGGTGCAGAATTCAGCCGCAATTTCTCACTGGCAGCAGTTGTGGTATCAGTTGTTACCTGGGCAGGGGAAAAGCAAAGCACTGCTGCTGCTGTTTAGGCTTATCCTTTAAAAAATACAGTATTTAGGACAAATGGATCTTGCCAAGATTCACTCCAGAGTGGCAATTAAAAACAATAAAATACATTATAAATATATTGTATGTGTATACAGATAATGTATATAAATGCATTATAAATAACGAAAATAATGGAGCTTGACCAAGGGAGCTGAGCAGGACCGGAGGAGCCGCTCGGCCGGGCCCGGGGGCGCACGGGGGTGGCCCCAGCGCTCCGCCCCCCCCGCGCCGTTCCCGGGACGAACGCCGCCACCGGCGCGGCTTTGGGGACAAATCCGGGATCCCGCAGCCCGGCGGGGCGGGGGGGCTGCGGGGGCACAGAGACCCCTGCCCCGGGGCCGCCCCGCAGCAGAACCTGGGAAATCCTCCGGAGTGGGGAACGGGGAGGCTTCGCCACCCGACTCACCCCACCCTCCCCTCAGAAGCAGCTTCGGGAACAGAAAAAGCCTCTGGCACTAGCTCTGGGGCTTCATGACTCCCGGGAACAGTGAGCCCTATGTTCTTGCAAGACATGGAATCACAGAAACAGGATCACAGCATCATGGAATCAGAGAAGCATTTAGGCTGTAAAAGACCCTTAAGACCAGCAAGTCCAAGCATTACCCCAGCACTGCTGAGCCCACCGCTGAACCCTGTCCACAGGCACCACAAGTGACAAACCAAGTTTCCAGTGTCTGTGATCCCCCTCCACAAAGCTCCCAGAGATTTGAGAGTCGGGGTGCTGGGCAGGCTGGTGAGCACCAATGTCCCAGCCCTAAAGGAATCCAAGTCAAAAGCTGAAGTGTAATCCCAGGCAAACCACATCTGACAGCTCATAGGCTTCCCTGCTGTTAGACAAATCCTCCTCCTCTACATGCCTTAAACGGGGAAAACTGTGTTTTGGAGGGTCAAGTGTAAACCAGTGGGTTTGGGGCATTCTGCTTTGGAGCAGTACCAACTGCATGCTGCCCCTTCCTCTGGCAGCTCACTCACAGCCCAGCACCTACTCCTGGCCAACCAGCCCTCCACCAGGCCGGGAGAAGTATCTCTGAGCCCCGGGATTGCTCCTGTTCCCAGTGTGCAGCTCCAGCAGCATTCACAGCTGGTTTTTCCCAGCACAGGTACTGCAGGAGGAGCTCCTCTTATTCATAAAGTAAGATGATCTGCAGGGAATTAACTTTGGACCCCATCCCAAAGCTGAAAGAAAGAGCAGATCAAATTCTACCCCACTCTGGAAGACACAACAGTGCTTTTCTGAGAGTGAACTGAAGAAATTTCGGTATCTGCAGGCAAACAATGAACTTCTTTCATATTGTACAGGATTCTGTCTGTCTTCCCATTAATTCAGTCATCTAATTGCAGACAATCTGGTTTCTAGGCTGTAATCTGATATTTGCACAAAAGTGATACAAGTGTCTCACCACTGAATCCTTTTTACTCAGAAGAAACAGTTCAGGTATTGAGAGATGCTTATCAAAGAGCAGGAGCTCTGTGTTCCCAGCTGCAGCTAAGCTATCCTACCTCAAGGAGAAGGACCTTGTTGGGGAGAAGCATATATGCCCATCTGGATAAGCCAAGGATGCCCTTCTCCTTTCCAGAAGTATCTCAGCCTGTACCACATAGATGCAGCAGGAGCTAAGTGACCAGTACAAGGCACTTAGGAGAAGCCCCAGGTGAGACAGGATGACTATAGGCAATAGAGAAGGTGTAATCACAGAAAACAAGGAGCTTCAAGGATCAGATGTGGCTTGTGAAATATTGTATAGGGATTTTGAAAGTGACTCAAGTTTTCAGTTGGACCAATCTGTTTGCTCCTGCTAGATATCTGTATCACTTCCATTGTTAACTGAACAGAAGGGACACTGAAGAAAAACAGGGTGGAAAAATGAAACTGTTTCAGTTCTCCCACTGTACAGACTTCTCCATCTCGAAGATTTTCTAAGGCAGAAAGCCCTAGTTTCACAGGAGAGGGGAAGTGTTTGGGGCACAAAGGTCAGCAGAAACAATGCGAAACGTTAGAGCCATAAACAGAGCAAGAGAGTCCCCGGCCCTGCTGTGCTGGGACTCTCTCAGCCATTCTGCCAAGAGGGAAACAATGGCTTGTACCTCGCCAGCACAGCACAAATTGCAGACTGCCGTCTGGGAATTCCAGACTGCCATTCCCTGTGCTGCCAACTGCCAATCACGGAGCCAGGCTGATCCGCTGGGATCTCCCTGCAGGAGAACGAGCGAAACACTCAGTTCCTGACTGCGGGGGGAAAAGGAGCTGTGCTGTGCGTCTGGTCCCGTCTGGGTTGTTATTCGGTCAACTTCAGTCACGTGTTCCAGTAACTGTACTGGGATAAACTGGGAATTCCTCCTCAGCTAAAGCAAGGAGGGAGTGTTTTGCATTGGGATAGCACCTGGTGCTGATCTCCGCCAGCTTTACCTCGGCAGACACCCCATCCAAGCACACAGTTTCGGAGTCCTGAGTACCCTGTCCTGAGACCTGCATGTTGTCTGGACAAACCAAAGGGTGTGGACAAACCACAGTGCTCCTTATTGAAGCAGGAGCTTTGCTTTCAGACAGTTCCAGCAAGGAAGTTCAAAGAGATCAGCAGCAATGCTGCAGCAGCCAGGCCATTCTGCCAGCCCTGTCCCAGCTGCTCCCCACAGCCCTGCACCGGTGCCAGCCAAGCGCAGCCCCGGGGAGCGCACAGGGTCCCTGCACCGGGTCCCTGCACCGTGTCCCTGTACCGTGTGTCCCTGCACCGTGTCCCTGCACCGTGTCCCTGCACCGTGTCCCTGTACCGTGTGTCCCTGTACCGTGTCCCTGTACCGTGTCCCTGCACCGTGTCCCTGCACCGGGTCCCTGTACCGTGTGTCCCTGTACCGTGTGTCCCTGTACCGTGTCCCTGTACCGTGTGTCCCTGTACCGTGTGTCCCTGCACCGTGTGTCCCTGTACCGTGTGTCCCTGCACCGTGTCCCTGTACCGTGTCCCTGTACCGTGTGTCCCTGCACCGTGTGTCCCTGTACCGTGTGTCCCTGCACCGTGTCCCTACCGTGTCCCTGCACCGTGTCCTGTACCGTGTCCCTGTACCGTGTGTCCCTGCACCGTGTCCCTGTACCGGTCCCTGCACCGTGTCCCTGTACCGTGTGTCCCCTGTACCGTGTGTCCCTGTACCGGGCCTGCACCGTGTGTCCCTGTACCGTGTGTCCCTGTACCGTTCCCTGTACCGGTGTCCCTGTACCGTGTGTCCCTGTACCGGTCCCTGTACCGGTGTCCCTGTACCGTGTGTCCCTCTACCGTGTCCCTGTACCGTGTCCCTGTACCGTGTGTCCCTGTACCGTGTGTCCCTGTACCGTGTCCCTGTACCGTGTGTCCCTGTACCGTGTGTCCCTGCACCGGGTCCCTGTACCGTGTCCCTGTACCGTGTGTCCCTGTACCGTGTGTCCCTGCACCGTGTGTCCCTGTACCGTGTGTCCCTGTACCGTGTCCCTGTACCGTGTCCCTGCACCGTGTGTCCCTGTACCGTGTCCCTGTACCGTGTCCCTGTACCGTGTCCCTGTACCGTGTCCCTGTACCGTGTGTCCCTGTACCGTGTGTCCCTGTACCGTGTGTCCCTGCACCGTGTCCCTGTACCGTGTCCCTGTACCGTGTCCCTGCACCGTGTCCCTGTACCGTGTGTCCCTGTACCGTGTCCCTGTACCGTGTCCCTGTACCGTGTCCCTGTACCGTGTGTCCCTGTACCGTGTGTCCCTGTACCGTGTCCCTGTACCGTGTCCCTGTACCGTGTCCCTGTACCGTGTGTCCCTGTACCGTGTGTCCCTGTACCGTGTCCCTGTACCGTGTCCCTGTACCGTGTGTCCCTGTACCGTGTGTCCCTGTACCGTGTCCCTGTACCGTGTCCCTGTACCGTGTCCCTGTACCGTGTGTCCCTGTACCGTGTCCCTGTACCGGGTCCCTGTACCGTGTCCCTGCAGCAGGGCTGAGCCCACACTGCCTTTGTGAACAACGGACTGCCAGCGAGGGTTTGGTTATTCCAACACTGACTGTTTCACAGCAAGCAAAAGGGATCCAAGAAAATGTTTTCCTGTGAGTAAATGGCTGTGAGAAGCTGCTGTAAACACTGCACTCAGCGTCCAAGAAACAGAGAACCGAGTATTACCTGTCACAATACATTGCCGGCCTCAGCCCACCCGTTTGCCAGGAGCTGGCTGGGGCAGCAGACACCTGGCTGCTGCTGTTTGGGCAACACCACCACATTAATGCTCCAAAGGAGGAGAGAGACCGCAGCCCTCTGCTATTTGGAAAAAAAACCACACAGACAAATCACAGAGCTTTTCTTAATGCTGCCATGATATACAAATAAGAGGCTTAAATATAATTATAGGTTGTTTAATCAGTGTGAATAAAGAAATATGTAGTAATTGATGCCATATTTTATAAATATCCTAACTGTTTAAGAAACGGAAAATGTTTTCAAAAGAAATACTTTAGCATAATGATTATAAAGCCCTTTGATGTGAGTGAGCTGCTTTCTGAAGCCAGTTTTAGATTCAGGCACATGAACATAAATAGAGTTAATTGCCCTTCTGTGTGAGCTGGATGTTAGCACATTCCAGCAGAGTGTGCATTTTCCAGAGTGCCAGTTCCAACACATTCCACCCTGTGCAATTTTTGCCTTTCTGCACAGCGCAGAGAACAGGCACATCTGGGCAAGGGTAAAGTTAAGCGCTTGTACCAGTGAACCTTGGAGATGGATTGAGACATCAACTGCTGGCCCAGATGTTAGCTGGGTATTCAAGTGCAAATGTGTTTTTTTCTGAATTCACCCCTAAGGGAGAGCACATTGATGTGCAAATGGCGATGGGGGAGAAGGGATGCTGGTGGCTCCTCCCATCTTCCTTCTCAAAAACTGCAGTTGTGCCATGTGGCAGAGCAAGGGGATGATGCTCCTGGTGAAAAGGGGAAATCCTCCTTCAGAGGCAACTTCGCAGCTGAAGGCCTCCTCCGGCAGCCCACAGGTGCAGGATGCTGACGCTGTCGGGAGAGGAAGCTCATGGAAAACTGCCAGCGTACGCTCTGCTCTTCCCTGGAGTGTCCCTCCTGCCCGAGTGGGCAGCAGGACAGGTGCCACTGCATCAGCAATTCCTCTGTCTCCCCCTGCCTTCCCAGTTGTCCACTGAGCTGTCAGTCCCGCTGTGATCCCATTGAGGCCACAGGAACAGTGGTGAGGGATGTTCCTCCCCCAGGCCATGCACACTCTCAAACACAAAATTCTATATCGAGTTATATATGAAAAATGCAAATGAAAATACAACACAACTCTACCCAAAGATCTTACAGAAACAAAGCATCTACATCTCCAAAAATAAACACCACCTCGGATTTGGTCCTATGGGATGAAAACAGGGAACACTTTGTATGTAATGCTAAAAATAACAAAAACATCCACATTTGGACATGGTTTCGGGGTGCACAGCAGTGTGCATTCCCAACTGCCAAATCACAGCATGGAGCAGCCCATGCCAATGACCCGTGTCAGAGGCTGCCTCATGGTGCAGCATTCCCTGGGGGTTTGGGTTTCTGCCTTTAATGAGCTGGTGATGAGTGACCCTTGCTCAGCCCTTCTTCATTCCTGGGCCTTCTGGGAGTCAGGAAGAACCATTTTAAATCCAATTTCGTCTTAGAGATTTTCTGAGGCTGGGAGTGAAGCACACTGTTGAGACAGCACAAGTCCTAGCTCCCTACTGCAGCCTTGCTGCCTATTCCAAGTGTCTGTCACCACATCAGACAGCCATGCACAAGCATGAGTGGCACTTCTGCTGCCATTCCAAATCCCAGCCCCACCAGCAATCCAGGATCTAGCAAAGGTCATGTTTTCCCAGTGCAGACGGGGCACTTTGTGACATTGGACTGCTACCAAGAGCTCACCACGGGCCAATAACACAGCGTTTTTGGGGAGGGGGCCCACTGAGTGTAGCAGCCTACAGAGAACCATGGTGCCACAGCTGGGCAGCTAAAACCCGCCTCAAATGGGTAAGCCCCAAGTCTGTGCTGTGGAATGCTACTGCAGCAGAGCTGAAATGCTGGGATGCAGCACGGGCTCCAGCTGGGTCAACTCTCTGTTCAGAGCCAGGCTCTTCTGGACCCTTCCAAGGGTCTGTGTTCTTGGTCATCAGCAGACCTACAGTTTGGGAAGGACAGCAGTGCATTTGGCTCCACGCCTGAAATAAACACTGCCATCCATCAGCAGTTTGGCTTCTCATTCATATGATGGGCTTGATCTTGAAACCATCTGTTTTCCCTCAGCTTGCATTCAGCTTTCACTTGGACAGCAGAGCCCTTTTCAGCTACAGCCCAAGGGCATGGGGGTGGGAAGGCTGCTTCACTGGCTGCTTCACTGGCTGCTCTCTGTGGCCAGAAAAAAATAATTTGCTTGGAGACACTCACCAATGACCCTTTTCTTACAGGTAGAAGTAAGACTTGCAGGACTTGCTGGTGAGGACAGCCAGAGCAGCAGCCCTGGGACAGAGCTCAGAGGGTGCCACTGGGGCTGCTCATGCTAGATCCATGCAGCAAGGTAGATCCCATGCAGTTTGGAAACACTCAGCTGATCAGACCCTGCAGCACACCAAAAGAGTCCTTTTTCCAGTGTAGGACTCCAAGAGAAAAGGGTGCTTTCAGCAGTGTAAGCAAACCCTCAGCAGTCTGAGAGTCTGTGATGAGTAGTTTCATTCTGGTAATACTTTTTTTAACCTCTCAGTAAGTTTTCTCCTCCAAAAAAAAAGTGATCTGGACTCTGTCACCAAGAGCCTCCGAGTGCACTGGTTGTGGCTTGGGGCTTTGTTTCTTTTCCAGGGAGTAGAACCAACTCGTTCACTGAATGGGTTCTTCCCTTCTCTCCTTGGGATGCTTTTGCTTTATGTCAAAAGGCTGTTTTTTACTGACAGGTTGGTGTAAACACACATTTTGAAAGGTGCAAACAGATGGTGGTGCCTGTGTCCTGCACACGCAGCGCTTGCACATCTCCACAGTGATCACAGCCGTGATTCCTCACGTGTCCCCATCAACAGCTCCAGCATCCGGGTGGGAGGAAAAAGCAGAGCTCTGTACTGCACATCTCGTATGGGCTCACCTGGGAAACAAGTGGCCTCCAGGCCTGCAAAAGATGCCCAGGCAGTTTTGCCTCCTGCTCACTGCCATGCAGAAGCCGAGCTACAAGGCAGAGGGAAGGAGCTGTGTGTGTCCATTGGCCCTTCTCCCTGCTTCATATGAAGCAGAGTCTTGCCCAGCTGACCAGCACAAACAGCTCCAAAATGCACGAGAGTGAACTGCAGAACCCTGTGCACTTCTAGTGCTGCAGGAGGGAAAGAGAGCATTTCCTGCAAGTGTTTCTCATTCCCTGGGCCAAACCTAGACCTGGCACAAGTCAAAGCAATGCCGAGAGGAGCTGATGAGAGCAAGCCTCCCATGATGACACCCTGAGCAGTAACTCCTGTCCAACCCAGTGGGGACACCATGTGATACTCCGTCAGTCCCTCAGCAGCTCGTGGTGCCAAGTCTGCAGGAGCAGGTGATGTACCACATAGTGATGATAATTAAAACCAACTGCCAAGGAAATGTCTGGAGAGAGCAGCAAACTGTCAGGCTCAGGGTAAGTACTGTCTCCTGCAGCACGGACACAAGATAGCTGTATCTCTGGGAGGGCCCTTCGGGAGGGCCCTTCGGAGGTAATTTCCAAGGAATGGATACGGAGGAGATTTTTGTATTAACCCTTTGCTTGACTTGACACTGCAGTTAAAGTCCTAACTGTTGCTGTTGCCACGCCATTTAGAAGTTCAGCTGCTAAACAACGCTGTCAGCAAGCCCTCCCCTCACTCAAAGATCCCGGGGATTACATCCACAGACATCCCTCGGTATGCTGCAGGGCACATCTCTACCCTCGAGGGACAATTGAGGATGCCACATCGCTGGAAGTGTTCCAGGTCAGACCAGACGGGATTATGAGCAACCTGGTCTAGTGGCAGGTGTCCCTGGCCATGGCAGGTTGCTGGAACTGGATGGCCTTTACAGTCCCTTTCAGCCCAAACTGTTCTGGGATTCTGCGACCATTTGCTTCTGTTGAGAAGCCACGGAGAGTTCGGGTCGGGAGAGAGACCCGGCGGCGGCTGCAGAGGTGGCGCAGGACAGCACCTCGGGCGATGGGAAGGCGGTGCTGCGAAGGAGCTCTCGGTGCGCTCGGGGTCCCGGCCCGCTCCCGGCCCGCTCCCGCCCTCCCGGCCCGCTCCCGGCCCGCTCCCCTCCGTCACCGGGAGGTGGCACCCCGCCGCCCGCCGCCGCTCCGGGCATCGCCCCCGCCTCGGGACGGCCCCTCCGCATCGGCCCCCTCCGCATCGGCCCCCGGGCACCGCCCCCCGCTCCCCACACAGCCCGAGCTGCTGCTCCACAGTTCCCCGGTGCTGTCGGAGCCCAACCTTCGCTGCCGCCTCTGGCAGGCCCCCCGGAACTCCGAGCCTGACGCGCTGTCCCACGCGGAACACCCCCAGTCCCTTTGTTCATTGTTCCTCTGGTTACAGCCAGCGGGAAGCTGCGTGTTCTGGCTCCTGGATCCGCTCTTCAGGAGAGGAACCGCGCAAAGCTCCTCTCTGCTCTGCTGGAGTCTCCACTGACACCCCATGCCTTAAACTGAATTACTGGGAGTCACGAAACACCTTGGGGAAATGGGAGCATCTCTGCTCCTGCTTAGCCACATGTTAAATCCAGGTGCTTGGAGGACATAAACCAGGATACCCAGACCCCCCAAAAATATTTTAAATCCTGAATCCCATTTTAAATTAATCTTTGCCTTTTAACCCTTGAGTGACTCTGGTCAGCTTTCCTAGCCCTCCTGCTGAAGCTTCCTCCTCTAGGAGACAGGGAAATCAAGGACTTTCTGCACCAAATACCTGCGGCAGCTGAGGCACTGGGAGTTTCCTGACCCAAATGGAGAAGGTGACAACAGGACAGACAGATATGTGCTCAGGGAAAGGCTGCCAGAGTGGCACCAGCTGCCCAGTCAAGGGTCTGGACGTCCATCCATCCATCCATCCATCCATCCATCCATCCATCCATCCGTCCATCTTTCTCTCTCTACATCTTCCCCTGCAGCACATCTCTGCCCCAGACTCTGCTGCTGGACACAGAGCGTCCTCACTGGAGGACACATGAAAGCCAGTTTAGTCACAGAAATAAATTTTTCCTTGGGATCCCTGAGCCCAGACACAACCAAGTCCCTTGAGGGCTTTAGGCCTGGCAGGACTCCTTCCTGCAGCTCACATTGTTGAATAATCATATCCCATTGCTTTGATATATCCACAGATTTTCAGTGCCTGCTGGAGCCGTGAGTGTTCACAGAAAGGCATTGACATTTCTCCTATGGCTTTGCAGCACTCACTGACTTTCCAAGCCCAGCAGCCTGAATCCCCATCACTGCTGGGCTTTGTCTTGTCCAGCAGACTGGCAAAGCAAGCAAAGCCCTCCTTGCTGCAGGAGTGAGAGAGCACGACTCCAGGGTTGCTCCAGTGGCCCATGCTCTGGAGCTGCCGTCAGCCCAACCCTTCTCTTTGTGTCTGGTACATGAGGTCCAAGTTGTGGCAGTTGTCCTTGATCCCAGGTACATCTCAGTCTGTTCTGCAGGGCAGTGGCACTGAGCTTGCCCAGAAACACACTTCTTAACCCCCAGATGCATTTGGGACCATCCAGGGGCTGCTGCTGGCACAGAGCTGGATGGTTTGGCAGATACAGCTCTAAAGAAAAAGACGGGGAAAAAACTGGAGGAAAAATGTCCCCTCTAGCCCTCTTGTTGAATTAAACCACATGTATATTTTTAAAATACAGCGGAAAGGAACAACTCTCCAGCACATGTTCAAGAGCAGAGTCTTATTTCAGAGATTTCAAAAAATTAGTGGCTGAAAGCTGAAACAATATCGCCCTTAGACGGGGACATTTGGAAGTGATTAACGAGCCTGAACTCATGCGTTCAAAATAAGAAGTTAGTACCTCACGCTGGTAACAACTGTCAGCTACTAAAAAACTGGGGAGAGGGGAAGAAGTCAAACTCAGTCCTGCATAGTCTAATGCTCCAAATCAACAGGAGACAACTAGCAAGCCCACCAGCTTGCATCTTCCCTGGGTTCATCACCTGCAGAACTCAGATGGAGGCTGCCAGCCCAGGGTACAGGGAATCCAGAGCACCCTGGGGGGCTCTGGAAGATTCTCCCGTGCCTCTGTGACCAGCAGCATCCCCACAACTGCAACACGATGCAAAGTCCAGAGCTCTTGGGACGTTTTCCCACTGTATGACCGAGACCAGTGAATTCCCACCAGAGCAGTGCTGCAGGTGACAGGGAACCATCAATGACACACCAGTGCCATCCCACAGGGCATCTCCTCCCACTCCTGGTGCTGCTGGAGGGCAGCTGGTGGACAGAGACAATGGGGAGACCCTGCAGTCTGGGAACGCCTCCAGATACATCCAGAACCCAATTGCAAGCCAAGCTCCAAGCTGCAGGTCCACACTGGCAACCTGGTCCCCAGCCATGTGGGTATCTGGGGAGCTGCATGCCAGGGGAGCAGTGGGGGCATGGCTGTCTGTCTCTCTCTTCTGCACTGAGGGGCTGCAGAGGGAAGAGCCAGCCCACCCATCAGAATGTGCTGCCCAAATGGAGATGGCTGCAGGCATCATGAGACACCCATCCCATACCAGGGGTGCCTGGATGTGGAGACCCTGCAGATGCACCAGGGCAGGTGGTCTGCCCTCAGTGGGATGCCACAGCCCATCCACAGTCCGTCCCATCAGGCCAGGGCTTAGCTGGGAGCTGTAGAGAAACAAACCTCCCCATGTCTCATGTCTGACAAAGATGAAGAGTTTGAATTTGCTTCAGTTAAAAGAAATTCCGGTAACACAACAAACATCTGGGAGTTTAAAATTAAACCAGACTGCTTCTCCTCTGCAAGGAACAAGCACATCCATCCTCTGGCTGGGTACCCAGCAGCCCCTGGCACACACAACTGGGCCCAGGGCTGCGCAGACAACGGGAGCCCCAGCAGAACAGCTGCTGTCCTGTTACGGGACACGGCCTTGGACTCAGCCTGCATCCCTGGCCATGTTTTCTCCTTGCCTTAGCAAAGATTTGGCCATTCAAGCTGCTCCCAGAAATTCATGGCATTTTAGAAATTGGCCCAGAATTTTCTCCACCCTTCTTATTTCTTTGTTTTGTTCTCAAGTCTGTCTGAATCCCATGCTGCTTCTCTGGATTTCCCTGGGCTGGGGAATGGTCAGGGGCTGGTAGCAGCATGTGCACGCTTCACACACATGTGTACAGGCAGTGCCATTAGCCCAGGAGTCCAGGATGTGTTTCTTATCCCCAGGCAGACCAGATGTGGTGGCAGAACAATGCCAAACCTTAGTGAACTTGTGACAAGGGAGAGCATCTCCATATCAGCAAGGAGACCAGCTGCCAGAACCCCGACCTCATGGCCTCTCCGGACAACAGGCATCTGCATCTGTCTGCCCTTCAGTGGGGAAATGTCTGTCTCTACAGTCTGACACACTTCTCAACCTCTCCTCAGAGATGAAGCTCCATATCCAAACACGGGAGCATACAGCAGGGAGCAGGAATTGGTACTGATGGACAAAAGAGCACGCAAAGTTCCCAGAGCCAGGGATGCTGTTCCTGTGAATCTGCCAAGGCTGAAGCATAAGGAGCTTTCTTAGCTGAAAGGCACTGAATGCAATTCCACCTCCTCTTGGGAGCATTCCTGAGCACAGATCATAATTGTTATTATTTTCTTGTTTCTTTAATGATATTGAACATGGTCTAAGACCCTTAATCACAGAGGAAATTACAGCAGACTCTCAGTGGGCTGACAAACGGGGCTGAGCATGGCCAAGAATAGCCATGCTGACAGCGTGTCCTGCCAGGAGCAGCTTCAAGGGCAAATGGAGGGATTGGGGCAGGGAGCAGCTCCCTCTCCATGCTTCAGGCAGGAGGCTCCCACCCAGCTGGAAGGAGCAGAGTGCACAGGGAGCCTTCTCCAGCCCACTGGACAGCCCTTCCTGTGACCACAAGCCTGTCCCAGTGTTTCCCCAGGCCCCCAAGCTGCGGTCCCTGGGCACACACAGGCAGGGTGGGAGCAGGACGCAGAGGGCAGCGAAGGACCAGCAGCAGAGCCCACTCACTCCCCAGACTGGCCCTCACCTGCTCAAAGTCTTTTGCATGGGAAACCCAGAACTCACTCTTCACAGAGAGCACGTGGATTCTTCCCTTGATATCAATCTCATGTTTTATCCTGTGATTTTGTAAAACAAAAGATGAAAATTTTTAATGAAACATATTCCTTTCTTTGGCACCAGGAATTATGAATTGATAAAGATTTCCTATTACCTTATAAAATCTACCCGGCCAATCCTTCAGCAAGGCCATGCCCATAATTGCAAGCAGATGTCTTTCTCTGCTGACACGTTAAATGGAAGCAGAAAGACCCGCTGCTATCTCCCATCAACAATTTGCACTTAAGCAGAGAACAGATTTTCACAGAGCGGGGCTGCTGGAGGAGGAGGGGGATTAGGTTCCTGCAGCCCAGGCATCTCAGCATTACAGCAAAACAAGGCAGCTCGGGAAAACAATGAACTCTAAACAGTCCCTAATCCCAAAGTAACCAAAAGCTTTTGTGCAGGAAAATGAATTTGTGAAACTAATACTGCCAGGGCCCACAGAGAGCACAGGGGCTGAGGTAATGCGAAGGAGAGATGATGCAGCTGACAAGCACCCACCTCAGCTCCCACAGACACTGCCTGGGCAGCCCTGGCTTTTGAGATCCGTGTGAGCAGAGTTGTCCTGTCCCACAGAGGACAGGGGCTGGAACTATGAAAGTGGAAGTGGCAGGGTGTTTAGCGAACATTAAACCCAGGAAGCTTAAAAGATCTTCCAGGATTATTAAATAAACATTTAGGACAAATTAGACTATGAAATGGTGAAGAAATTGCAAAGACTCTGGAGCAGGCAGCCGGGGCTGCACAGATCCAGCTGTGCAGGACAGTGTTTAATCATTTACATAGTGTCATCCATAGTCATGCCTCAACTCTTGGCAAGTGTTAATCCAGGAGTGGGACTTCAATAAAAATGTAGCCTGATATTAACATTTTATTAACCACCATTTAACATGCAAATTTGAACATGCCAGCCAGCACCATCAGTTTGGCCAGGCCAACGCTGCCATCACTGTTCCACAAGCCCTGCAAGAAGGCACATAGCCTCACACGTGTTAAACTACCTCAGAGCTTCCACAAATAGCTCAACCTTCTCCAAATCCGTATTTTCTCTTGCTGTACAGTAACTGGGGAGGCTGTCTGGGCTGGGTGTGCTCACCCCCACTTGAGGATGACCGATTTAAAGGTGTCACATTTGTCTCAAGGGACTGCAGTTTGTTATTTCTCAGGGTTTAATGTAGTTGTGAACACCATACAGGAGAGGCTGCACACATGCTCGTCAGCCTGCTCAAGGCAAATGCCCTGATTTCCTCATTTCTTGCCAAGTAACAGCACAGATACACTCCACCATCCTTTCGAGGCCATAATTTATTCATATACAATACCATCCCTCCCAATAAATTAGTCACATTAGTAACTCAAGAGTTTGGAGAAAGTCGGATTGAGGCAGTGAAGTGCCAACAGCATAGGTTGCCAATAGTACAATGGGCCCCAGCCTGAGCTAAAGAAAAAGCAGAACAGCTTTGGTAGCAGCCCCATGGAGCTGTTCCTGCACCTCAGGAACAAGAGCAGAGAGCTGGATCCCAAAGAATGCTGTATGGAATGTATCAGGTATGGCTCCTTCCAGCCATGTCCTGGCTTCCCTCCTCCTCTCCACAGAATGGCTTGGCAAATATCTCCTGGTTGTCTCTAAAGGAAAAATATTTCAGACAGCAGTGAATCCTAGCACACTTCTTCAGAAAAGAGGGACTGTTTGCTGACTGCTCGTGGCTCTTGGGATCTTGGCAGGCTGTGAGAGGAGCCCGCTATGCTGCAGCATGCCCATGCCCTCACACTGGCAAGTGGAGACAGATTCATCACTCTGATGTGCCAGGAGGAGGGAGAGCCAGGGCTCCCCTGGTGCTGGCGGGCACTGGCAGACTCTCTGCCAATGGCAGGGGCACAGCAGACCCTGCTCCCGCCATGCAGGCAACACTCTCGTGGCAGACTGCCGCCCCAAAGGAGATTTCAGCCTCTGATGGGAAGTTCTTGAAACAAAGCCCTCATTTTCCACAGGCTGTGAGGCCACCGTGGTGCAGCCGGCCACCCTGACAGGTTGACCCTCAAGGCTCTCCTGGATGGGGCTTTACTTCAGAAGCCACGTGCCGGAGAGCTCCTGGACCCTGCACGTGGGTCTGGCTGCAGTGAGAAGCTCTCCAGAGCAGAGGAGCTGCCAGCTTGCCCCACTTCCCTTCCAAGGAAGACATTCAAGCATGGCTTGGACACCTACAGACTGCCCAAAGGGAGCAGCTTATCCGACAGGCTGCACGCTCAGAGGCTCAGATGGGATTACTGGGGAAGAAACAGTAATAAAAAAATGTCTGTTCCTTTGCAAAACAGGGATTTTAAAAGCACTTGCTAAAGGCACTGGAAGACGTTTTTCCTCACTGGGTCTGAGGGAACTCTTTCTCCTTGGCAGTGCCACTGCAGCATGTGGAGCTTGGCTGGGATGGAAAAAAGAGCCTCTGCGCCAGGGAACAGCGGTTTGCAAACACAACTCTGGCCTTGGGGTGCAGGGTGGCTTTAATTATGTGTGTATGTGTGTCCTTTTTAAGGGTCATCCAGCATGTTACAGTGAGAAAGGAGGAGCAGCCTCTGAAACACAGTGGAGCATTTTCTCTGCAAGGTTTCTGGTGTTGGGGCAGGGGAAGAAGAGTTTCACTGTGGCTTTAGAGAACATTTGAGCTGAGACCTTGCATGTTCACCCAGCAACCCCTCACTGCTGGGCCCATCTATAGCCACAGGGAGCTCAGGGATCCATCCACTGCTTCCCCTGGCACTGCACAGAGCAGTGATCGCAGTCAGCGCAGCTCCCTCTGCCTGCAAAGGGAAGGAGCCTGTTATTTCCATTTTTACTCTGTTATTTTTCAGTTATTTGTGCTATTCTCACTGCACACCTGGGTTACCTGCTTATGGAACAGCTGATTAAAGCAGGACCCAGCTCTGGATGGCAGATGTTTGGCTGATGATGCCAGACCAACCGCTGCCTGTGAGTCGGTGACGAGCCAGCTTCAGCCTGGCACAGCTCCAGTGCATCACCCCCTCATCCTGCACAGCATTCACAGAGCTCCACACCAGACACACCAGGCTGGCATCCTCTCTTGTCCAGAACAAATCCTCCTCACTTGCTCAACTGTTCTTCCCAGCCTTACATTTCCCAGCAGCGGTCAAAGCAGAACACAGACTGCCAGCAATGTAAAAAATTAACTGAGGGATGGAAGATGAATTTTTATATAGCATGAAAGAAAACTTTCTTCTGTTTTAGTTTTAACGATTTAGTTTGTAACTGAACTACAAACTGGAGGCCAGACAGGCAGAACTCAACAGAAGGAATGCTGGAGCAAAGAGGATAAACATTATTGGGAGGATAAACTGAGTCACAAAAGGATGACATTTTATTTTAGGATTTAAGATTCATACTTCAGACAAGCCCAGGCTGTAGCAAGCCTGAGTGTCCCAGAGGTGGCACATCCCTGTCCCACAGACACCCCACAGCAGGGCAAAACTCAGGTTCTCTCCCAGGACAAAGTACGTCTTAGACTGAGCATTTATACACATGCTTGTAACTTAAACTGGAACTCATTGTAACAATCAGCATCTGACATTTTAAAATGTAAAGTGTATCCATGAACTGCACAAGCACCCCTCTCTCTGTTCTGGGAACACTACGCTAGCAGACACACGGTGCCTGATTTAAGGAGACTTTTGTGCTTTCTCATTTCAGTAAACATCTCTTTGCTCCACATGACTCCACACAAGCACAATCCAGGATCTTGGGTGCTTCCTCCATAGTTTATACTTAACCAATTTCAGGTTTTAGTAGACTTTTTTTGTTGGGGAGCAGTACAGGAAATCTGAAGACAGCAAAGGCACCCACATGCAGCAGTTTGACTGCGAGTCTCATTTTTTACATGACCAAAAAATACTTCAGGAATTGCCAGTTACAAGAAGCCAGTAAAGGACCTGAGTTTGTAAATTTTCAGCAAACACATTGCCTGGCTTCCTGCATCTCTTCAAACCGACCTGATGCTCTCACTTTGTTGAATGATCACAGATGAACCAGTAGTGAAATGCAGGGACACAAAGCAGAGCCAAATTCAGCCCAGGTCCTGAACTGCCCCAGGTCAGCTCTCAAACTGCCCCAGGCACCAGCTCTGAGTTGGGAAAAGGAGACCCCAAGCAGCAGCTCCACAGCACTGACCTTACCTGATCTTGTAGTGACAACACTGCTGCAGCCAATGGCTCAGGCCAAGTGCATTGAGGAACTCGTTGCTTGCCCGAGCTCTTAAACCTTCCCCTGCACTCAGGACACAGCTGGGGCTGCAGCACCTTCTCAGCTCTCAGCAGTTCCTCACCCGACAGGTGGGCAGACAATCACTTTGATTAAAACCACCTGCGAGCTGCAGCCAGGGCTGGCTGAAGCAGCAGGAGCTTCCCAGGAAGGGCACCTGCTCTCCCTGCAACCTGCTACAGCTGCTGCATGCGGGTGGGCATGCAATCATGGAATCAATAAGGTTGGAAAAGACCTCCAAGAACATTGAGTCCAACCTTTGGCTGAACACCACCACGTCAACTAAACCAAAGTGCCACATCTATCATTCCTTGAAGCATTCCAGGGACTGTGACTCCACCACTTCCCTGGACAGCCTGTTGCAATGCCCTGGGACCATTGACAGCCTCCAGGCCAGGCTCCCCCAGCACACCCACAGCCAGTCATGCTGCAGCAGCCCCAAACGTGGGGTTAGGAAACAGCATCTCTTTATAAAAAGGGGGGTTAGGGGAATCACATTTAATGGATTAATTTGGCAATTTTAGCAGCAGTGTTCTCTCTGCTAGAGCCAATCCTCTGCTGTGCTGCACCCAGAAAGGTGAGGCAGCAGGGACAGAGGCTCCCTGCCCTATCGCAGCGGGGCTTTTAGGGGCACTGTGGGCACTCACAGATAACCAGCCTTTCAGCTCATCATGTCCTGACTCCATTCCCCACACAGCTGGATATGTCAGCCCTCTCCATCATTTCACCTCATCAATCTGTGATGTTAAAGCCCATGGTTTATTTATTTCTTTACTTCACTAATAAAGCACATTATCTACAATGATTAATTTTGCAATAAAGAAACAACACTACTACAAATGGTGGTCTAAGACAACCTAGGGGACTCTACAAAGTTCACATCCTAAATCCACCTCTCTGTTAGCTGTGAAACATCATTCCTCAGAGTACTTGGCTAGTTCATGGAATTCTTCTACAACCAAGCCTGTGGCTCTGTCCCCATGTGGGGAGCAAGCACCACTCCCAAGCTAAGGAATAATTAATTCACCAGTTTTGAGTGGGCTTGGTTCAAACCTCAAAAATGAGGATTTGTTATTTCACGTAACTGTGATATAACAGGATTATCTCAGACCTCAGATATTCATTCTCTTACAGTATTGGTGATGGATGAGAATACTAAATGGAAGGAGGAAAGATAATGAATGCAGAGTGGTATGGGTCTATGAAAAAGAGAACTAGTTCAATTAACAGAATAATGAATTTCAGCTTGGTCAATAAATGCAATCATTTGGGTGAGATATTATTTGTCTTTCATAAACTATTTGAAATCATACAAACATGACATTTCGATTAGGGCAAAAAAGACATATAATGATAGAGAGCCAAGTTGTCACAGATCAAACAGACAAAACCCCAGACTGACGGGTCCCACAGCAAGGGCAAAGAGGGAAAGACAGAGACGATACATTCCCTGCGGCGCTCCGTAGGGACAAGTCCTTGGCCTTCTGCCACTCTTTGCCAGCAGCCTAAAGGAGCTATAAAAACATCACTGGTAAAGTGAGGGAGTGACACAAGCTGGAGGAGCTGGCCATGAGCTCCCCCCAGCCAAAGCCCTGGGCAGGCCAGCAACTGAAGCTTTGCACGGGCTTAAAATGGAATGATAGGTCTGGGCAGCAGCAGCTCAGGCCAGCTGTGCACGGGAACTGCCACGGCAGGCTGAGGATAGGGGATCGCAGCTGAACGCTGCTGCAGACAGGGGCCTGCACAAGGCCAAAGGCACAGGTAGGGGCAGAGAGCCCCCTCTGCCCCTGGTCCCCATGCCCAGTGCACCAACACACTGGGCACAGTGTGGAGACTCAAAGGCTACCTGGGTGCAGCACAGCACTGGGCAAAAAGGGCTCAGCTGGCGCAGCGATGCCAAGGCAGGCACCCAGTGAGACATTACAAGAGATGCTGATTAGGGAGGGCTCCAGCCCATCAAGGCACCACAAGGAAACAGGGTTAAGGCTTAAACTAAGCAGGTTAAGACTATAATGGGTTTTTTTTTACAGTGAGGGCAATTAGCTACTAGGAATTCTTATCAGAGTTTGTAACGGGTTCTCCACTACTCATTTATTAACTTTGATCATGAGGATGGGATCTCTGTCTAATCAGCCAGCTCTGGTTCATACAGGAATTCAGGGCAATCCTGCAGCCATGAAGACAGGAGTGACATGGTCACGAGGGTCCTTTCTGCAAGCATGCAAGCTCTTAACATCACCTCACACCCCTCTGCCTGCCCTCTTTACCTGCTATTTTAGCTGCTATTTCAATGGTTGTACATATCTGTACAATAACAGGTCTTTAGACATTGCAGACAT